>NC_066619.1:287088190-287401761 GCF_025201925.1 Gopherus flavomarginatus | reverse complement strand
AAGGAGGGAGCTGTTCTCCCCAAGTATGGTGACCAGACAGGAAGTGTGAAAAAGCGGGATGGGGGTGGGGGGTAATAGGTGCCTACAGAAGAAAATACCCCGGAATGGGACTGTCCCTATAAAATCAGGACATCTGGTCACCCTACCCCCCAGGAAGGGCAGGGGACGTGAGGCTGGGTCATGCGCCCACAGCGAGTTGGTGCAGACTCGGGAGAGAACCCACTCGCCGGTGCGCTAACCACCCGCTACACTGGGTCTGTGCCCAGGGCTGGTTCTCCCCTCCGCTCGGGCTGACTCTCCTGGCGCGTCCCACGCCCCCGGGCAGGCGAGCCGGAGTGAGCTGCGGCCCTGCCCCGAGGCGCTCGCTGTGCGAGGGCACCAGCCCTGCGCGGAGCCGGGGCTCCCGGGCCGCCCCTACCTGGGTGACGATGGAGGCGCTGACCGCCGGGCCGCCCTCCTTGGCCTGCAGCTGGCGGTGGGAGACGCTGAGCCCGTCGGCCGCGGCGCTGGCCAGGCTGACGGTGCTGCCGTGCACGGCGGCGAAGTAGGTGAGCGGCTTGTCGCGCAGGGGCAGCACGCTCAGGTTGTTGTACAGCGCCGAGCTGCTGCTCTTCAGCGGGACGCTCCGCGCCTTGCGGTACATCCTGGGGCGGGCGGGGGCCGAGCCGGGGTCACGCGCACTCGGGGGGGCGGGCACTCGGGGTGCCGGGATGGGCGGGGTCACGCGCACTCGGGGTGCGGGGATGGGCCGGGTCACGCGCACTCGGGGGGGGCGGGCACTCGGGGTGCGGGGGCCGGGGCGGGGTCACGCGCACTCGGGGGGGCGGGCACTCGGGGTGCGGGGGCCGAGCGGGGTCACGCGCACTCGGGGGGGCGGGCACTCGGGGTGCGGGGGCCGGGGCGGGGTCACGCGCACTCGGGGGGGCCGGGGCAGAGCCCGAGCCGGGGGGTCGAAAGGGGCCCGCTCCCTCCCGCTCACCCCGAGTCCCCCGCAGCCATGGAGACGGCGCAGCGCGTTCTCAGGGCGCCGGCGTCGCAGCGCGATGACATCACGGCCCGGGACGGGGCTGGCGTTGCCTTGGTGACGGGGACGCAGCCGGCTCGGTGAGGGGGCACCGCTGGAGTGGGGGTGCGATGGTTGCAGGGAGGGGGGCGGGGCTGGGGGTGGTGGGTGCAGTGGGGGCGGGGCGAAGCTGGGAGTGCTGGATGGGGGGTACAGTGGGGGTGGGGAGGGGCATGGTTGGGGGTCCTGGATGCGGGGGGTGCCGTGGGGGTGGGGAGAGGCGTGGCTGGGGGTGCTGGATGTGGGGGGTGCGGTGGGGGTAGGGAGAGGCGTGGCTGGAGGTGCTGGATGGGGGGGTACAGTGGGGGTGGGGAGAGGCGTGGCTGGGGGTGCTGGATGGGGGGGTACAGTGGGGGTGGGGAGAGGCGTGGCTGGGGGTGCTGGATGGGGGGGTACAGTGGGGGTGGGGAGCGGCATGGTTGGGGGTGATGGATGTGGGGGTGCAGTGGGGGTGGGGCATGGCATGGCTGGGGGTCCTGGATGTGGGGGTGCAGTGGGAGTGGGGAGAGGCGTGGCTGGGGGTCCTGGATGTGGGGGGTACAGTGGGGGTGGGGAGAGGCGTGGCTGGGGGTGCTGGATGGGGGGGTACAGTGGGGGTGGGGCGTGGCATGGTTGGGGGTCCTGGATGTGGGGGGTACAGTGGGGGTGGGGAGAGGCGTGGCTGGGGGTGCTGGATGGGGGGGTACAGTGGGGGTGGGGAGAGGCGTGGCTGGGGGTGCTGGATGGGGGGGTACAGTGGGGGTGGGGAGAGGCGTGGCTGGGGGTGCTGGATGGGGGGTACAGTGGGGGTGGGGAGAGGCGTGGCTGGGGGTGCTGGATGGGGGGGTGCGGTGGGGGTAGGGAGGGGCATGGTTGGGGGTGATGGATGTGGGGGTGCAGTGGGGGTGGGGCATGGCATGGCTGGGGGTGCTGGATGTGTTGGTGCAGTGGGAGTGGGGAGAGGCGTGGCTGGGGGTGCTGGATGTGGGAAGTGCAGTGGGGGTGGGGAGCGGCATGGTTGGGGGTGACGGATGTGGGGGGTGCCGTGGGGGTGGGGAGGGGCGTGGCTGGAGGGCGGTGCAGGGGGCGGGAGCTGCAATGGCTGGGAGGGGGCACAGGTGCGGGTGCAATGGGGGGGTGGGGAGGGGCATGGCTGGGGATGACTGAGGAGGTGCTGGAGGGTGCTGTTAGGACACAGTGACTCAAAGGTCACAAATAAAAAGTGTCAGGAGAGGCAGTGAGACACACACACACACCATGCTCTGTCATGGAGAGCCAGGCCTCCTGGGTTCTATTTCTGGCTCTGACATTGATTTGCTGTGTGGCCCCTCCTTGCCTCAGTCCCCCCCCCCCCCTCAGTAGGGACATCTTAAGCTTTTGTCTATCTGGCGCTCAGATACTGAGAGATGCAGCACTGCCGAATTTGCCCTCTCTGCTCGATGCCTCCCTTCTCACCTGCAGAGCCAGCACCACCCAGCAGCAGGCACAGCAGCACAGAGGTGCTGGAGGGGAGGACAATGCCACAGGCCCCCACTGAACTGCCTGCTTGCTTGTCCTCATTGTCCCAGCGTCACTCACCAGAACTCCCCTGCGTTCTGTGACCAGCGAAGGTCCCCAGTGCTAAAGGCAGGGAATACCATGAGAGCCCAGTCCCTCCTGGGGAATGTTCCAGCACCCAGGAGTCCTGACGTCCAGACCCCCGCTCTAACCATTAGACATCACTGTCTCCCAGGACTGGGGGATACCAGAACAACACTCACATGAAGCCCTGCACAGATTCTTGTCACCAGTCCCTGGTGTCCCTGTGAGGAGTGGATGGGAGATGCACCAGGGCACTGCCTCCAGTCCCCATGCCCCTTGCATCCATTTTAAAGCTGAGGGTGACTGTGGGCCAGTGTACAGTGCTAGGAACTGCCTGTGGCCAGCAGGCCATACTGGGGCACCCTGACTTGGTCCTTCACTCAGCGTTATCCCCAGCTGGTGGCCCTGTTGCCCATGTTGCTTGTTGCCCTGGGTAGACCCCATATAAAATGATGGGGTCTAAATGAGCTGTTGTCACGGAGTGTGGGGGAGTCAAGGCCCTGCACCCCCAGCTTCCTGTGATTCACCGTGACTCGGAGCCAGCCAGTAACACAGAAGGTTTATTTAGACGACAGAAACAGAGTCCAAGACAGGCCTTGCAGGTACAGAGAACAGGACCCCTCAGTTAGGTCCATCTGGGGGGCCAGGGAGGCCAGAGCCCATCTGTGCTTCCCTCCATTTCCCCATCCAGCTCCAAACTGAAACTCTCCAGCCTCTCACACAGCCTCCCCCTGGCTCCTCCCCCAGCCTTTGTCCAGAATGGGAAGAGACTGTCTAGGAAGGAGTATGGCAGAAAGAGATCTAGGGGTCATAGTAGACCACAAGCTTAATATGAGTCAACAGTGTGATACTGTTGCAAAAAAAGCAAACATGATTCTGGGATGCATTAACAGGTGTGTTGTAAACAAGACACGAGAAGTCATTCTTCCGCTTTACTCTGCGCTGGTCAGGCCTCAACTGGAGTATTGTGTCCAGTTCTGGGCACCGCATTTCAAGAAAGATGGAGAAATTGGAGAGGGTCCAGAGAAGAGCAACAAGAATGATTAAAGGTCTTGAGAACATGACCTATGAAGGAAGGCTGAAGGAATTGGGTTTGTTTAGTTTGGAAAAGAGAAGACTGAGAGGGGACATGATAGCAGTTTTCAGGTATCTAAAAGGGTGTCATCAGGAGGAGGGAGAAAACTTGTTCACCTTAGCCTCCAATGATAGAACAAGAAGCAATGGGCTTAAACTGCAGCAAGGGAGATTTAGGTTGGACATTAGGAAAAAGTTCCTAACTGTCAGGGTAGTTAAACACTGGAATAGATTGCCTAGGGAAGTTGTGGAATCTCCATCTCTGGAGATATTTAAGAGTAGGTTAGATAAATGTCTCTCTGGGATGGTCTAGACAGTATTTGGTCCTGCCATGAGGGCAGGGGACTGGACTCGATGACCTCTCGAGGTCCCTTCCAGTCCTAGAGTCTATGAGTCTATGAGTTTCCCCGGCAGAGGTGTCACCTGGCCTCCAACCCCCTTCCTGGGTTCACATGTTACATGCTCAGGTATCCTCCCTCAAGGAAAGTCTCCCATTCCCAATGCAGCAAGTCCCAGCAAAACTGCCCTGCAACCTTCCCAGGCCAACACTCCCCACTCAGCATTCACAGAACACGTTAAGAACATTCCCAGTTCGTCACAGCTGTTACCACTCAAGACGGAGATCTTGGAGTCACTGTGGATAGTTCTCTGAAAACAGCCACTCAATGTGCAGTGATGGGCAGGGATGGTGTCCCTGGCCTCTGTTTGCCAGAAGCTGGGAATGAGCGACAGGGGATGGATCACTGGATGATTACCTGTTCTGTTCACTCCCTCTGGGGCACCAGGGCATTGGACACTGTCAGCAGACAGGATACTGGGCTAGATGGACCTTTGGTCTGACCCAGCATGGCTTTTCTTATGTTCTTATGGGTACAGTGCTAATGGCATGGTACTGATGGGCACTGTCATATTTCCCTGCAGAAAATGACGTCCCGGGACCGTGTGCCTCTCTCCAAGTCGCGGGCGGAGAAGTCACGCCCCCCAACAGTACCCATCCCTCAAGTGGATATCGTCCCAGGGCGCCTTTCTGAGTCAGAATGGATCTCCCTGGTCACCATGGAGGAAGGAGAGGATGGAGTGGGAGATATCCTGGAAGGGATGATAAACCAAGTGATGGATGAGTGCTATAAAGTGTACTTGGCTCGGCAGGTGAGCATGCCAGGCTGCGGTTTTCCATGGAATCCAAGCGGTAGAGATGGTCCCAGCTTCTGGCTCAGGGCAGGACTGTTCCCTACAGGACTTTGTTCCCATTACATCTGAATGGCCCCAGCCGCAGGGTTTGGCTTCTGCCTGCATTCCAGAGGGAGCCACTGAGGACACTGGCTGTGTGAAACCAAGCTCTGTGGTAACAGATGGAAGGGCTTCAGGGAAAGGTGTTGGTCCAGAGGGACCGGGCCATCTGGCTCGGAGCAGCTCTATGCTGCTGCTTGCTTCATGGAGAGGAAGGAAAGCGGAGCAGGGATCCAGGACAGACCCTTTCTGTGGCCACTAGAAATGGAGCTTCTGGAGAGGATGGGGCAAGAGCAGGGGCAGCTCTAGGTATTTTGCTGCCCCAAGCACGACAGGCAGGCTGCCTTCGGCGGCTTGCCTGTGGGAGGTCCCTGGTCCCGCGGATTTGGCAGCATGCCTGCGGGAGGTCTGCTGAAGCCGTGGGACCAGCGGACCCTCCGCAGGCATGCCGCCGAAGGCAACCTGCCTGCCACCCTCCCGGCGACCGGCAGAGTGGCCCCCGTCGCTTGCCGCCCCAGGCACGCGCTTGGCGTGCTGGTACCTGGAGCTGCCCCTGGGCGAAAGGTTCCTATTGCAGTGGTCTTTGTGTGGTCCTGACTTGGCTGCCCAGCTCCTTGCTCGATGCTGGGTATGTATCCCCCTCCCTCAGGCTGAGAGCTCCTGGAACCCCAGGGGAAATCTCTCTGCTTCCACAGAAGTCTTCATGCTCCCATCGACCCAGGCAATGGTTCCCAGGCTGAGTACACCCTGAGTCACACTCATCCCACTGGTGGCGCTGTCATCTCCTGCCCTCAGCCCTTAGGCACTCAGATACTGTGGTGATGGGCGTGGTATGAGATCCTGACTAGAATGGGCGTCTCCCTCCTGACCTTCGAGTCTCCTCTCAGCTCTGTTATGGAGATAATAGCCTCTGCTCTCCAGGAGTGGGACTGCATCAGTGCTCTGGAGCGCTGAGCTTCATGCAACATGGATTATTTTACTATATGCAGATTACTTAGTTGGAAAGGGTACCTGAGCCTGCAACGTCCTGACAGTCACCTCCCTGGCCACACGCCTCTCTTCTAACTCAGCACATGAGCTGCACCAGCTTGGACTCCCTTAGATTCAGTGGGGCAAAGTCAGAGTTGGCCTGGACAGCAAGGGCAGACTGATGGGTGGGGTGTGTCGATGGGAGCTGAGATGGAGTCTTGCTCTCCTGTCTCACTTCTAGCCAAAGTCAGGAAGCAAGTGGGTGGTGCTGGGCTCATTCTGTCTCTGCTCTGCTTTCCCAGTGCATCCCGTTCACCATCAGCCAGGCACGGGATGCTATCCTGCAGATTGCCGAATGGCGCTTCCTGGTGCGAGATGAGGGGGAGGCCACCGTGGAAGAAGATACCACCTGGCAGGAGGAGGAAGAGCCAGTGGCCTGTGTCACAGACTCGTGGGCACAGGGCTCAGTCCCCGTCATGCGAACCAGTCTGACCCTGTTCCCGCAGGAGAGAGAGGTACTCTAGCACCAGGGCTTACCTTGGGCGCACTGGCCCTGAAGCAGTGCAGGGTGGGGAGAGGGAAGCAGGCTGGTCCTGAGTGCTTGTCCTGACAGAGGCATTCTGGGCCTGGCAGGACACGGGAGATGAGACCTGAAACTGCCTTCAGTCTGGTTCGTACTCTAGGGCCAGAGAATTACAGAAGCACCAGCATCATGTGGCCTGCTCACATGTCCTTGTAGAGTCACAGCAGCCATCACTCACAGGCTGTCTGCAGCATTCTCAAGAAGGCTCCCTAGATGGGGAATAACCTTCTCCTAAGGCCTCGTGTTTTTCCTAACGGCCCATTACTCTGAGTAGGCCCTTCCCCACCTGCTGTCTAGACTGAAAGCATCTTGTCTAGTGGGCATTACCCAGGTGTAACTTCATCTGAAGTACAGATACAGAGTCAGTATTTATAACTTCAGGTACAAAAATGATACATGCAGAAAAATAGGATAATCCTATTCAGCCAATCTTAACCTTTTCAACGACATCCTACGTGACCCATCTTGCATAATATGTATCGTAATTGTGCCATAATCCTATCAGAATAATACCACTGTGAAGAATATGGGGTGTGGGTGTCACAGGATGCTGATGTGTTGGAAAGGAACCGGATGATCAGGGGCCCAGCTTATTTCCATTTGTCGCTACATGCACTGAAAGGGATTTGTTTGCTGTAGGACCTTGCAGCAGTTGCAGGATGTCCCATGGTGGAGCATCTCTTGCAGCAGCTTGGGCAGGAGAGATAGAGGGCAGACGCAGGGTGAAGAGCAGAGTTAGCTCAGCCCTTCATCCAGGCAAGGCTGTCCACTGGGAGGGGCATGGGAGGAGTGATGTGCCAGCATGACCTCACCAACCAGCTCCCTCTCTGACCCTGAAGATCTTGATCCCAAATGCCCCCTGCACTGTGGCCTGGCTCTTGCCCTCCACCCTTTGCTGGGGTATGAAGAAATGGCCCTCAGGCCCTGCTGCTAAGTGGGCAACAGCTTGTCCTGGGTGTGGTGGCCACTCTGGCCTGTGACGCTGAGGCTTCCTCTTTACTTTAATGGCTATTTCCAACAGGTGTCTTTGGACAAACTCCCTGAGGAAACAGTTTTCCATGAGGAGACGTGGCCCTCCACAGGATCCCCCGAGGTGCCAGCAACCCCCCCCTCAGAACTGCCTTCTCAAGAGAGGGGGGTCAAGTCTTCAAAGTCATCCAAGCCCCAGAATCTGCTTCCCCAGCCAGCCCCGCCCCCCCCGCCCAAGACCAGAAAAGTATACAGGGCCCATCGAGGGCTGCTGCGTTCAGCCAGCCTGAAGAGCATGGCCAGGCCCCTACAGGAGACCGAGAAGGAGCTGCTCTGGCAGCCGCTCTCACAGACCCTGCCTGAGGAATCACCGCAGGAGGATCTTGGCAGCCTTCACCAGCTCCTGCCCATGTCATGCAGCAACCTGCTGAAGATCCAGATGGGCAGGCCCCCCAACATCAAGGGTGTGACGTACGATGAATTTGGTACAGTCATCGCCATGCCCAAGCTGGACCCAGCCCGTCTACCCAAGTGCTGGATCAAGCCTCAGGTGGAGGTGCTGGATCCAGATGTTGAGGCCAAGCGGCAGGAAGTTCTCAGAACCGTCTCAGGGCGTGGCCAGAGGAGTACGAAGTCCCACAGCCGTGCAGCCCAAGGGCCAGGGCTAGGAGAGCTCATTAGTGCTAAGCTGCTCCAGGACACGGGGCCCATGCTGAGTGGTGGGCTAGCCCAGGCTTTCTGTCCAAGCCATGCAGACAAGAGAGCACAGCATTTGCCTTCCACAGGGAAAAGCCTTGAACCCAGCAGCCATGTCTCCTGGAAACCCAGCAACCTGCTGGACTCCATTGAGCTGGCCCCAGGAGTGGCAGTCAGGGACAGCAGCAGTGTGAAGTGTGGGCCCCACCATGGGGCACTCTATGAAGAGGGAGAGGAAGGGGTCTTCCAAGGAAAGCTCAGGCCCATCCGCCCCAGAGTGCCACTGCCCACGGTTGCTGTGGAGCAGCTCATCCGTGATCACATGCCCCATGTCCGGCCAATAGCTCTGCTCAGATCGCTCCTGTCATCGGGGCCAGAGCACTTGTAAGTGGAACATACTCCCTGTCCTCCCCTCTGGGACTGGGCTGAAGTGCCATACCATTGCATGGCCTGATACCAAACCCCAGCCTCTCCAGCCAGCGTAGTGTGCAGGGGCAGCTCACTGCTTGGCTGTGGTAACCAGCTGGTGCATGTGACGAGGGACCTGCCTGCGCTGACCTCTCATCTTCCCCAGCTCTTGGTAACAATAAATCCCGAGCACCCACAGCACGACTCCCTTGCCTGCTTTGGTTCCATCTCCCTGCACACCAGCCTCTCTGACCCAGGAGACCCTGTGGTGTCAGGGGGACAGCCTGGGCCCCAAGGCTACATGCCCCCTGGATGCTGTTAACTTACCTGCTGTAACCTCGCCCAGCTGCAGCAGGGATGGTTGCTTAATGAACTGTTCCTCCCCTCTCTTTTCTCAGAGGGTCTCCCTAGACCAGTTAACATCAGGCCCAACCCGTGGTCACCATGATCCCTGAGCACCTCGCTGTGTGGGTGTGAGTGGAGGTTGCAGGGAGGAATTCAGTTCCCTTCATTGGTTACCGTTCAAACCCTAAGCTACATGTCTACACTGGCAGTGTAACTCTGCCCAGACTGGACTAACAGTGTAACTCTGCCAGTGTAGACATGCCCTGAGCTTAATCCTGGCAGCAACTCACCAGCATTCAGTAAAGTCTAAACATTAGACACATTCTTATAATCCTAGGACCTGTCTTAACAACCCTAACACTCAGGGGAGCCAGGCTGATTCCAGCCATGGATTTGTCGGTGTTCACTTCAGACCTGGGGATTTTGGCATGAGCTGGCACCTGGTCTGCCAGCATCACAGACTAGACTCGTAATCTCATTAAAAAACAATAGCAAGTTTGTCTGACAAAATCTGTTTCCCATAAAGCCACATTGACTGGCATCACGGTGCTTCAATCCTCGAATTCTTGCATCCCATGACAGCCTTTCTAGGACTTTCCATGAGACATGATGATCATATGCAACAACTCCCAGGAGCCCTCTCTGTCATGCAGCAGGACTTCAGCTGTATTTATCCCCTTGTCACAAGTCTCAGACTTTGGACTGTGCAGTGTAGCTGGTCTGCAGAGCTGCTTCTGTCATGACAATGTGGCCATTCCTAGCCGTGATTTCCCCCTGCTAATTTCTACAGACGAGTTATACAATACTGGCATAGTTACTCCAGTACAACCCTACTAGTGTCAGCCCAGTTATCCCAGAGCAAAGGCTCCCAGAGCCGCATAGCTAGTCCTGTATGGGAAGGGAAATAACCCTTTACTGGTATAACGTACCTCCAGGCCAGTAGAACCGCATTCACATCTGGAGTTGTACTGGTATAACTAGCTTGGTACAAAAATCAATCCCACCCCAAACCTAAATAGTTCAGCCAGTACAAAAGCTGTCCCTAGGCCAGGCGTTCCCAGAGACTTTTTTGGCCAGCTGGACTAACCACAGAAGGTTGCCCCTGCCCCGGCACTGGGGAGCTGCTTGATGTTTTTCTTTGCTCTTCCTTTGATTCTCAATTCCTTGATTTAGCTCTGATCAAACTTGAGGCTGATGTGCAAAGTGAAGGGAAAGGAAACATACAAAGCTCCAAAACCAGCTGACGTAGAGGAGTGAGAGTGGAGTAGCTACTAAGGGAAATTCAGTCCTAAACCTGGAGTCCAACAGCCAGAGAGAGGAAAGGAACAGCACTTCTAATGCTGGAGGGCAGACCAGAGAGCCACTGCACTGTTGCACTAAATCATTTCTTTCTTCCCAGGGCCGAGCGTGCAGTGGGGAGGTTGTGGAATGCGGACTGGGAGTCTGGAAGAGGTGGTGCCCACAGGTTGCACTTGACCTCAAGGAATGGCCAGAACAAGGTCTTGTGCACAATGCTGAAATTTACAAAAATATTCTCAGCAGTTCAGCTGAACCGCTCCCTAGCTGGGGTAAGAGCTCTGTGGGACTCCCTGCACAGCAACTCTTTGGGGCAGGTAGCAGGGCAAGGTTCCCAATCCCTGTGTGATCCTCCTAAGGGTGCAATGGCTGCTCCTGACTGTTCAGCTTGGAATAACCATTACTGGAGAGGCTCTGCCTCTCTTCTTTGGGCTAAGGAGGGAGTTCAGCCTACCAGGGCTGTGAGAGGTGGCAGCCACAAGGTTGCACAAGAGTGGGAGCAGGATTTTAGTCCCCGGTGCTGGCAGCGCAGAGGTCAAGGGTGCAGCCAGCGATGTGACATTCGTGTTTACAGTGACCCAAGACCGGCCCTCCAACACCATCCTATTGCAGAGATCGTGGGCATGACGGTCCCATCCAGTGGCGGGTTAACCAGAGATCAGTTGCCCACGAAACTGTCTCCCCAGAAAACTGTTCTGCTCTGCACCAGCTTTACCTTCCAAAGCGTTGGAGGAACCCATGGAGTGCATTTCAGTGAGCCACTCTCTGAGAGAGAGGGCCTGGATCCCAATGGTGGACCAGGCCAGGACGGTGTGATGGGCGGCACAGTCCCCATGCTGGCTGGACAGGGGTTAATGAGAGCCTGTGGGCTCAGTCCGCTCGGCCCCATTACACCTGCGGAGGCTGTCAGGCCAGCGGGACCAGGGCCAGCTCTAGCCATTTTGCCGCCACAAGCCCGGTGGCATGCTGCGGGGAGCGCTCTGCTGCTCGCCGGTCCCGCGGCTCCGGTGGATCTCCCACAGGCGTGCCTGTGGATTCTCCACCGGAGCCGCCTGCCGCCCCCCGCGGCATGCTGCCCCAAGCACGCACTTGGCGCGCTGGGGCCTGGAGCCGGCCCTGAGCGGGACCAGTTCAAAGAAGAAAAGCCCAGTTCAGCTGGGCTGACCGGGCGAGGGAGTGGCCCTGTAGCGCTAGCCCTGTGAAGGAAGGCTGGGCTGGGTTAGGGGCAGGGTCTATCCTGAGACTACTAGACCCCAGGGTAAGGTTGCTAACTCTCCCAGATTGGCCAGGAATCTCCTGGAATCGGCCTCAATCTCCCGATGACTATTCTAGGCAATCTGGGAGATTTTAATAGGCCAAAGTCCGGTTGTCGGCGCAGCGGGGCTAAGGCAGGCTCCCTACCTGCCTTGGCTCTGTGTGGCTCCTGGAAGTGGCCGGCATGTCTCACTCCTACGTGCAGGGGCGGCCAGGGCGTCTCCACGCGCTGTCCCCACGCCCCACCCCAAACGCCGACTCTGGGAATTGCAGCCAATGGGAGCTGTGGGAGCAAGCAGGGGCAGCACACAGAGCCACTTGGCCACCCCGAGCCAAGGAGCCGGACTGCTGGATGCTTCCAGGAGCCAAAGCCCCCACCCCTGCCACACGCCAACCCACTGCCCCAGCCCTGGGCATCGTCCCGCACCCAAACTCCCTCCCAGGACACACACCTCTCACCCCCTCCCACACCCCCTGCCACACGCCAACCCACTGCCCCAGCCCTGGGCATCGTCCCGCACCCAAACTCCCTCCCAGAACACACACCTCTCACCCCCTCCCACCCCCTGCCACACGCCAACCCACGGCCCCAGCCCTGGGCATCGTCCCGCACCCAAACTCCCTCCCAGAACACACACCTCTCACCCCCTCCCACACCCCTGCCACACGCCAACCCACGGCCCCAGCCCTGGGCATCGTCCCGCACCCAAACTCCCTCCCAGAACACACACCTCTCACCCCCTCCCACACCCCAATCCCCTGCCTCAGCCATGAGCCCCCTCCTGCACCCCAAACCCCTCATCCCCAGCCCCACCTGAGATCCCACACCCCAGCCAGAGCCCTCACCCCTCCCATATCCCAACTTCCTGCCCCAGCCTGAAGCCCCCTTCCCACCCTGAACCCCTCATTTCTGGCCTCACTCTGGAACCCACACCCCCAGCTGGAGTTTTCACCCCCTCCCATCCCCCACCTAGGGCGACCAGACAGCAAGTGTGAAAAATCAGGATGGGTTGGGGGGTAATAGGAGCCTATATAAGAAAAACACCTAAAAATTGGGACTGTTCCTATAAAATCAGGACATCTGGTCACACTATCCCCCACCCCCACCCCCCCACCCCAGCCTGGTGAAAGTGAGTGAGGTTGGGGGAAAGTGAGTGACGGAGTGGGGGATGGACTGCATTGGGGCAGGGTCTTAGAGGAGGGGAGGGGTGGGGCGGGGCAGGGGGCGGGTGTTTGGGTTTGTGCAATTAGAAAGTTGGCAACCCTACGCCAGAGCCCCCTGGGGCTGGTAGGCCTGGCCTAGGCCCTTCACAGTGTGCTCACTGTAGCTCATCTCCTTTCCTTGTGGGCCTGCAGAGGAGGGTGTTACCACAGCCACAGAATCTCTGTCTGTCTGTCTCTCTCTCTCTCTCTCTCTCTCACACACACACACACACACGTTCAAGCTGCCACCCTCATATGTTCCAGGTTCAGCACATCCCTATCCCCACTTTCACATTGCAATTAGGGTGACCAGACGTCCCGATAAAATTGAGACCGTCCCCATATTTAGGTGTTTGTCCTGCGGCCCGACCAATCTTTGGTCGGGACGCAATTTGTCCCGATATTTCTTTCCGCCGACAGCACTCGCCTTTTATTTATTTATTTAGCTGCTCCGCCGGCAGCACTCGGGTCTGCTGGCAGACACCCCCCACCCCCATTTGTCCCGATATTTTCTCCCTCTCATCTGGTCACCCTAATTGCAATTGCCCTGGTAGTAACCCACTTGATGAGCAAACCCCACAGGATTTTGGGCGCTGCAGGAATCTTTAGCATAGGTACGAGAAGCTTTGCTGCAGAGAAAATGAGGAAGCCAAAAAACACCCACAAAGGGGAGAGAGAGACAGAGAGAGAGAGAAGCAACCAGCTTAACCATGAAAGTTATTTATTGCCGGGAATAAATGTAGGGGAGCCAAACAAGCAAAACAAGGATAATATTAAATCTAACTTCAATTTGATGATGTGATGAACTAGGAATGTTCTTAATGTTTTCTCTGAATATTGTGTTTGTGCCTCAGTGTCCCCATGGCAGTTCTTAAGTATCTGGCAGAGCAAAGGGCCAATGCACCTAAATGCCTGAGCCTCTGTCTCCTAGCAACTGATGGTCTGGGCCCCTCCTCTGCAAAGGTGCCAGCTGAAGGTGTTGGAGACAAAGGGATCAGGTGACCTCCTGGCCCGGGAAAGGAGCTGAGCAGAGAGGAGGGGCTGGAGGGGGTTGTTAGTCTGGAGCTGGCTGAGGGCAGACATGGGGGGTCTGGCTCACTGCCCCCCAGAATGGACCCGGCCGAGGGGTCCTGTTCTCTGTACCTACAAGCTCTGTTTTAGCCCCTGTTCCTGTCATCTAATAAACCTCTGTTTTACTGGCTGGCTGAGAGTCACGTCTGACTGCAAAGTGGGGTGCAGGACCCCGTGGCCCCCCCAGGACCCCACTGGGGCGGGCTCGCTGTGGGAAGCGCCCGGAGGGGCAGAGGATGCTGAATGCTCCAAGGAGAGACCCAGGAGGTGAAGACGTGTGAGCTTCTTGCCCTGAACAAGTGTGCTCCAAGGGAGAGGAGGCTCCCCAAAGTCCTGCCTGGCTTGGTGGGGAGCAGTTCCAGAGCATCGCCTGGGGACTCCGTGACAAATGATAAAAGTCAGGTTTAGAAAACTCTCACTGATCCCACAAGTCAGGGTCAGAAGGCTACACCGAGAGAGAAAGCTGGGTTCTCATCACTCCTTGAAGCTTTAATCAATCGGGGGTCCCAGATGGTGGTGGTAGCTGAGGGTAGGGTGACCAGACAGCAAGTGTGAAAAATTGAGATAGGAGGTGGGGGTAATAGGAGCCTATATAAGAAAAAGACCCAAAAATTGGGACTGTCCCTATAAAATTGGGACATCTGGTCACCCTAACTGAGGGTCCGCTGGAGTGCTGGAGGCAGGCAGAGCCCCCAGCACAATCAGTCAGGAGAAGATGAAGGGAGAACACTTGATCTGTTTATGGGTAAACTGCTGGCTCAAGGGAGAATAACAAGGTTGTTTTCTTCAGGCTAGACATGGGAACTGCTCATTCCTGGCTATGGGCAGTGTTCCTCGGAGGGAGCTCACAATGCAATTAGGGAGCTTCACTATTTTGGATCCCAAGAAGGGATTTATTACTAGAATTGGTCTGGTAACTACTGAGCTGGGTGTGTGCAGGTGGGTTCATTAGTTGGGGATTGGTCCTGCTTTGAGCAGGGGGTTGGACTAGATACCTCCTGAGGTCCCTTCCAGCCCTGATATTTTGTGATTCTATTAACATCTGGAGCAGAGATAAAAATAAATAAATAATTGGAGATATATCTATCTCCAAGACCTGAAAATGACCTTGAAAGGTCATTGAATCCAGCCCCCTGCCTTCATTAGCAGGACCAAGTACTGATTTTGCCCTAGATCCCTAAGTGGCCCCCTTAAGGGCTGAACTCACAACGCTGGTTTTAGTAGGCTGAGGCTCAAACCACTGAGCTATCCTCTCCTCCCACCCCATCATGCCCTGCTCTCCTGGTCCCAGAGTTCTGTGCAGCTCTTGCCTTGGAGTCTCTGTTCTCCATTCTGCATGCTAATTGAGATGCCTCCCTGTCCCATCTTCAATGCAAATGAGGCTAAGGGAGTTGCTTTAATCCTGTCACCCTTGTCCAGAAGGGTTTAGTGTGTCTCCCACTGCATTCTCATTGCTTTTTGTAAGTCTTTCTTCTGATTCATTTTCATTCAAGCACAGGCGGGGGGCGGGGGGTCTTTCGTGAGTCAGACAGGCTGGGTCCCTGGTTCTCCGAGAACACAGAGCTGACAGGTAACAAGTGAGACCAGGAAGGGGCTGTAAGACAGGCCCAGAGACAGGCGAAGGTGGGAAGTAACCCAGGACGGACACGGGAGCTGAATAGACGGACCTTAGCTCCTTGCTCCAGGGTCCTTGGGCTGGAACGCAGAGCAGAGGGTAGGCCTGGCTTCCACTCTCGTCCACTGAGGACCCCCTGGAGATGTGGGCTGGAAGGCCAGTAGAGCTGAGGTCAGGCTGCAGACTTAGGATGGAGCCTCCAGAATGTGATTGCACTGGACTTGATTTGCCCGGCAACCCATGACCCGGACAGAGGGCGAGTCCCAAGAAGACGTGGGCTGCCTCTTGGCTAGAGGGGCTGTCAGCATGGGCGCCAACCCAAAGGAGAAGACCCTGCTACTGCCCACCCAGCCACCAATGGGCGTGCTGGTGGTGTAACCTTTCTCCAGAGCCCTTGGCTAGTGTCACCACCTGAGAATCTGGGGGCGGCTGAGGGTCCAAACCCACCTCACATGGTGAAGGTCTTAGCCTGTCATAACCTATTCCCAGATTTGGACCTTAGCGTCCAAAATATGGGGGTTAGCATGAAAACCTCCAAGCTTAGTTACCAGCTTGGACCTGGTAAAGCTGCCACCACCCAAAAAATTAGAGTGTTTTGGGGCACTCTGGTCCCCCCAAAAACCTTCTCTGGGGACCTCAAGACCCAAATCCCTTGAGTCTCACAACAAAGGGGAATAAACCATTTCCCTTCCCCCCTCCACGTGTTCCCTCCCTGGGTTCCTGGAGAGATATACAGAAGCAAGCTCCGTGAATCTAAACAGAGAAACTCCACCCTCCCTATTTCCAGTCCTGGAAACAGAAGTACTTCCCTCTTCACCCAGAGGGCATGCAAAGTCAGGCTAGTAAATCTAACACACACAGATTTCCTCCTGACTTCTTCCTCCCACCAATTCCCTGGTGAGCTACAGACTCAATTCCCTGGAGTCCCCCACTAAAGAAAAACTCCAACAGGTCTTAAAAAGAAAGCTTTATGTAAAAAGAAAGAAAAAGTACATAAAAATGGTCTCTCTGTATAAGGTGACAAATACAGGGTCAATTGCTTAAAAGAAATATGTATAAACAGCCTTATTCAAAAAGAATACAATTCAGAATACTCCAGCAACTACACACATGTAAATACAATATATATATATATATATATATATAAAAACCACTGTCTTATCTTTTTGTACTCACAACTTGGAAACAGAAGATTAGAAAGCCAGGAGATAGAAAATCCTTCCCATAGCCGAGAGGGACAGACACAAGACAAAGAACTCAGACACAAACTTCCCTCCACCCAGATTTTAAAAAGTCTTGTTTCCTGATTGGTCCTCTGGTCAGGTGTTTCAGGTTACTTCTTTTCAGGTGAAAGAGACATTAACCCTTAGCTATCTGTTTATGACACGCCCCCCAAATTGCAGACAGTGAGGAAGCTCACCGGTGGCGATTTCCTCCTAGACTTTAAAAGAAACAGATTAATACAACACATGCACCTTTACATATACCACTAAGTATATAACTAACAGACTTCTACATTTTAAGAACACTTTTTAACTACTGTTTTTGCGGCTGCCATTTTTCCCGGTGTCCACCAGAAATAATTTCCTTGTATAAAAGTCCTTGGTCTATAACAAACTGGGATTGATTAGAAAAACTGAGAGGCGGTGGGGTGCTTCGTGCCGCCGCCCAACCTTTCTGAAGACTGTTATTTGCTTCTTGCTCAGTCTGGAACTGTTCCCTTGAGGCTGGGGTCACCAGTTTTTCCTCAGACTGTGGACTTGGGCTTGGTCCCTCTGGAAGCGATGTAGGTGATGGGGTTGTTTCCGTTGCTGGTGAACCGCTCCCCGCTGGTGCACCTGAGGGTATTTTAGGCTCTGGCTGAGTCTTTTGGGTATGGCTGTCTGTTGCTTCTGCCAGTTTTGGCTTGCTGGCGCCCTTTGGCGTTGAGTTTGAAGATGTGGTTGCAATTGCTGGTGCTGGTTGCTGTTCCAGTTCTGGGCCTGGGACTGGAGGTGCTGTGGCTGTTTCAGTGGTTGGCATGGAATTCGGGTTTACTATTTCTGTCTGGGTCTCTGGTAACACAGACAGGGCGTCTATGGACGGCTTAGGAACAGGAATGGGTCTGGAAGCTTGCCTGGTTTGGCTACGTGTAACCATTTTCACTTTTTTGGCCCGCTTCACCTGATTGGCCAAGTTTTCCCCCAGTAGCATGGGGATGGGATAGTTGTCATAGACTGCAAAAGTCCACATTCCTGACCAGCCTTTGTACTGGACAGGCAGTTCAGCTGTAGGCAAGTCTACCGCTTGTGACATGAAGGGGTAAATTGTCACTTGGGCCTTTGGGTTGATGAATTTGGGGTTTACGAAGGATTGGTGGATAGCTGACACTTGTGCCCCCGTGTCTCTCCATGCAGTAACCTTCTTTCCGCCCACTCTCAAATTTTCCCTTTGCTCCAAGGGTATTTGAGAGGCATCTGGGCCTGGGGATCTTTTGGGTGATGGTGGTGTAATGAACTGCACTCGGATGGCGTTCTTTGGACAGTTGGCCTTGATATGTCCCAGTTCATTACACTTAAAGCATCTTCCATCTGATGGGTCACTGGGTCGAGGTGAGTTACTGGAGACTGGTGAGGTGGAAGAATAGGGCGTCTGTGGCTTTACTTGGGTTGTATGTGGGGTCTTTGGCTGTTCCCGGCTGTAGGGTTTATGGTTGGTGTGCCCCCTGGGGTATTTGTTTTTCTTGACAGTAGCTTTTTTGCTTTTTGCTACTTCCATCCATCTGGCTTTAATCTCCCCCGCCTCGGTGAGATTTTTGGGTTTTTTATCTTGTATGTACCGTGTTATGTCCTCAGGAACACCATCCAAGAACCACTCCATTTGTATGAGGAGGTGCAGTTCTTCCAAGGATTTAACATTGTTTTCTGATATTCAGGCCTCATAGTTTTTTCCAACATAGTAGGCGTGTTTGGGAAATGACACATTTGGTTTCCACTTTTGGGTTCTGAAATGCCGACGGGCATGATCCGAGGTTATCCTCATTCTGTATTTGGCCTTGGTTTGAAAAAGATTATAATCGTTTAAGTTTTCCTTAGGCATTTCAGCCGCCACCTCTGCTAAAGGTTCACTGAGCTGTGGCCTCAATTCTACCATGTACTGGTCTTCAGGGATGCTGTACCCAAGACAGGATCTTTTAAAATTTTCCAAGAAGGCCTCGGTGTCATCACCTGCCTTGTAGGTGGGAAATTTCCTGTGATGTGGAACAAGTACTGGCGAAGGGTTGTTAGAATTGGCTGGAGCAGGTTGCTTAGCCTTTTCTAATTCCATGGCCTGTTGGTGGGTCATCCTCTGTTTTTCCAACTCTTGTTGGTGGGCTGCATTGTTGGCTTCTTTTTGTTTTTGTAGCCTTTTCATTTTTTGTTTGTGAGTTGCCTCATCTTTGGCCATTTGTGTTTTTAGCAGTTCTATTTGTTTTTTAATTGCTTTCAGCTGTACTGCTTTTGGTTTTTGTGACATTTTGTTTTTTTGTGTTGGGGTGCCCTCCGGTGTTTATTTTCTGAACTGCAGGTTTTCTGTTGCTTCCTGGGGTCTGCCTAGCAACAGTGCCTTTTTTCCTTTCTTCTTCTAGCTAATCTTTTCAATGTAAAGTAAACCAGAAAAACCACTTTATTTGCATGTGTATAGTGCTGGTAATGACTCTCAATGGGAGTGCTATTGTCTGACAAAAGACCTGTTTGTCACAGCTTAATGGTTCCTTGCTTAAAATGCAAGCCAAAAACTGCAAGAGAGAGCAGAGAAAAAAAAAGTTTTCTGTGGTTTCTTTTGAAACCAAACTTTTTTTTTTTGCTTAAAATCCCCTAGCAGAGAAAAGAAAAATATAATATTCCTACTGGCTTTTGGATTTTATCTATCCCACCGCTACCACCATGTCATAACCTATTCCCAGATTTGGACCTTAGCGTCCAAAATATGGGGGTTAGCATGAAAACCTCCAAGCTTAGTTACCAGCTTGGACCTGGTACTTGCTGCCACCACCCAAAAAATTAGAGTGTTTTGGGGCACTCTGGTCCCTCTGAAAAACCTTCCCTGGGGACCTCAAGACCCAAATCCCTTGAGTCTCACAACAAAGGGAAATAAACCTTTTCCCTTCCCCCCTCCAGGTGCTCCTGGAGAGATACACAGACACAAGCTCTGTGAATCCAAACAGAGTGACTCCCCCTCTCTGTTCCCAGTCCTGGAAACAAAAGCACTTTCCTCTTCACCCGGAGGGAATGCAAAGTCAGGCTAGTAAATCTAACACACAGAGATTTTCTTTTCCCCCTGACTTCTTCCTCCCACCAATTCCCTGGTGAGCTACAGACTCAATTCCCTGGAGTCCCCCACTAAAGAAAAACTCCAACAGGTCTTAAAAAGAAAGCTTTATATAAAAAGAAAGAAAAAGTACATAAAAATGGTCTGTCTGTATAAGGTGACAAATACAGGGTCAATTGCTTAAAAGAAATATGAATAAACAGCCTTATTCAAAAAGAATACAATTCAGAACACTCCAGCAACTACACACATGTAAATACAAATATATATATATATATATATATATATATATATATATATACACCACTGTCTTATCTTTTTGTACTCACAACTTGGAAACAGAAGATTAGAAAGCCAGGTGATAGAAAATCCTTCCCATAGCCGAGAGGGACAGACACAAGACAAAGAACTCAGACACAAACTTCCCTCCACCCAGATTTTAAAAAGTCTTGTTTCCTGATTGGTCCTTTGGTCAGGTGTTTCAGGTTACTTCTTTTCAGGTGAAAGAGACATTAACCCTTAGCTATCTGTTTATGACATAGCCACAGACCTGCCCCATGGCTCTGGCTCCCCCAGACCATCACCTTACAGTCAGCTGTGGGGACGCTGGCCCATGTGATCTCTGGGGCGGGTGGGCGCTGGCTTCTCCACAGTGGGATACGTGTGCATGAGCACGTGACAGCGACAGAACAGGGCAGAAATCCACAAGCCAGCATGACAATGAGGTTGCAAAAGTTGTTTAAAGCCAGGAAGGGCAAGAGGTGCCTTCTTGTCAACTGTTGGAAATGGGCCATCCTGATTATCACTACAAACGTTTATTTTTCTCCTGCTGATAATAGCCTACCTTAACTGATCACTCTCGTCAGAGTTGGTATGGCAACACCCATTTTTTCATGTCCTTGGTGTGTATATATATTCCTGCTGTGTTTTCCACTGTATGCATCCGATGAAGTGGGTTTTAACCCATGAAAGCTTATGCTCAAATAAATTTGTTAGTCTCTAAGGTGCCACAAGTATTCCTGTTCTTTATACATGTTGATCACTGATTACTCTCGCCCCTCGCTCCACCGATATGGTCACAAGGTGCCCGTTATCTACCGGGTAATGAGCGTTGGGATAGGGGGGATGCTCGATCACTGGATGTCCTCGGGAGGGTTGACAAGTGCCCCGAAGGTAGCAATGGGGATAACGCAAACAATGAATCGTGGGGTTAAAATTGAGGGTTTATTGAATGGGTCACAAGTGAGGATGAGGAACAACTTAATACTAGTTACAACTTGGGCCTACAATATAATACTAGAACAAATAATAAAAATACTGCAATTACAAACAGAAGCTGACCCTGGTACCGCTCTAAGTCCCAGTAGTTATTCAGGTCCTTCCAAGGGTTAGTAAAGGTGCTATTGGTGCTATTATTAAGCATAAATGCAATTACTCGTCTAAGTAAAAAAAATGCAATAAGACAGTTAAAGATTGCCGTGAGACTCCAGCCAATCCCCCTTGCATTCAAGGTTTCCTGGTTAGCGGGTTTCCCCTAGCAGGAGCCTTGGGGCGGCTGGAATCGGCTTTCGTCTCCGGCTTACAACACTATTACAGGCTCAGTTAGTTAGCAGAATTAGCAGAATTAGCAGCTAGGCATACTTACACACACAAACCACAAACGTTTCATTACCACCGGCAGACGGGTTGGCTTCTGAGAACACGGAGCCGAGGGAGACCTCGAGTTGATCAGGCTCGGTTACGGATACAGGTTTCTGCGTTTTCTCCCTGCCCACTGCTTGCACGGTGGGCAATTGATAAGGGTAATGACGTGTTCAGTTTTTTGGCCAGGTTTCTCCTAATTAGGAGATTTGCAGGTGCCTCGTTACCACCCTCGGGGGAGAGGGGTGTTTCCTGGAAATGGCTGACCACAAAATTTGCCTAGCCCCAACAGTAACTTTCGGGTAAAGCTTCTCGCTTGAGAGTACGTGCATGCTCGTTTCCTGAACATGGAGGCCAGGGCAAAAGCTGCCTAGGGCTGTGACACTAACAATACAACTTTATACAATTCTTCGCCTGTGACGGTGCTGCCCGTGGGAGCCAGCTGAGGTCACTCAGTCAGGGTGAAACTGCAAACAAAATTGGGCAGACAAATCCCAAATGCTGGTGGTTATTCCAATACTTAGATTTACCAACCAGCACAGAACAGCTTCTATGCTGTTGAGAGTCTCTGGGTTAGGCTAAAACGGGTAAAAAACACGGGTGATGTCGTGCTGGGAGTCTACTACAGGCCACCTAATCAAGTGGAAGAGGTGGATGAGGCTTTTTTCAAACAACTAACAAAATCATCCAAAGCCCAAGATTTGGTGGTGATGGGGGACTTCAACTATCCACATATATGTTGGGAAAATAACACCGCGGGGCACAGACTATCCAATAAGTTCCTCGACTGCATTGCAGACAACTTTTTGTTTCAGAAAGTTGAAAAAGCTACTAGGGGGGAAGCTGTTCTAGACTTGATTTTAACAAATAGGGAGGAACTCGTTGAGAATTTGAAAGTAGAAGGAAGCTTGGGTGAAAGTGATCATGAAATCATAGAGTTTGCAATTCTAAGGAAGGGTAGAAAGGAGTACAGCAGAATAGAGAAAATGGATTTCAGGAAGGCGGATTTTGGTAAGCTCAGAGAGCTGATAGGTAAGGTCCCATGGGAATCAAGACTGAGGGGAAAAACAACTGAGGAGAGTTGGCAGTTTTTCAAAGGGACGCTATTAAGGGCCCAAAAGCAAGCTATTCCGATGGTTAGGAAAGATAGAAAATGTGGCAAAAGACCACCTTGGCTTAACCACGAGATCTTGCGTGACCTACAAAATAAAAAGGCGTCATATAAAAATGGAAACTAGGTCAGATTACAAAGGACGAATATAGGCAAATAACACAGGAATGCAGAGGCAAGATTAGAAAGGCAAAGGCACAAAATGAGCTCAAACTAGCTATGGGAATAAAGGGAAACAAGAAGACTTTTTATCGATACATTAGAAGCAAGAGGAAGACCAAGGACAGAGTAGGTCCACTGCTCAGTGAGGAGGGGGAAACAGTAACGGGAGACTTGGAAATGGCAGAGGTGCTTAATGACTTCTTTGTTTCAGTCTTCACTGAGAAGTCTGAAGGAATGTCTAATATAGTGAATGCTTACGGGAAGAGGGTAGGTTTAGAAGATAAAATAAAAAAAAGAGCAAGTAAAAAATCACTTACAAAAGTTAGATGCCTGCAAGTCACCAGGGCCTGATGAAATGCATCCTAGAATACTGAAGGAGTTAATAGAGGAGGTATCTGAGCCTCTAGCTATTATCTTTGGGAAATCATGGGAGACGGGGGAGATTCCAGAAGACTGGAAGGGGGCAAATATAGTGCCCATCTATAAAAAGGGAAATAAAAACAACCCAGGAAACTACAGACCAGTTAGTTTAACTTCTGTGCCAGGGAAGATAATGGAGCAGGTAATTAAAGAAATCATCTGCAAACACTTGGAAGGTGGTAAGGTGATAGGGAATAGCCAGCATGGATTTGTAAAGAACAAATCATGTCAAACTAATCTGATAGCATTCTTTGATAGGATAACGAGCCTTGTGGATAAGGGAGAAGCGGTGGATGTGATATACCTAGACTTTAGTAAGGCATTTGATACGGTCTCGCATGATATTCTTATAGATAAACTAGGAAAGTACAATTTAGATGGGGCTACTATAAGGTGGGTGCATAACTGGCTGGATAACCGTACTCAGAGAGTAGTTATTAATGGCTCCCAATCCTGCTGGAAAGGTATAACAAGTGGGGTTCCGCAGGGGTCTGTTTTGGGACCGGCTGTGTTCAATATCTTCATCAACGACTTAGATGTTGGCATAGAAAGTACGCTTATTAAGTTTGCGGACGATACCAAACTGGGAGGGATTGCAACTGCTTTGGAGGACAGGGTCAAAATTCAAAATGATCTGGACAAATTGGAGAAATGGTCTGAGGTAAACAGGATGAAGTTCAATAAAGATAAATGCAAAGTGCTCCACTTAGGAAGGAGCAACCAGTTTCACACATACAGAATGGAAGAGACTGTCTAGGAAGGAGTATGGCAGAAAGAGATCTAGGGGTCATAGCAGACCACAAGCTTAATATGAGTCAACAGTGTGATACTGTTGCAAAAAAAGCAAATGTGATTCTGGGATGCATTAACAGGTGTGTTGTAAACAAGACACGAGAAGTCATTCTTCCGCTTTACTCTGCGCTGGTTAGGCCTCAACTGGAGTATTGTGTCCAGTTCTGGGCACCACATTTCAAGAAAGATGTGGAGAAATTGGAGAGGGTCCAGAGAAGAGCAACGAGAATGATTAAAGGTCTTGAGAACATGACCTATGAAGGAAGGCTGAAGGAATTGGGTTTGTTTAGTTTGGAAAAGAGAAGACTGAGAGGGGACATGATAGCAGTTTTCAGGTATCTAAAAGGGTGTCATCAGGAGGAGGGAGAGAACTTGTTCACCTTAGCCTCCAATGATAGAACAAGAAGCAATGGGCGTAAACTGCAGCAAGGGAGATTTAGGTTGGACATTAGGAAAAAGTTCCTAACTGTCAGGGTAGTTAAACACTGGAATAGATTGCCTAGGGAAGTTGTGGAATCTCCATCTCTGGAGGTATTTAAGAGTAGGTTAGATAAATGTCTATTAGAGATGGTCTAGACAGTATTTGGTCCTGCCATGAGGGCAGGGGACTGGACTCGATGACCTCTCGAGGTCCCTTCCAGTCCTAGAGTCTATGAGTCTATAATACCTCACTGTTACTTACAAGTTCAAACAACGCAGTTCCCTTAAAGTACCCAGCCTCAGGCCTCTGTCCAGACACACACGTCAGATATGATGATGATTCCTGAAAATCTTATCATATAACAGAAAAGGTTCTTCCAATCCCAAAGGATCAGCCACATACCCACGTTTAATTATAATTTAGATATTACCCAAAATACACGCTATCGTCAATTCTTATTAACTAAGCTAAAATGTATTAAAAAAGAAAAGAGAGAGAGAGTGTTGGTTAAAAGATCAATATACAGACAGATTTGACTTCAGTTCTTGAGACCAAGTGGTCAAAGAAACTTAGACCGGACGAGTATAAGTCGGAAGACACGTCCACGGTCTTGTTCAGCGCACTAAACAAAGCGCTGGACCTCTGTGCGGTCCTTCATGGAAGCACTATGTTTGCCGCTAAACAGGCCGCCGCGAACGGCACCGATAGCGCAGAAAGCGAGATGAGTGACAAGGAGGAGGAGGATGGGAGTCAGGCTGGTGGAAACCCACCCCCCTATGAAGCCCCCCCTCCCCCTTCGATCTATTCTGCTCTCCCCTCAGCCCCACCTGCGCCTGAGAAGGAGATGCAGATGGAGGCAATGCCTGTTGCTATTACAAAAAGCAAGGTGGACTCTAATACAGGCCAAATTACTACTACCACCGAATATCGTACCCGGACTAAGGCAGAATTGAAGGAGTTTATGGTAGACACCAGGCGTGGGGAGAGCGAGCCCGCCCTCGTTTGGCTGGGCCGTCTGGCCCTGGATCATGGGGCAGAGATAGTGAACAGGGAGGAGGCTAGTCTCTTGGCCAAAACGTCCACCTGGTCGGGAGGATTTTCAGGCCATAACCTCTTAAGAAACGGGGTCTGGCCACTTACTACACCAGCCGCAGCCTCTTTAGCCATGAAGGGCAGTTTTAAGGGCATGTATATACCTCCCGGCAGCATAAATACACCCCATGAAATCATATGGGCTATTGCCGGGGCATCCATCGTAATGTGGGACCCACAGACGGTGCCCTTGAGCTTGAATCCGCAGCAAGCCCAATCCAACACGCCGCTCATTTATGTCGGGGACCCCACCCAGATCCCGGTCAACAGGGATGCAGTGGACTTAGCCATAGATGGTGCCCCACCAATTGACACAGGGGGAACCCTTTTGCTGCATGGTTGGGTTGGGCGACCTCTTATTACTTTATATGAGGCTATGTCCCGTCTTCGGATGCCACAAGCCCCCAAGAGCCCCATCTCAGCCCTTCCAGCTGAGAACCCTGTTAATAAGGGTCAGCCTAAGCACCCTGAATGTACCAAGGCCGAAAGGGCGCTTTTTGGGTTCCTGTTACATAAGGGGATGCCCAAGGAAGCACTGCGGAAGATGTCTAACTCTCAACAACAAAACCTGGGGAAACAGTTAGGATGGAAGGACTGGGACGATTATTTAAGAACAAAAAACGAGTAGAGGCCGGGTGCGCCCCGGCCTCCACGGAGCCTTGGAATGAGCAACCATATTACACCCTATTGGTAGCCGGTCCCAAACCCCTTCACACCCCTGTATCTTTCCTGTTGGACACCGGAGCTCAAATCTCCGTTATTAAACCCAATGTACCGCATGTACCCACAAGTTCTACTATGTTTATTCAGGGTCTTAACAGCACTGAAGAAAAACCCGTAGTCCGCTTTACTCTAATTCATAAAGGATACAAGCGGAAAGTTAAGGCTTTGTTGGGAGGAACAAATTTGCTGGGGGTTGGGGATATAAAACTACTATGATTACAAAAACAGGACTTTTGGCAACTACAAGCTCATCTCTGCTGTGTATCTGAACCTCAAGGTACTCAGGGTGACTCCAGTCAATGACTGGGGATCTCAATCCTTGTGGCTTAAGGTTTCCCCTTCTTGAAACCCAAAGGAGATCTGAGATGATGAAGGATCGTGTCCCATGGTTCTTATACATTTACATGAGAAAACAATAGGCTTAACTCCTTCTCCCAAACATCCTGGCAATTAGCACAGGGTAATTTATCCGTTAAACAGTTCAGATACAGGTTACCACAACCTTCAAAGAAACACATAGACAAAAATACTATTTCACTTCAGTATCATCATAAATGCTAATATTCCTTTTTTGATCTTTGAATTAAAATTATAGCAATAGACAAGACTTGTTTGCTTACATCACAAGACCTGAGCAAACATCTACCCTTGAGATCTCTACCAAGGCAGACTAGCATTTCAAAGCTCTGTTCATTTACAGATCTTCGTAACCAGTCCTTAAGGTTCACCCATGGGTCAGGTCAGTCGGTGAGGTGAGTTAATTAACTCTTTCTGGCCCTGTCACCTTTCAATGAGATATTCTATCACACTCATAAGGTCACAGCCTGCCAGAGAGTTTTTAGAGTTTGTCAGACACCTGGCCACACTTCAGTTCTGTCAGTTTGCTGAGGTTTGGCCTCAGTGACTGAGCAGTTGAAACCTTCAGGACTGCAGCAAGGTCTGCACCAGACAGTTGTGTTCAGTATTTTGACTTGTTTGTATTCATTGTGGAAAAAAGTGACGCTGCCTCCATGACTGACTCTGCGCGGTGACTGGTGATGGTGTCTCTGTCCCTCTCCCCCAGCCAATGGGAGCTGCGGGGGGCGGTGCCTGCAGCAGACATTGGGCAGCGTGTCTGCATGCGTCTCTCCTCCGCAGGCCGCCCGCAGCGGGGGGTTCTCGGGCCGCAGATGCCTGCGGGCTGGGGCTTTGAGACCCCTGCGGTCAAGGGTTAATAAGCCCATAGGTAAAAGGAAGAGAATGGGCACCTGACTAACAGAGCCAATGGGAAGGCTAGAACTTTTTAAAATGGGCGGCGGGGGGACTTCTCCTTTCTCTGTCTGTGTTGCTCTCCCGGAGAGCAGGGGCAGGGCTGAAACTGTGTGTGAAAAACTTTGGGCCAGGTATGAAAAATCACCAGATCGTACCTAGAAACTACTTATTTGAAACCCCAGATGTGTAAGTAGCCCAGGAAATGTCTAGGAAGATGCGATTAGGTTTATCTCTTTTATTTCTTTATGGCTTGTGGACTTCTCTGTGCTAACCCCAGGTACTTTTGCTTTGCTTGTAACCTTTAAGCTGGAGCTAAAGAGAGCTAGCTTGATGCTTAATCCTTGTAACTGGGTGGTTTTTTCTAAATCTAGCAAAAAGCCCAAGTTCCAAATGTAATGTCTTTCGGTTTTTAATTAAATTTACCTTTTTTTTTTTTTTTTTTTTTTAGGAACAGGATTGGATCTTTGTGTCCTAGGAGGTTTGTGCATGTTGTTTAATTAGCTGGTGGTATCAACTGATTTTCTTTTGTTTTCTTTCTCAGCTCTTCCCTGGAGGCGGGGGGAGGAAGGGCTTGAGGGTGCCCCACAGGAAGGAATTCCCAAGTGTGCTATCCTGGGTTCTCAAAGGGGTTTTTGCACTTGGGTGGTTGTCACAGACTCACAGATTGTGCCCACTCTTGGCCCCATGCGGTCTGTGGGCGGTGCCCCTTTCAGTGCGACAGCCCTTCTCGGGGGTCCACTCTCTCTCGGGGTCAGGCCCCTCCACCTCCTGGAGCCGCACCTCTCTGAGCCTTAGCACACCCGTCTCTGCTGTGGTCCCCCTTAGGGAGTCCACGTGCTCTGGACCTCCTGGGCCTCCTCACCCCCAAAGGGGCTGAGGCAACCCTGTTCTCTAGCCCGGAGCGACTCCCAGCCAGCGTAACACAGGAGGGTTTATTGAGAGTTGAACCCAGCACAGGAAACTCTCAGGGCCTTAGGCCTGGCCTTTCACAATAACAGCACATCCCAGTTCCCCTGCAGCCAGGTGGGCTCTGCCTGCTCCCCCTCTCCAGCCCAGAGCCCCCCTGCTTCCCAGCTGGGCCTCCAATATCCCTGGCCCCAAGCCCCCCCTCTGTCCATTGTCTTCTCTCCAGGTAAACAGGGTCGTAAAACAGGAAGGCCTGGGTCTCCTCTCCTCTCAGCCCTTGTCATGGTATCTTTCCCCAATCTGAACCTTAGAGTCCAAAAGTTGGGGTACCAGCATGAATTCCTCTAAGCTTAATTACCAGCTTAGATCTGATAAACTGCCACCAACCAGGAATTCCAGTGCCTGATACACTCTGGTCCCCCCAAAACCTTCCCTGGGGACCCCCAAGACCCAGACCCCCTGGATGTTAACACAAGGAAAGTAAACCCCTTTCCTCACTGTTGCCTCTCCCAGGCTTCCCCTCCCTGGGTTACCCTGGAAGATCACTGTCATTCAAACTCCTTGAATCACAACACAGAGAAATTAGGTCTCCTGGAGAGAGAGACAGATTCACGCTCCGTGAATCTAAAACAAAAGGATTCCACCCTTCCCCTCCCTTCTCCTTCCCTGGTAAGTGCAGACTCAATTCCCTTGAGCCTCAACAAGGGGGAAAATCAGACAAGTCTTAAAAGCAAAACTTTTAATAAAAGAAAAAAAGAATAAAGAAAATCACTGTAAATTGAAGATAGAATATTACAGTGTCTGTCAGCTTCTAGAAACTGGAGAAAAAGCCTCCTCCAGCAGAAATACAATTTAAAACTCTACCAGCCAGATACACATTAAAACTCTACCAGCCAGATACACATTTGCAAATAAAGGAAAACCAATTAAAAAGAATATAACCGCCTGATCCTTACTAGATACTCACTATTCTGAATATATAAGAGACTGTAGCAGGGAGATTGGCAAGAAACCTGGTTGCACGTCTAGCCCCTTCCAGGACCAAGAGAGAACAAAGCAAAACCCAAAAAACACAAACAAAGGCTTCCCTCCACTGAGATTTGAAAGTATCTTGTCTCCTGATTGGTCCCTTGGTCAGGTGTTTGGTTCCCTGTTTGTTAACCCTTTACAGGTAAAAGAGACATTCACCCTTAACTATCTGTTTATGACAGCCCTCCTCTGGCTCCAACCGGCTGGTCAGGTCACCGGGGTCCTCTCCCCGCAGCCCATTGTCCCCCACTGGCCAGAACCGGCTGTGTCTCCTGAGCTGGGTCTCCGGGTTGTCAGGTCATCAGTCGCTGGGGTCTCCATTCTCTAGGCCATTGGCTGGGGTCCCAAGTTCCCTCTCCGGTCCTCTGTAACAACAAACTCCCTCTCCCCTCCCCTCGTTAAACCAGTAACACCTGGGGACACTGAGTCCCCCTCCTTCTGCATGTAACCACTGGAAAACACAGAAAACCCAAGAAAACCCCCCGCTTCGTCACAGTGGTGGCAGCATCTACCCATCCAAGGTCAGAGAGAAGCTGTGACCTTGGGAGTTTAATACCAGCCTGGAGAGGCCAGTATAAATTTTTAGAGTCCTTGCGGGTCCCACCTTCTGCACTTGGAGTGCCAGAGTGGGGAATCAGCCTTGACAGAGACGTAGGACTAGAATGGCCAGCTGGATCACTGAGTCCAGTGTTCTGCTGTCGCAGGTAGTCCTGGAGCGTCAGCTGCCTCCCTCTGTATTGTGTGTCTGAGCGAGGGGCATGGGGCACAGGCTGGCAAAGGGAAAAGCAGTTCCTGGAAATTCTGTCTGAGATCCAGTCACTGTCAAGCTGGCAAAGTCCTTGGGATGCCATGGCTGCGTCTCATCCTTTGCTGCTGCTACAGCCTCCAGCTGGTTTGAGATTGGGCTTGGACTTTTCTGCATCCCCTCAGATGGGCCTAAGAGCCCCGATTCCCACATGCCCTTCACTTACCCTAATAAATGTATGTTGTGGAGTCAAAATTCCCCACAGTACATCAGAGAGGCTTGCCTGGCATCTGGTGCTGGCAGACGTTGTTTGAAAGCCCTAATCCTGCAGTCACTTGTGTACGTGTGTAAACATGAGGAAAACAGAAATTAATGGACCACAGTTGGTGTGTTGGACATTAGACCTAATTGGTGGACAAAATAATGAGGGGATGAACTATTGTTAATTTTAACCATGCTAATGGTAAGTCCTACCTAGCAGTAGTGAAGTGTTACCCAGGGTGGGGAGGGAGCACTGACAGGACACCATCAAATTAGGCCTGAATAAAGACTAGGAGTGGATGAGTCATTACAAAACCTCATTTTACCATCCTAATTTCCTCCTACTGTTACTGTTACTCCAACTGTTTGAAATGGGCCACCCTCATTACCACTACAAAAGTGATTTTTCCTCCTTGGTATTCTACTGTTAATTGAGTTGTCTTGTTAGACTGACCCCTGCACCTGGTAAGGCAACTCCCATCTTTTCATGTACTATACCTGCTACTGTGTTTTCCACTCTATGCATCTGATGAAGTAGGTTCTAGCCCATGAAAGCTTATGTCCAAATAAATTTGTTGATCTCTAAGGCCTGGTCTACACTATGCGTTTATACCTATTTTAGCAGCGTTAAACCGATTTAACCCTGCACCCGTCCACACAACGAGGCCCTTTATATTGATATAAAGGGCTTTTTAAACTGGTTTCTGTACTCCTCCCTGACGAGAGAAGTAGCACTGAAATTGGTATCACCATATCGGATTAGGCTTAGTGTGGCTGCAAATCGATGGTATTGGCCTCCGGGCGGTATCCCACAGTGCACTACTGTGACTGCTCTGGACAGCAATCTGAACTCGGATGCACTGGCCAGGTAGACAGGAAAAGCCCCGCAAACTTTTGAATTTCATTTCCTGTTTGGCCAGCGTGGAGCTCTCACCAGCACAGGTGACCATGCAGAGCTCATCAGCACAGGTAGCAATGCAGTCTCCTGAGAATCGAAAAAGAGCTCCAGCATGGACCGCACGGGAGGTACTGGATCTGATCGCTGTATGGGGAGAGGATCCGTGCTAACAGAACTCCGTTCCAAAAGACGAAATGAAAAAACATTTGAAAAAATCTCCAAGGCCATGATGGAGAGAGGCCACACCAGGGACTCAGTGCAGTGCAGAGTGAAAGTTAAGGAGCTCAGACAAGCCTACCAGAAAACCAAAGAAGCAAACGGAAGGTCCGGGGCAGGGCCGAAAACATGCCGCTTCTACGCTGAGCTGCATGCAATTCTACGGGGGTCCACCACCAGTACCCCACCCCTGTCCGTGGATTCCGAGGTGGGGGTGGTAATCTCAGCCATGTCTGAGGATTCTGCGGATGGGGAAGATGAGGAGGAGGAAGAGGAGGACGAGCTTGCAGAGAGCACACAGCACACCGTTCTCCCCAACAGCCAGGAGCTTTTTCTCACCGAGACGGAATTACCCTCCCAGCCCTCCCAAGCCAGTAGCCCAGACAATGAAGCCATGAAGCGACCTCTGGTGAGTGTACCTTTGTAAATATAAAACATGGTTAAAAGCAAGCGTTTTTTAATGATTGATTTGCCCTAAGGACTTGGGATGCATTCGCGGCCAGTACAGTTATTGGAAAAGTTTGTTAACATGTCTGGGGATGGAGCGGAAATCCTCCAGGGACATCTCCATGAAGCTCTCCTGGAGGTACTCCAAAAGCCTTTGCAGAAGGTTTCTGGGCAGGGCAGCCTTATTCCATCCACCATGGTAGGACACTTGACCACACCATGCGTGTAGCAAGTAATCTGGTATCATTGCATGACAAAGCCTAGCTGCGTATGGTCCCGGTGATTGCTGGCATTCAAGCAACATCCGTTCTTTATCTAGCTGTGTTATCCTCAGGAGAGTGATATCGTTCATGGTAACCTGGTTGAAATTCAGAAATTTAATTAAGGGGACAGACATGACCATTCCTACTGGCCTGTTTGCCTGTTGCTTAAAAGAAATCCTTTCTTGCAGGTAGCCAAGCATGGGGAGGGGAGGAGGGGTAACGGCCCTGAGCTTTTTCGCATTTGGCTAGCAGGGATCTTCCCTGCTGCCAGCCACTCGGTGGGGGGGGAAAGGGGGATGTTTAGCAGTGATCTTCCATGATACTAGCCACGCGGTGGAGGGAGGGGTAAAGCGATCATCCCAGAGAATTGGATGGGGGGGGTGGTTTCTGCTGCTGCATGTTAACAGGAAAGAAGCAGCACTGAACGGGCTTTGCTTGGTATTTGGGAAAGGAGGGCACTGTGTATATGAAGGCTGCAGAAGACGAAAGACAGTGGCTTACCATGGCTGCATGCAAGCTGAATTCTGCTGTCCGGACCTGCATCTGTGAGATCTGTAACACCAGAGCCGCAGGCACTCAATATTAAGATGCAAAATGCGACCTTGTAGTGAAATCACATGTGCTATGTAAGGTGAATAGTGTTGTTCACTGTGAAAGAGTATAACCATTGTTCTGTAAAATGTATCTTTTTAAATACTTCTCTCCCTTTTTTCCCTCCTTCATGCAGCTGCAAATTTATCAAGCCTCCCTACTCCATCCCTAAGGCTAGCTCAGATAAGGCGGAGGAAAAAAAAGACGTGAGACGAAATGTTCTCAGACATCATGGAAGTGACCCGCAATGAAAGAGCTCATCTGAATGAGTGGAAGGATGTGGTATCCAATTACAGGAAAGATGCCAGTGAATGTGAGGACAGGAGGGACCAATGTGAGGAGAGGAGGGACGCTCGAGATGAGAGGTGGCGGCAGGAAGATCAGTGGTGGCGGGATGCAACGCTGGGGCTACTGCGTGATCAAACTGACATCCTCCGACGTCTGGTGGACCTTCAGGAACAGCAGCAGGGTCACAGAGTGCCGCTGCAGCCCCTGTGTAACCACCCTCACCACTCACCGTGTTCCATATCTTCCTCACCCAGCCGTGTAAGAACGCGTGGGGGAAGGCTTCATGCACCCGCCCACTCCACTCCCGTGGACAGCCCAACCAAAAGGCTGTCATTACTTTGAAATATTTGTAGTAGCCTTTTCCTTCCCTTCTATCCTCCTCCCAAACCACACCCGAGATACCTTGTCATTTCTCTCCCTCTTTTTATAATGACTTTTTAATAAAGAATACATGATTTTTAAACAATAGTGACTTTATTTCCTTAAGCAAACTGTAATTGAAGGGGGAGGGTGGGTTGCTTACAGGGAACGAGTCAATCAACGGGGGGGTTCATCAAGGGGAAACAAACACAACAGTCACACCGTACCCTGGACCGTGATGAAACTCTTTTTCAAAGCTTCTCTGATGCGCACCGCTTCCTGGTGTGCTCTTCTAATCGCCCTGGTGTCTGGCTGCGCGTAATCAGCAGCCAGGTGATTTGCCTCAGCTTCCCACCCCACCGTAAAGGTCTCCCCCTTACTCTCACAGAGATTGTGGAGCACACAGCAAGCAGCAATAACAATGGGGACATTGGTTTGGCTGAGGTCTGAGCGAGTAAGTAATGTGCGCCAGCGCGCCTTTAAATGGCCAAATGCACATTCTACCACCATCCTGCACTTGCTCAGCCTGTAGTTGAACAACTCCTGACCACTGTCCAGGCTGCCTGCGTATGGCTTCATGAGCCATGGCATCAAGGGGGAGACTGGGTCACCCAGGATAACTACGGGCATTTCAACATCCCCAACTGTTATTTTCTGGTCTGGGAAGTAATTCCCTTGCTGGAGCCATTTAAACAGAGCAGTGTTCCTGAAGACGCGAGTGTCATGAACCCTTCCCGGCCATCCCACGAGGATGTTGGTGAAACATCCCTTGTGATCCACCAGTGCTTGCAGCACCATGGAAAAGTACCCCTTGCGGTTTATGTAGTGGGTGCCCTGGTGCTCCGGTGCCAAGATAGGGATATGGGTTCCATCTATCGCCCACCCCCCCCCCCCACAGTTAGGGAATCCCATTGCAGCAAAGCCATCCACTATGACCTGCACGTTTCTCAGGTCTGGTCCACACTACGCTGTTAAACTGATTTTAACAGCATTAAATCGATTTAACGCTGCACCCGTCCACACTACACTGCTCTTTATATCAATTTAAAGTGCTCTTTAAATCGATTTCTGTACTCCTACAAAACGAGAGGAGTAACGCTAAAATCGATATTACTATATCGATTTAGGGTTAGTGTGGACGCAAATCGACGTTATTGGCCTCATTCTTTTACAGTAGCTACCCACAATGCACCGCTCCAGAAATCGACGCTGGCCTCGGACCACGGACGCACACCACCGAATTAATGTGCCTAGTGTGGACGCACACAATCGACTTTATAATATCTGTTTTATAGAATCGGTTTTAGCTAATTCGAATTTATCCTGTAGTGTAGACGTACCCTCAGAGTCACAATCTTAAGTAGCAGCAGCTTAATGATAGCTTTGGCTACTTGCATCACAGCAGCCCCCACAGTAGATTTTCCCACTCCAAACTGATTCCCGACTGACTGGTATCTGTCTGGCGTTGCAAGCTTCCAGAGGGCTATTGCCACTCGCTTCTCAACTGTGAAGGCTGCTCTCATCTTGGCATTATGGTGTTTCAGGGCAGGGGAAAGCAAGTCACAAAGTTCCATGAAAATGCCCTTACACATGCGAAAGTTTCTCAGCTGCTGCGAATCGTCCCACACCTGCAAAACTATGCGGTCCCACCAGTCTGTGCTTGTTTCCCGGGCCCCAAATCAGCGTTCAATGGCTAGAACCTGCCCTATTACCAGCAGGATCCCCAAAGCGCAGGGGCCCGTGGTTTGAGAGAATTCTGTGTCCATGTCCTCATCACTCTTGTCGCTGCTCTGCCATAGCCACCGCCTCCTCGCCTGGCTTTGCAGGTCCCAGTTCAGCATTGACTGCATGAGAATGCGCGAGGTGTTTAAAACGTCCCTGATTGCTGTCTTGAGCTCAGCAGGATCCATGCTTGCCATGGAATGGCATCTGCACAGTTCACCCAGGAAAAAAGGTGTGAAATGGTTGGCTGCTGCTGCTTTCACGGAGGGAGGGGTGAGGCTGTACCCAGAAGAACCAGCGGCAATGTTTTTTGCCCCATCAGGCACTGGGATCTGTGACGTTATTGATATAAAATGGGACCATATAGAACATGGTTTGCAACTAAGATCCTGTAGTGGCACCAGATCTTATGAAAAGGGGGTCATATAAGGTGTCTAAGACCAGGTTATGGGTTACTGGTTATGATTATGCTGTCTGTATGTCTGTATCATTTTGTAGTTGAAGTTATGAATATTGGCTGTATGCTGTCTATATTTCAAACTTGTGCTGTGTTACTGGGAAAGATCCCAGACAAGTTGGTGTTAGCTCTGCTTAGCCTGCTTGATGGCCCCTTAAGGACCATCAGCTACACAATTGACCCATTGAGAGGAGATAGATATGCCTTGTGACTCAGCAGGGTGTGCAGAAACTGGCCCATGTGACTGCAAACTCCATTTTGCTGTAATTTTCGACAGTAAGAACAAAGAAGTGTTCTTACACCTGGAAGTGCCTATATAAGGCTGATGCCTCATCTCCATCTTGTCTTCAATCCTGCTTCTTACCTCTGGAGGGACTTTGCTACAAACTGAAGCTCTACACAAAGGACTGATGACCCATCCCAGCAGGGGATGTTCTCCAGATACTTGATTTGAACCTGCAGTTTACTCCATCACTGCTACAAGCCTGAACTAAGAACTTTGCCATTACTGTATGTAATTGATTCCATTTAACCAATTCTAGCTCTCATCTCTATCTTTTTCCCTTTATGAATAAACCTTTAGATTTTAGATTCTAGAGGATTGGCAACAGCGTGATTTGTGGGTAAGATCTGATGTGCATATTGACCTGGGTCTGGGGCTTGGTCCTTTGGGATCGAGAGAACCTTTTTCTTTTACTGGGGTGTTGGTTTTCATAACCATTCATCCCCAGGACGAGTGGCACTGGGGATGATACTGGGAGACTGGAGTGTCTAAGGAAATTGCTTGTGTGACTTGTGGTTAGCCAGTGGGGTAAAACCAAAGTCCTTTTTGTCTGGCTGGTTCGGTTTGCCTTAGAGGTGGAAAAACCCCAGCCTAGGCCTGTAACTGCCCTGTTTAAGCAATTGGTCCTGAATTGGCACTCTCAGTTGGGTCCCGCCAGAACCTCATCGTCACAGGATCTCAACCCAGAATTCCAAGGGGCGGGGGAGACTGCAGGAACTATGGGATAGCTACAGGATAGCTACCCACAGTGCAACCCTCTGGAAATCAACGCTAGCCTTGGTACACGGACGCACGCCACTAAATTAATGTGCTTAGTGTGGCCGCGTGAACTCGACTTTATACAATCTATTTTACAAAACTGGTTTATGTAAAATCGGAATAATCCCATAGTGTAGACGTACCCTAAGATGCCACAAGGACTCCTTGTTTTTGCTGATACAAACTAACATGGCTTCCACTCTGAAACTTTTCTCTCCCTCTGCATTCCCGGAGTGCCTCTTTTACTATTTCTAGCTGGCTCTGAGTATTCGTAGCCAGTACCTCCCAATTGTCTGCTCCCTTTTCCGTTTGGTTTAGCTTTTCCTGTAGAGATGCCTTTTCCTCTTTACGGGAAGCTAAGCGGAGGTGACAGTCATTACATGCCTCCCACATCAACCACATTGCTGCTGCATCTCTTTTGTCAGCACTAGAAGGTTTGTATATGAGGAGATACTGAGCCAATTTATCCTCTAGGTCCGAAATGGTGCAGACATCAGCTAGGGCTTGTTCAGTCCAACGACTGGTCCCAAATTTTTGAAGGATTTGCTTAAAAGGAGTGATCTCCTGAACAAAACGTGAGGTTGGGGCTCTCTCTGGTTCTATTCCCCCTTCGGGCGAGAGCTTAACCTGCCTTCTCTTGAACCTATCTTTAAAAGCTTGTTCAAACTTTCCTGTCACACCTGACACCGGTCAGCGAGTGACACTGCCTAGGTTCCGGGAAACTTCCTCATCACCCCTGACACAATTCAGTGAGTGACACAGCCTGGATTCTGAAATTGTAGCTGAATAATATTTACCTCTGCCTATATATATTCTTCAAGACCAGGAGGTTGATTTACTCCATCTATATATATCCTTCAAGACCTAGGACTCATAGACTCATAGACTTTAAGATCAGGTGGACAAACTTCTATATCCTTCAGAGTTTGTCTGGTCAGCAAGATTGAAGTGTCAAGCTCTCTAGAGCTGGTGGTGTGCACACCAATTTTCACAATAACCAAGACATATGCCAATATTCCCCCTTTCGCAATTTTCCACCAAAATGTTATACCAAGAAGATAAAAAACAGCAGCATTTTATTCAGAGGATAAGGCAATATGCCGCATTTATTGTGAATACAGAAAGAATCATAATAAGCAGTCAATTATAGCCATAACATTCCATTCAATTTCACATTCATTCATACACACACAGGTTCTGCAAGGTTATCATAGTTACCAGCCTTAGAGTTGCTCATGCCAAGCCTCTGGCAAGGTGGCCTGGACATGAGGATGGAGCCGGGTCTTGTCTGATGTGCATCCGATGCTTCTGGAAGTTGATTTGCAGAATTAGACCCAAAGTCCTCAGTCTTCAGGGTCTGTTCTTATAGAGATCCATCCTCATGTATTTGCCTTGTCATGCTATTCTCATGTTTGAAGTGATAATCAATCGTGCAGATGGCACAGCAATGACAGAATGTCTATCTCATTCTTCGGCTCTTTGGCTCTCCTGGGTTATCGGCTATCTCTTCTGCTGTATTCTTCAGCCAAACGGTCTTATTTTAAGGCTGGCACCTCAACTTTAACCTTTCATTCCTCATTCAATCACAAATACAATCACACTCACACTCCAACCTATATCCTGTCACAGCTGCATTTTAACACCTACCCATACTTTAACACAACCATTCTAAAATCAGTGGGACATGGCAGACTTCAAAAAGTCTATTCATCCCACTTGTTACATCTAAAAGGAAACAAACAAGGTAAGCATGCAAGTCGAGGGAGGGTTCACAAATCTTATTCTGGAGTTCGGGAAAACAAAGTTGTACCAGCCATAAAGGACAGCTGTTATCTTGTTACTTTTAGAACAACCTCTTTGTCTCTGGCTATTTTTCTACAATTAACACAGACCTTGCAAGCTGGCAGTCCTGTTTCAGTTAGCACAAATTCAGCAGGCTGAGAGACATATTTCTTTCTAATGGTCAGGCCAAATCTGGGGTCTGTTCTGGAATCACTGCTTCTTACATTTTCCACAACATAAATGTATTAATTATTACTTTTAATCCAACATAGGCACAACCAGTACAACCCTGCTCACCGATTTCCCTCTCTGTGTACGGTAACTAAATCTGGTCCCTGAGCTAGAATTAATATAAAGGAGAATTGATTAAATTAGTTGGTTAACATCATTGATTCAAGATACCAAGTTCTTCACAAGCAACCATCAGAAACAGTTTGATTCAGTTTAAAGATCTTTTTTTTCTTGGACACGACAGTAACCATCCTCTGCTACCAAATGTTGGCACGAGGGGGCTACTTCCCCTGAAATGGGTCTTTACTGGCTCCCAGTGGAGCAGGTCCACAGTAATTATCTTGCATACACAGCAGTTTATTTGAGAAGGACTTACACAAGTGGTAAAGGGTTACATCAAGCACATAACTCCTATGTTAGACATTCAAGAACTAGACATTAAGAGCGATACATTCCTCTTAGCGAGCCTCTCTATCACAAACATACACAAACAGGCCCTGTGCTCACCTCACCCAGTTCCTGCTTGGCAAACAGAGACAGTGGTTACCAATTCTATGGACAACTTCTTCTCTCCAGATCTGGTCTCCTCAGCTCTCTGGTTTATCTTGGATTCCCTCAAGGCCAGGCCTTGGCTGCCTGGAAACCCCCCTGGTCGCAGTCCTACTCGAGCCCACAAAGCAGAGTTTTGGCTACTCTGTCTAGCAGCTTCTTCAAGCATCAATTAAGGAATCCCCTATGTCTCCGACAGTAATTTACTTTGCTTGATTCTTATTCTCTTTTTCCTCAAAAGAGTCACATGTCTCAAAAGCATGCCCAGCGGACGTGTGGTTATTAATTTTGGCTGATTGGTATTTTGGAAGGGGCTGGGGGCAGGGCCCAAACAAAGACCACCCCACGTTTACTCACTCGTCAGTCGTTCACTCTGACTCACTGCGTGGTGCCCTGGCTGTAGGGTCCCTATAACCAGGTCGGCCTGTGCTCCATGCTGGAACTTTATACACGGGATATTTACTTTTGCATAGGCCCATATTTGCCAACCAATAGGTTCAATATCGATTGCACACGCAGGCTTTGCCAGTCCTTTATGAAATCTGCTTTTGCGTAAAGAGCCCCTGCTCCCAGGATCCTCTGCAGCCCTTCAGCTGTGTTTAAGTCATGTCAAGTTATGCTTACACCATTCCTTCAGCACGGCCACACCAATTTGGCACCATCCCAACATAGACCAGGCCCTAGTGCAAGCCAGGCCGAGGTGCCGTCCCCACGGCTATCTATTATTCTCTATGCTGACTGAATTAGCTCTGAAACCCGCCTCGCCTTAGGTGACAAGTCACTTCAGCAGCTTTGTAACCTAATAGTCTCCATTTGACATAGCTCATAAACTATTTCCTGTACAAATATCTCCCAAGGACTATGACAATCAGCTAGTTCCTAGCCCTTGGCAGAGACCACATATGACCCCCTTCAGGCTAATACTGAGAAACTAGCTGGATGCAGAGGCAGGACACCTGCCTGGCATGTCTGGGTACTTGTAGACTCATAGACTTTGCAGCCAGAAGGGACCATCATGATCTAGTCCAGGGGTCAGCAACCTTTCAGAAGTGGTGGGCCAAGTCTTCATTTATTCACTTTAATTTAAGGTCTTGCGTGCCGGTAACACATTTTAAAGTTTTTAGAAGGTCTCTTTCTATAAGTTTATAATATATAACTAAACTATTGTTGTATGTAAAGTAAATAAGGTTCTTAAAATGTTTAAGAAGCTTCATTTAAAATTAAATTAAAATGCAGAGCCCCCCGGACTGGTGGCCAGGACCTGGGCAGTGTGAGTGCCACTGAAAATCAGCTCGCGTGCCACAGGTTGCCTACCCCTGTTCTAGTCTGACCTCATGCACATCACAGGCCACAGAGCCACACCACTCACTCCTGTAACAGACCCCTGGCTTTGGCTGAGTTACTGATGTCCTCAGATCATGAGTTAAAGACTTTGGGTTACAGAGAATCCACCATTGACACTAGTTCAAACCTGCAAGTGACCCGTGCCCCATGGTGCAAAGAGCCCTCCCCATCTCATGTCCCATTGCCGGCCATTGTGGATATTTTCTGCTGGCAGTCGCAGATTGGCTACATGCCATTGTAAGCAGCCTCATCATACCACCCCCTCCACAGAATTCTCAAGCTCTGTCTTGACACCATTTAGGTTTTTTGCCCGCACTGCTCCCCTGGGAAGTGGGTGTGTCTGGGTATTCCCTCTTGCCCGGACTACCACTGACACGCCTCGTCTGAGTAGTTTGCCAGGCTTTGCAACTGGAATGCTAGAAATTCAATTCTGAACCTGTTTCTTCCCATCACTCTTGCTTGGATTGATCTAGGAGGCGAGAAAAGTCTCCATGGTCATCCAAACCCTCCTGGCCATGCTTGGCGGATCTCAGTTCCAGCTGGGCAGTCAGCCGGCCGTTCAGGAAGGAATAGCTGGGGAAATCCCTGAGGTGTGAAGTGATTTGCCGTGGCCAGACCGGCACTGCAGAAAGCGTGGTAGAGAGGCCTGCACTGGAAAGGAGGGCCCTGGCCCCCACCCCAGGCTGAGCTCAGGCTGCCCTCAGCCCCCCACCCAGCAGGCCTGGTTCTGAATCACGTGCTTCCACCATGGGATCCTGAGTTCATCCCCTCTGCCTGGGATGGTGGGCTGAGGCTGGTTTGGGGCACGCTGAGCCCCAGAGGGCCACCTCACCTGTGACACGCAGCTCAGACTGGGTGTTTCTCCCTTCCCCGTGTAAGCTGGGCATGTGGGAGCTCTCCCCTGACACCTAGTGACAAGCTGTCATAAACAGATAGCTAAGGGTTAATGTCTCTTTCACCTGAAGCACCTGACCAGAGGACCAATCAGGAAACCGGATTTTTTCAACTTTGGGTGGAGGGAATTGTGTGTCTGAGTCTTTTGTCTGCCTGCCTGCTTTCTCTGAGCTTTGGAGAAGTAGTTCTGCTTTCTAGTCTTCTGTTTCTAAGTGTAAGGACAAAGAGATCAGATAGTAAGTTATATGGTTTCTTTTCTTTGGTATTTGCATGAATATAAGTGCTGGAGTGCTTTGATTTGTATTCTTTTTGAATAAGGCTGTTTATTCAATATTCTTTTAAGCAATCAACCCTGTATTATATCATCTTAATACAGAGAGAACATTTGTATGTATTTTTCTTTCTTTTTATATAAAGCTTTCTTTTAAGACCGGTTGGAGTTTTTCTTTACTTCAGGGAAATTGAGTCTGTACTCACCAGGGAATTGGTGGGAGATCTGTGTGTTGGATTGCTAGCCTGATTTTGCATTCCCTCTGGGGGAATAGGAAAGTACTTTTTGTTTCCAGGATTGGGAACAGAGAGGGGGAGTCTCTCTGTGTAGTTTTCACAGAGCTTGTGTCTGTGTATCTCTCCAGGAGCACCTGGAGGGGGGAAGGGAAAAAGGATTATTTCCCTTTGTTGTGAGACTCAAGGGATTTGGGTCTTGGGGTCCCCAGGGAAGGTTTTTCAGAGGGACCAGAGTGCCCCAAAACACTCTAATTTTTTGGGTGGTGGCAGCAAGTACCAGGTCCAAGCTGGTAACTAAGCTTGGAGGTTTTCATGCTAACCCCCATATTTTGGACGCTAAGGTCCAAATCTGGGACTAAGGTTATGATATGGTGTAGCAGCGGTTACGGGATAGACAGAATCCAGAAGCCAGTGGAAATATTTTATTTTTCTTTTCTCTGCTAGGGGCTTTTTAGCAGAGAGAAACAGTTTGGTTTTAAAAGGGAACCAGAGAGAATTTTTTTTTTCTGCTCTCTCTGGCAGTTTGTGGCTTGCATGTTAAGCAAGAAGCCATTACCAGACTGTTAAGGGTCTTTTGTCATGCAATAGCCCTCCCATTAGGAGGCAAGTTCCAGCACTATATGAATGCAAATAAAGTGGTTTTTCAGGTTTACTTAACATTGAAAATTAGCTAAAGGCACTGTTGCTAGGCAGACTTCAGGAGGCAACAGAGAACCTGCAGTTCAGAAGATAAACACCGGAGGGCACCCCAACACAAGAAAACAGGAACCATGACTTCTAAGGCAAAAATTGAGGCCGAAGAACAAATCAAAGAAGCTGAACACAGGCGAGAGATGGAGATGAAAGAAAAGGAAGAAAGCATGAAACTGGCAGCCTTCCAAAGAGAACAGGCAGCCCAAGAGGCAGCACACAAAAGAAAACTAGAAGAAGAAGAGGTAGCCTACCGAAGGAAACAAGCAGAAGAAGAGTTGGCCCACAGAAGGAAGCAAGAAGAAGAGGAGGCGGCCCACCACCGAGAAATGGAAAAACACCAAAAAGAAATGGAAAAACACCAAAAAGAAATGGAAAAAACAACAAAAAGAGAATGAAGAGAAGGAAAAACAGAGAAAACATGAACTGGAGTTGGCAAAAGCTGGGCTGCATGTGCCAGCCAACCCTAACAACCCGGCGCCAATTATTGCTCCACAGCACAGGAAATTTCCCACCTACAAGGCAGGTGATGACACCGAGGCCTTCTTGGAAAATTTTGAAAGAGCCTGTCTTGGGTACAACATCCCCGAAGACCAGTACATGGTAGAATTGAGGTCACAGCTCAGTGGACCTTTAGCAGAGGTGGCAGCTAAAATGCCTAAGCAGCAAATAAATGACTATAAACTTTTTCAAACCAAGGCCAGATACAGAATGGGGATAACCCCAGATCATGCCCGTCGGCGTTTCAGAACCCAAAAGTGGAAACCAGAGGTGTCATTTCCCAAACACGCCCACTACATTGCAAAAAACTATGAGGCCTGGATAACAGGAAACAACATTCAAACCTTGGAAGCCCTGCACCTCCTCATACAAATGGAGCAGTTCTTGGATGGTGTTCCTGAACACATCACACGGTACATACAAGATGGAAATCCCAAATATATCACTGAGGCGGGGGAGATTGGAGCCAAATGGATGGAACTAGCAGAAAGCAAGAAAGCTACTGTCAAGGGGAACGATTACCCCAGGGGGCACACAGACCATAAACCCTACAACCGAGGACAGCCAAAGACCCCACATACCACCCAAGTAAAGCCACAGATACCCTACCCTTCAACCTCACCAGTCTCCAGTAACTCACCTCGGCCCAGTGACCCATCAGATGGAAGATGCTTTAAGTGTAATGAACTGGGACATATCAAGGCCAACTGTCCCAAGAACACCATGCGAGTGCAATTCATTACACCACCATCACACCAAAGATCCCCAGGCCCGGATGCCTCTCAAATACCCTTGGAGCGAAGGGAAAATTTGAGAGTGGGCGGAAAGAAGGTTACTGCGTGGAGAGACACGGGGGCACAAGTGTCAGCTATCCACCAATCCTTCGTTGACCCCAAATTCATCAACCCAAAGGCCAAAGTTACAATTTACCCCTTCATGTCACAAGCTGTAGACTTGCCTACAGCTCAACTGCCTGTCCAGTACAAAGGCTGGTCAGGAATGTGGACTTCTGCAGTCTATGACAATTATCCTATCCCCATGCTACTGGGGGAAGACTTGGCCAACCAGGTGAAGCAGGCCAAGAGAGTGGGAATGGTTACACGTAGCCAAACCAGGCAAGCTTCCAGACCCATTCCTGTTCCTGAGCCGTCCACAGAGGCCCCGTCTGTGTTACCAGAGACCCAGACAGAGGTAGTGGACCCGGATTCCATGCCTACCACTGAAACAGCCACAGCATCTCCAGTCCCAGGCCCGGAACTGGAACAGCAACCAGCACCAGCAAGTGCAACTACATCTTCAAACTCAACGCCAGAGGGCGCCAGCGAGCCAGAACTGGCAGAAGCAAAAGACAGCCATACCCAAAAGGCTCAGCCAGAGCCTGAAATACCCTCAGGTGCACCAGCGGAGAGCGGTTCACCAGCAACGGAAACAACCCCATCACCTACATTGCTTCCAGAGGGACCAAGCCCAAGTCCACAGTCTGAGGAAGAACTGGTGACCCCAGCCTCAAGGGAACAGTTCCAAGCTGAGCAGGAAGCGGATGACAGCCTTCAGAAAGCTTGGGCGGCGGCACGGAGCACCCCACCGCCTCTCAGCTCTTCTAATCGATCCCGGTTTGTTATAGACCAAGGACTTTTATACAAGGAAATTCTTTCTGGTGGACACCGGGAAGAATGGCAGCCGCAAAAACAGTTGGTGGTTCCAACTAAGTACCGGGGGAAGCTCTTAAGCTTAGCCCATGATCATCCCAGTGGCCATGCTGGGGTGAACAGAACCAAGGACCGGTTGGGGAAGTCCTTCCACTGGGAGGGGATGGGCAAGGACGTTGCCAAGTATGTCCGGTCTTGTGAGGTATGCCAAAGAGTGGGTAAGCCTCAAGACCAGGTCAAGGCCCCTCTCCAGCCACTCCCCATAATTGAGGTCCCATTTCAGCGAGTAGCTGTGGATATTCTGGGCCCTTTCCCAAAAAAGACGCCCAGAGGAAAGCAGTACGTACTGACTTTAGTGGACTTTGCTACCCGATGGCCAGAAGCAGTCGCTCTAGGCAACACCAGGGCTAACACTGTGTGCCTGGCCCTAACAGACATCTTTGCCAGGGTAGGTTGGCCCTCTGACATCCTTACAGATTCAGGGTCTAATTTCCTGGCAGGGACCATGGAAAAACTGTGGGAAACTCATGGGGTAAATCACTTGGTTGCCACCCCATACCACCATCAAACCAATGGCCTGGTGGAAAGGTTCAATGGAACTTTGGGGGCCATGATACGAAAATTCATCAACGAATTCTCCAATAATTGGGACCTAGTGTTGCAGCAGTTGCTGTTTGCCTACAGGGCTGTACCACATCCCAGTTTAGGGTTTTCACCATTTGAACTTGTGTATGGTCACGAGGTTAAGGGGCCATTACAGTTGGTGAAGCAGCAATGGGAGGGGTTTACGCCTTCTCCAGAAACTAACATTCTGGACTTTGTAAGCAACCTACAAAGCACCCTCCGACACTCTTTAGCCCTTGCTAGAAAGAACCTAAAGAATGCTCAAGAAGAGCAAAAGGCCTGGTATGACAGACATGCCAGAGAACGTTCCTTCAAGGTAGGAGACCAGGTTATGGTCTTGAAGGCGCAACAGGCCCATAAGATGGAAGCATCATGGGAAGGGCCATTCACGGTCCAAGAGCGCCTGGGAGCTGTAAACTACCTCATAGCATTTCCCAATTCCTCACTAAAGCCTAAAGTGTACCATGTTAATTCTCTCAAGCCTTTCTATTCCAGAGATTTACAGGTTTGTCAGTTTACAGTCCAGGGAGATGATGCTGAGTGGCCTGATGGTGTCTACTACGACGGGAAAAAAGACGGTGGCGTGGAAGAGGTCAACCTCTCAACCACCCTGGAACGTCTGCAGCGGCAACAAATCAAGGAGCTGTGCACTAGCTTCGCCCCATTGTTCTCAGCCACCCCAGGACGGACTGAACGGGCATACCACTCCATTGATACAGGTAATGCTCACCCAATCAGAACCCCACCCTACCGAGTGTCTCCTCATGCCCAAGCTGCTATAGAACGGGAGATCCAGAACATGCTACAGATGGGTATAATCCGCCCATCTACCAGTGCATGGGCATCTCCAGTGGTTCTGGTACCCAAACCAGATGGGGAAATACGCTTTTGCGTGGACTACCGTAAGCTAAATGCTGTAACTCGTCCGGACAACTATCCAATGCCACGCACCGATGAGCTATTGGAGAAGTTGGGACGTGCCCAGTTCATCTCTACAATAGACTTAACCAAGGGGTACTGGCAAGTACCGCTAGATGAACCTGCCAAGGAGAGGTCAGCATTCGTCACCCATGCGGGGGTGTATGAATTCAATGTCCTTCCTTTCGGCCTTCGAAATGCACCCGCCACCTTCCAGAGGCTGGTAGATGGTCTACTAGCTGGACTGGGAGAATTTGCAGTTGCCTACCTCGATGATGTGGCCATTTTTTCAGACTCCTGGCCCGAACACCTACTACACCTGGAAAAGGTCTTTGAGCGCATCAGGCAGGCAGGACTAACTGTTAAGGCCAAAAAGTGTCAAATAGGCCAAAACAGAGTGACTTACCTGGGGCACCAGGTGGGTCGAGGAACCATAAACCCCCTACAGGCCAAGGTGGATGCTATCCAAAAGTGGCCTGTCCCACGGTCAAAGAAGCAGGTCCAATCCTTCTTAGGCTTGGCCGGATACTACAGGCGATTTGTACCACACTACAGCCAAATCGCTGCCCCATTGACCGACCTGACCAAAAAGACCCAGCCAAATGCCGTTAAGTGGACTGATGAGTGTCAAAAGGCCTTTACCCAACTTAAGGCAACGCTCATGTCTGACCCTGTGCTCAGGGCCCCGGATTTTGACAAACCATTCCTGGTAACCACAGATGCATCTGAGCGTGGTATAGGAGCAGTGCTCATGCAGGAAGCAACAGATCACAACTTCCATCCTGTCGTGTTTCTCAGCAAGAAACTGTCTGAGAGGGAAAGTCACTGGTCAGTCAGTGAAAAGGAATGCTATGCCATTGTGTACGCCCTGGAAAAGCTACGCCCATATGTTTGGGGACGGCGGTTCCAACTACAAACTGACCATGCTGCACTAAAGTGGCTTCATACTGCCAAGGGGAACAACGAGAAACTTCTTCGTTGGAGTTTAGCTCTCCAAGATTTTGATTTTGAAATTCAACACATCACAGGAGCTTCTAACAAAGTAGCTGATGCACTCTCCCGTGAGAGTTTCCCAGAATTCAGTAGTTAAAAAGTGTTCTTAAAATGTACAAGTCTGTTAGTTATATACTTAGGAGTATATGTAAAGGTGTATGTGTTGTATTAATCTGTTTATTTTCAAGTTCTAGAAGGAAATCGCCGCCAGTGAGCTTCCCCACTGTCTGCAATTTGGGGGGCGTGTCATAAACAGATAGCTAAGGGTTAATGTCTCTTTCACCTGAAGCACCTGACCAGAGGACCAATCAGGAAACCGGATTTTTTCAACTTTGGGTGGAGGGAATTGTGTGTCTGAGTCTTTTGTCTGCCTGCCTGCTTTCTCTGAGCTTTGGAGAAGTAGTTCTACTTTCTAGTCTTCTGTTTCTAAGTGTAAAGACAAAGAGATCAGATAGTAAGTTATATGGTTTCTTTTCTTTGGTATTTGCATGAATATAAGTGCTGGAGTGCTTTGATTTGTATTCTTTTTGAATAAGGCTGTTTATTCAATATTCTTTTAAGCAATCGACCCTGTATTATATCATCTTAATACAGAGAGAACATTTGTATGTATTTTTCTTTCTTTTTATATAAAGCTTTCTTTTAAGACCGGTTGGAGTTTTTCTTTACTTCAGGGAAATTGAGTCTGTACTCACCAGGGAATTGGTGGGAGATCTGTGTGTTGGATTGCTAGCCTGATTTTGCATTCCCTCTGGGGGAATAGGAAAGTACTTTTTGTTTCCAGGATTGGGAACAGAGAGGGGGAGTCTCTCTGTGTAGTTTTCACAGAGCTTGTGTCTGTGTATCTCTCCAGGAGCACCTGGAGGGGGGAAGGGAAAAAGGATTATTTCCCTTTGTTGTGAGACTCAAGGGATTTGGGTCTTGGGGTCCCCAGGGAAGGTTTTTCAGAGGGACCATAGTGCCCCAAAACACTCTAATTTTTTGGGTGGTGGCAGCAAGTACCAGGTCCAAGCTGGTAACTAAGCTTGGAGGTTTTCATGCTAACCCCTATATTTTGGATGCTAAGGTCCAAATCTGGGACTAAGGTTATGATACAAGCTGGGGCACAAGGCTTCAGGACCAGGCCTTCTTTCCTGAAACCCACGAATGCTGCCTGGGTATTCACTTCTGAGCACCGCAGTCTGCTGATCGCTTTCGGCTGGCGGTGGGCTACAGATCACTTTCGTACTGAGGGCATGGGTAACGGGCAGCCCGTCATGGAGCCGGTTCTGTGTTGTATGGTTAAGAGGGGTCCCTGGTAGCTGCCGACTCCGTCTGGCAAAAGAGTCACACACTGGAGGGCTGGGACTGGCTGGTGTCAGAGTTAGGACACCAGGCCAGATGGATGCCTGCCAGGGAAGGGCCGGGGGTCCATGGCTCCCTGACGAGGGTTGAGCCGGCTGGGATTCGCCCTGGGGGGAAGGGCCAGGGTCTGTGGCTCCCTGATGAGGGTTGAGCCAGCTGGGATTCGCCCTGGGGGGAAGGACCGGGGTTCCTCTGGCTCCCCCATGGGCTGGATCCATCTGGGAATCGCCCCGGGGGGAAGGGCCGGGGTCCGTGGCTCCCTGATGGGGGTTGAGCTGGCTGGGATTCACCCTGGGGGGGGGAAGGGTCAGGGTCTGTGGCTCCCCAACAGGGGCAGGGGGTTTACCCAGCCAGAAAAGGACCCCAATGGGAAACCGCGGGTCCCTCACTGTGAGTGATTATCACTGGAGGGAGTCTGGTGTGGCCAGGCATTGCAGCCAAGCAGTGTGTGCTCAGTTTTGATATCAGCCTGCCCTTTGCCCCTCCCCATGTGGCAGCCGGGAGTGTGTAACCCTGAGCCAGCTGGAAATGCAGCCTGGGGTGTGGCGGGCAGGCGGGTGGGCGGACTCCTTGCTCCTGATGCCAGCCAGCCTCCCTGGAAACTTACCACACTGATCATCTTGGAGGAGTTGAAGTTTGCAGCCTGCTATGGAGCTCTCCTGCTTCGGCAGCCACCTGGGCTGGGCTGCGTGTGTGCTGGCACTGGCCCTGCTCCTCCGAGCCAGGAGAAAGGGCTCCTGGCACCCAGGCATGTCTCCCACTGACCTGACGGGCAAGACAGCCATTGTCACTGGAGCCAACTGCGGTGAGTCTGGCCCCAGCCCCCTGGGCGCAGCAGGGGGGCTGGCTAGTGCTTGGTGCTGTTCACTAGTAGCAGCTGGAGGTGCCAGCCTCTCCATACTCCCTGCACACCCTGTCCGCGTGGGAGCAGCTGGGCTGCAGGGAGCATCAGGCAGGGAGAGGGAAAGAAGGTGGCTGGGGGTTCCCTGCCTTGCGGCTCCCAAGCCCTGCTCCCCTGGGCCTGTGGGGAGGGGGAGACTGGACAGCAATACGCCCTGCCTGGGGCAGGGGGCCATGGTGCCCTCTCATGGCTGGGCTCACAAAAAGGAAAAGGGACCCACCACTGCTGCCAGACAGAGTGAGCCAGGCAGGGAGGAGGGGTTACAGCATTACTAAGGGCCGGATTAATGCAGCAATGGTGTGTGAGATGAACGTAGGGATCCAGCTTGCGAGGGAATCAGTCGTTTAAAAGAGAAATGTAAATAAACAGAGCAGGGAAGGCATGCATGTGCATGCAGGTGGATGCATTTGTGTGTGTGTGCCTGCGTGTGGATGTACATGTGCATGCAGGGGCTGGTTCTGTCTCCGATCCCCACAGGGCCCCGCATGCCTGAGTGCAGCCTGGGAGTACTTCCTGTCCCGGCAGGTGGAGTTTCAGAGGAAGGAGGGCGCGGTAGGGGTAGGGCTGGTGACGGGGCAGGGGGGCTGAGCACAGGAGGGGAGTGCAGCTGGTTCGTACTGTGGCATTGGCGGGGGGAAGCGCTGGACGGCTCACACAGGATGGAGGAGCTGGATGGCTCACACAGGATGGAGGGGCTGGACAGCTCACAGAGGGCTGGGGGAAAGGGCTGGACGGCTCACAGAGGGCTGGGGAGCTGGACGGCTCAAAAAGGGTGGGGGGGCTGGACAGCTCACACAGGGTGGAGGGGCTGGACGGCTCACACAGGGTGGGGGGGCTGGACGGCTCACAGAGGGCTGGGGAGCTGGACGGCTCAAAAAGGGTGAGGGGTCTGGACAGCCCACACAGGGCAGGGGGGCCTCTCACCCCTTAGCTGACTGTTCAAATCCTCTGTAATCCTGAATTTCCCCTGCTCCTCTCCAGCCTGATGCTAGCCCCAGAGCCCCAGTGCCACCAGGAGGGAAGCCATTTGCTGATCATTCCCGCCTCCCCCCCCGCACCAATGTGTTAATACCCTCCCCACACACAGACGCTCCTTTGCTGTCCTCCCCTTCCTTCCTCTCTAAAACAGCTTTCCCTGCGGTTAATGACGGCCTTGTCAAGGGCAGGGCCTAGCCCGGCAGCACCTGCTCAGGGCTCTGACCTCCACAGGGGGACATGGCTGTTAGCGACACTCCAGCCACGCCGCCAAGGCCCCGAGTGGACGGGACGGGGCCCTGCTCTAACTGCAGCCAGGCTCTAAGCCAGGCAGCCAGGCCAGTGCTGAGCTCCCTGGGGACGTGTGCTGATTGGGCTGACGAGGCTGCTTGGGTTTAGCTTAAACCTCTTCCCAGTTGACTGAAGTGAGCCCCAGAAACCTGCTTTCTGCCTGGAACAGGGACGCCCCACAAGGATCGCACCACCTGCCTGGGGCAATCTGGACTGATGAACAGCAGTGTCCCTTAGTTCGCTAACCTGGGGGTCTTTTACACTGCTTTGCTGGAGGAGCTGCCACTCCTGCTCTGCTCCCACCCAGCCACCAGCGTGAGTTACTCCAGTTATGGTGTCTGTGGCCGCAGCCAGCCACTCGTACATTATGCTGCAGAGCGACACTAGCAACCGCCCAGGCCCGGACGTCCCTGGCAATGTGTGTCTGGTACTGCCCAGTGCCCCCGTACGCACCAACCCTGTCGTCCCAAATGGAGCTTCCCAAACACTTCAGTTCAAACACACTGGTTTAGATAAAACACATTTATTAGCTAAACGAGGATAGATTTACAAGAATACAAGTAAAGAGACATCAAAGTCTGAATTGGTTATATGATGGGGCATCTGCCCCACACTGGCAGAGAAGCGGTTAACAGAGCACTAGGGAGGCTGTGTAGAAAGCAGCCAATAGGAGAGAGGCTGTGGGAAACAGCCAGTCAGGGTCCAGCTGGTCTCTATAAAAGGGAGCTGCAGGGCAGAGCAGGGTCAGTTGCTGCTGGGAGCTGGGGAGGGGGGTAAGGATTGCGTCCCTGGAGGGCAGAGAATGGGAAGCCCCTGGGACAGAGCAGTGGCTGGCTCCTGGGACTGAGCAGCTGAGGCCCTGTGTGATGAGGCGGGAGCAGAGACAGAGTGCCAGTGAGCAGACTGCGGACATGGGCGTTAGCCTCGAGCTAATCCCCAGCACGGCCCCACGTGACAATTTACAAGGAAAATAAAAGTGAAATGCAGCTAATCCCTAACTTCACAAATGTGAGTGAATTCCAACATGTCCAGCACGTGTTACAGCAGTTCTTTGTGCAACCAGGATCCCTCCCCCTGTCCGATGCTGCTGCTTTTGGTCTTCAGGTGTCATGGGTGCTGTGGAAGAGAGAAAGGGAGGAATGATTGGGGGCCGTCTGCCCTTTCTTCGAGAAGCATCTCCAGCTGAGGTTCAGGAGACAGTCTGTGTGGATGGGAACCCCCAGCCGTTTCTTTTTAAAATGCAGATTTGGTTGTGTGTGTCCCTTTTCCTGCCAGTGAATCGCTCTTCGCTGGCGATGGCCTATTTGGCCTGGTTACACCTGGCTGAGGTGTCAGCTTGGCTTGTCTCTGAGGAACTGGCTTAGCTTCTTCCCAGACTTGGCATACATTTTAGGGTAGTTCTCCCCGTAAAACGCTGCATTGCTGGAGCTGCAGCACTGTCTCGTGGTAATGAAGATCTCTGAGCTGCCAGGAGAGAGCTCTCCTGTCGGCCTAGGCCTTGCCTACGGGGCACAGTTTTGTGGACAGAAGCCCGCTTTTGCCAACAAAGCCATGGGTGTACACACTACGATGCTCCTCTCACCAACAAAATTCTTCTGCCTTGCCAACAAAACCAAGCCACCTCGCCAAGAGGCGTGGAGCAAAGTCAGATCGACAAATCATCAGTGTAGACATTGTATTCATTACATCGCCGTAACTGGCCTTCAGGAGGTATCCCACAATGACCACCATGACCGCTCTGCTCACCGTTTTGAACCCCGCTGCCCTGCATCCAGGTACATAGGCAGGTGCCCCTCCCCTTTCAGACCCCTCAGAAGTTTGAAACTGCTCAGCAGGCCTGCTGACAGGGGCTGGGGGCAAAGGGGGCTATTGCTCAGGGCCCCAGGCGAGCAGCAGTGGAGGCCGGGAGCCCAGGGCCCTTTTCAATTGCCTGGCTGGGCCCCTGGCTCCAAGGCGCTCGCGGGGTGGTACCAGTGGGGCGAAGGCAGCTGGGTGGGCAGGTGGAAGCCCTGGCTGTGCCAGAAGAGCGTGTCCAGCAGTGCAGCCAGCAGCAGCTCGCTAGGCACCAGCAGCACAGGCTCGGCACCGCCCAGATGTCAGGGGACTGCGTCAGCACGGGCGCAGCTGGTGTGTGTGTGTGATGGAGCCCAACTCCAGCCCACCCTGCACAATGCGCAGCGACAGCCCAGTGACTCTTCCACCCTGGGCCCGGAATTGCTGTTGGTGGGTCTGCGGCTCAGCACGGACGGCTCCCGTAGCTACTTCCCTGCTGAGCCTGCCGGCTCCCAGCAGCAAACACGGATCTCCTGGGGCTGCGGGGAGAGGAGGCTGGGGGAGAACGCAGAGGGAATCAGAATGTTAGTGCAGAATCCTGCTCTCCTGGGACTAGGACCACAGCGGCAGGCAGGCAGGTGGGCTGCTGTTTCGGGGAGGGAGACGGGCTGATTGCAGGGTGCCTCCCTCCCTGTGTACCAGCCTCTGCGGAGCCGGGGTGAGGGGACAGGGGGACACCAGCTGTCTGTGCACCTGCTTCTACCTCAGGCTTGGTTGCTGCCAGTTGCTGTCTGAATTTAAAGAGACAGCGTGCCGACATACACTCCCCCAACACACACTGTCTCTCTCTGATGCGCACACACACCGTCTCACACACTTCTCCCTCGCCCCCATTTCTCCTGTTATGGCTCAGTGATGTCAGTTTGGTGATGTTACAGTGGGACGATGTAAAAAGTGATGTACAATGTGTTGCTTTTCGAGCACACACAGCGATCATTACAAGGTTCCTAGCTTGGTGCAAACAAACAGTGCCAGGTTCCGCACACTACAGCAAAACACACTCCTGGGGTTCAGGGTTAATATGCTCTGTCAAGGCATCCCCAGCTGGATAGCCTCCCCTTGGGCTCCTCCTAGCCTTGTGTTCATAATGCACAGCACAATACTGAACACAGTGCAGGGTCCAGGCTTTCTGATGATGACTGGGCTGCAGGTTACCAGGGCAGTTGAAAAGCGGCTGGCCCATGGAACGATGGGACTGAGAAACCTTCAGCATGTCATGCTGCACCTGCTCCATGAGGCATTGCAAGCCTTTCCCAGAGCACCCTGCAACCAGTGGGATAGCTCCCACAGGGCACTGCTGTTTGTGTCCATGCAAGAGCTGCTATTGTGGATGCACTCTGCCAGCACAAAGAGCATAGTGTGGACATGCCACAGCTGTTTTATTACAGCAGTGGTTGGACATCGGCATAACTTAAGTTGACTTTTCTTTGTAGTCTAGAAATACACTAAGGGTACGTCCAAACTACCTGCCGGATTGGCTGGTAGTGATCAATTTATCGGGGATGGATATATCGTGTCTCATCTAGACACGATATATCGATCCCCACCGCGCTCCCGTCGACTCTGGAACTCCACTAGGGCGAGTGACAGTAGTGGAGTCGATGTGGGAGCCGCAGCCATTGATCCCGCGCCGTGAGGACGGGAGGGAAGTTGAAATAAGATACGTTGACTTCAGCTACACTATTCCCGTAGCTGAAGTTGTGTATCTTACATTGACCCCCCCACCTCCACAGTGTAGACTAGGCCTTAGTTAATCCACCTCTGGGAGAGGCGGTAGCTTTGTTGGTAGGAGACACTCTCCCACTGACAGTGCTGACTACCCTGGTGCAACTACGTCACTCAGGGGTGTGGATTATTCAGACCCCTGAGCAATGTCATCACACCGAAGAAATACTGTCGTGTAGCCCAGGGCTCAGGGATACCATGGAGTGGAATCTTACAACTTTACATACAGTGTTGTTGCACACACTTTATTGGGACAATGTTGATCAGTGAGGTCTGAGTTTTCCAATGATACCTCTGAAGGCACACTTGTACACCGATTACTATAATCGTAGGCCAGAGGTGAATACGGGGGTACAGAGCGCCACACTTCCCTGCATGGATTTAAATTCACCCTCCACTAAACTAGTGCAACTTCTCATGCAGACAGGGCCTTAGTTACCAAGCAGTTGTGAGGGGCAGGGCATGGCAACCAGCCCAAAAGAGCATGGTGCTTTTCCTACAACAACCCTTTCTACAGTTTCTAACCCGCATTAGACAGTCTGGAAATGGCCAGCCAATCCCTGCTGTCTCAGGATCCATTGCTCAGCCCCACCGTCCCACATCCAAGCTGACCTGGACTTCACTCTGGTCTCTTGCTGGGTGCATCCTGCTCGTTTGATGTCATTCTCTATGTCATCGCTTCCAAAGCCAGAAGGGACCATGGTGATCATCTAGGCCTCTATCATATCCCCCTTAGCCGTCTCTTTTCCAAGCTGAACAGTGCCTGTCTTATTAATCTTTCCCCATGTAGGTACTTACAGACTGTGATTACATCACCCCATAACCTTCTCTTGAGCTCCTTGAGTCTGTCACTATAGGCAGGTTTTCTAATCCTTTAATCATTCTCCTGGCTCTTCTCTGACCCCTCTCCAATTGAAATGCCCTCCACACTGGAGAATGTGAGCCTCACAACCATTAATAGACTCAATCCCCAGGAGGAGGGCAGGGCTGTTATCCTCGTGTACCGATGGCAAACTGAGGTCCAAAGCAGATGAAGTGTGTTTCCCAGGGTCACCCAGGCATCATAGTCCTTTCTGCATCGCTCCCCCTCATTTCCCAGAGCACCGCAGGCTGTCTGAGTGGGTGAGCCGGGGGGCACGAGGGTCTGGTGAGGAACGAGCAATGCCTGTATTGCTATGGGATTTGCTGACTCCCAGGCAGTGGAGGGTTCTACAGGGGTGGGAGAGTTTACGTTTAACTAGGCTTTTAGCTCCAGGAGCTAGGGGTGCTATAGCTGGGGTAGCAACTACCGAGGGTTGTTTCTATCCTTCCCCTTCGTAACTCACCTACTAATGCCTCAAGCACTGAGAGCCCCACCCACCAGCAAGGTCAGCAGAGAAGGAGTGAAGCCTGTAGACTTCACCAAGCCACTAGCAGCTGCGGTGAGTTACCAAAAATTAGGATCAGTTTAAATGTCAATGACAAGGGCGGTTTTCAAACCCCGGGAACCAGCTCTACAGCTGGTGTGATCCAGCGTAGCTAACTGCTGGGGTGACCAGATGCCCTGATTTTATAGGGACAGTCCCGATCTTTGGGGCTTTGTCTGATATAGGCTCCTATTCCTCCCCGCCCCCATCATGATTTTTCACACTTGCTCTTTTGTCACCCTACTTACTGGGGACAGCACAGCCCTGTGCTGGTTTATGCTAGCTTAGGAGCTGGCCCTGAGCTTTAAAATTCCTTTTCCAGCTCTTTCCCCAAATCTTCCCAGCAAAATACTCTGCTGGGCTGAGGATGTGGGATGTGATGACATCTCCAGTAGGCACGGGGAGTTGTATTGGAGGAAGATTAAGGAGGGAAAAAAACATTGACCTTATAATGGGAAGCGACCTTCACCCCCAGGCACTGTTCAGGGTGATGCTGTGAGCTGCTGGGGCTTGGGCAGCCTACCTAGTGGTGGCCAGGACCTTGCCTGGTGGTTGTGCTGGCAGAAAGGACTGTGCAAAGTTTGAGGGGATCAGTTTCCATGATGAAGGCCCGAGTAGGGTCTGGGTGGTTAGGGTGGGCATGGATGTGAAGGCTCTTTAGCCTGTGCCTTGGTGGACCAGGTGGGCCTGACCCCCTGCTTAAAGTGGGATATTAAAGGGCAACCAGGTTGGAAAAACCCTACGGCAATTTCGGCCACAGAGACCCCATTGGGACTGTCACGTGATGGGCTGGAATTCCCTCAGAGCCCGATTTCCCTGTACCTCAGAGTTACCCTTTATATATCTAGCTTCAGATGCAAGAGTGATACGTGCAAACACAGAAGATGACCGCACTCAGTAGATTATAAGATTTGTAATGATACCTTACAAGAGACCTTTTGCCTAAAGCATATTCCAGTTACATCATATTCACACTCATTAGCATATTTCTATAACACATCTGGAGTGCAACGTCACACCCTCCTCCTGAACTTACAGCCAGAGACTTGCACACAGGAGAGGCAGTACATGTAAAACTCTGGTTTGTCTCTGGTTACACACCCTCTTACAGTACCTTTAAAGCCATTCCTGGGGGTCCAAGCAAGGTTTGGGCTTCCTGGTCCCCGGGTGCCTGAAAAGAGGTTGGAGTGCAGTATTGCTAACAGAATGCAGACAGCAATATCTGATAAAGTGGAGGTGTCTTGGCATTCAGCCACCAATGCCATGAGGCAGTGTGCCTCAGTTTCCCCTTCCACACAGCAGTGTAGGCCTGTTATGTGTTTTCTGCTGTTCCAAGCTTCCAGCCTGTTTACAGGTATAAGCTGAAAAGCAACATGCTTGTGGGACTGTCTTGTCACCACCCCGAGCATGTACAAAAGTTTCTTCCAAAAATTAGGTGCGGCACACATCTTCAAAGGGTTTACCATTGGTATTAACTCCTTTGTCTTGACGCACAGGTGGACTAGCAAAAGACACAAGATTAACAGCCAATCTATGGCAGACAGACTCTGTTCACACAGTTTGGTTTGTTCAGTTTCTGTTGCATTTTTCAATTCCTTTGTGTACCACAGTAGTGTTCAGATACAGATACTCCTGTCTCTTTGGAGAAGGCTCTTAATTCAGTATGTGTTTGGGGTTTTGGCCAGGAAAGGATGCACTGCAGCCAGGGCCGGCTCCAGGCACCAGCATTCCAAGCAGGTGCTTGGGGCGGCAATCTGCAAGGGGCGGCAGTCCGTGTGTTTTTGCCCCCAAGCAGAGCGCCGAATTGCCGCCGTGGATGGCAGGGTCAGTCTGTGTGCCGTTAGGGCGGCATGCATGTTTCCGCGGTAGTGGCAATTCGGTGGCAGCTTCTATGTTCAGCTGTCCATGGCAGCACAGGTTCTGTCTTCTGGCTGAAGACAGAAGCTGCCGCCGAATTGCCGCCGCTGCGGAAACGCATGTGTTACCCTAATGGAGCACGGACTGCCCCGCCATCTGTGGCGGTAATTAGGTGCGCTGCTCCGGGCGGCAAAAACAGTAGAGCCGTCCCTGACTGCAGCCATTCCTGCCCTCGGCCCCTCCCTCTGGAATCTCTTTGTGTTGGGCCCCACCTGCTTGTGAAGCTTCCCAAATGCAAAGTTTTTCTTCCTCCTGCCTTGAAGAGACAGTTTTATCTCTTACAAGTGTAGCAGGAATAACATCTTTCAGTGGGGTGCTTTGGATTGGTGAGATCCCCTCAGTCACCCCATTCTCGTTCCCAAAAGTTCAGCTGGGTGGACTCTCCCCTCCAGGAGATCTGACCCCCACTGTTCCCTTAAAACCTGATCCAGGGGTGAGGGGTCTGGCATTTCAGATGCTGATCCCTCACCCTCCTCCTAGGGAAAAGTCTTCCTACAAAAGAGGGGCAGCCCCTCCTGTCCCCCCTCACCTTCCATCTGGACTTCCCTCTCTGGGCTCCCCTCTGGGGCAGACACTCCTGTGTCCCCCAAAAGGGAAAGTGATCCTGATCCAGCTGTGGACTCACAGCTTCCAGCTATAACAGACTCTTCACTGGCCAGCAAAATCCCGCCCCCTCCCCTGCCCCAACTTCGCTCAGGTTGGGCTTGCTTCCACTACAAAGTCCCTGGGTCTGTTCCCACCGCAGCAGTCACCAGGACCCCAACTTCCACCTCTAGGATACATGTCATTGTGCATCTCTCCCACTCCATAACCGCCGGTTCATGCTTCTGGGTCTCGATTTGTGCTTGTCTCTGGGCCTCAATTTCTTTGTCTTTTAAGTGCAGGGTTTGCTGGTGGGCAGCCATTTGCCTTGCTGCTTCTACCTCCATAGCAGCCTTTTCTTTTTCCAGGGCAGCTTTTTGTGCTCCAATTTGAGCCTATTTCTGGGTCTCAAGTTCTTTGTCTTTTAATTCTACGACTTGCTGGCTCTCGCTTTCCTTCTTAGCAATTTGCAACCTGTGCAGTTCTAGCTTCTTCTGAGCTTCACTCTCACCCATTTTGTTAATTTTCTGCCTCTAGTTCCCTGAAATAAGCAAACAGAAAATAACAAACCAGTAACCACTTTGTCTGTTCTCCAGCCAACACACTTAAAACTCACTTAAAATCATTACGAGTGTCTCAAAGCAATCAGTCATGCACAGATTCTGCTGACTACGCCACTGTGATGCGTTTGGTCACAAAGATGCCTTTGGGACTGTCATGATGTGCTGGAATTACCTCTGAGACCATTTTCCCTGTCAGCTTGGGACTCCAGAACTCTGCCTTGTTGAGCCAGACGCGCCAGCCTGCTGCAACACAGACCCAGGTCTGGTCCATGCCCCCAAAGCTGCAGACTTAACAGAAAACAGCTCAGCAAGTCACCCATCTCCAGCACCCAATGGGATCCAAACCCCAAATAAATCCGTTTTACTCTGTATAAAGCTTATACAGGGTAAACTCATAAATTGTTCGCCCTCTGTAACACTGATAGAGAGAGATGCACAGCTGTTTGACCTCCAGGTATTAATCACTTACTCTGGGTTTACTAATAAACAAAGGTGATTTTATTAAGTATAACAAGTAGGATTTAAGTGGTTCCAAGTAATAACAGACAGAACAAAGTAAGTCACCAAGCAAAATAAAGCAAAAACACGCAAGTGTGAGCCTAATACATTAAGAAACTGATTACAGGTAAATCTCACCCTCAGAGATGTTCCAATGAGCTTCTTTCACAGACCAGACTCCTTCCTAGTCTGGGCCCATCCTTTCCCTGGTACAGGCCTTGTTCCAGCTCAGGTGGTAACTAGGGGATTTCTCATGATTGCAGCCCCCTTTGTTCTGTTCCACCCCCTTATATGGCTTTGGCACAAGGCAGAAATCTTTTGTCTCTCTGGGTCCCCCCCCCTTCTCAATGGAAAAGCCCCAGGTTGAAGCTGGATTCCAGTAGCAGGTGACATGGTCACATGTCCTGTGAGACCCCAAACCTCCATTCTTCCTGGCCTGACTCACAGGAAGGTTTGCAAGTAAACAGACGTCTGCAGTCAGTTGTTCTGGTTGATGGGAGCCATCAAGCTTCCAAACCACCATGAATGGCCCACACGTTGCATAACTACAATAGGCCTCAGAGCTATATTTCATATTCCTAGTTTCAGATACAAGAATGATACATTCATACAAATAGCATGAACACAGTGGTAGATTATAAGCTTTGTAATGATACGTTACTAGAGACCTTTTGCACAAAGTCCATTTCCAGTTCCATTATTGAAGGACATAAATCCACACCGTGTAGAGGTCAAGCATAGGAGCTTATTACACACAGCGCTGGTGGAGTGTCATTTTTCTTATTAGGCTCAGAGACACTGTCAATTGGTTAATAAAAGATATAGATTGTTTATAGGTGGGGGAAAGTGACGGGATAGGCAGCAAGACAAGATAGCACAGTAGCCAATGGTTAACAGGTTACATAATGTCTCCGCCCAAGGTTTTAAGTTAGCAAATTAACATTTAATTAATACTTCGATAAAATGTTATTAATATAAAATATCTATGTTGAATTCTGATTTGGGGTCCATAGAAATGGAGCAACTCCTTTGACTGTCCACCAGGTACATTCCTAGGGGTTAAAGCAAAGAAACAGTGAAAGTATATGGCAATAAGGATTGTCTCCTTTACGTCTTAAGGCAGGCATTGGTCCCTGGGAAGGGAGGTGGAAGAATGCCATATCTTATACTGACATGTGCCAACTTCTCATAAACTCAGGGTTGGATCTGTGGGAAGAACGTTCCCTACAGAAGAGACTAACACAATAGGAACAGGGATCCTTGTTTAATTTGAAACATAATGAAACATAATTATTCAGTTATGACTTCAACATTTGACATTTCTACTGACCAAGCATGTCTTAGCAAAGGCAATGTTACCTTGTTTACCCCAGCTTTCTCTTAGCTAATCACTATTTGCTAGGCCTTTGGTCTCTTGACCAAACTCTGGACTTTGGGTCTGGAAAAGAGCTGGCACAATCCATAGACTAGGTTGTTATATAAAATGCATGTGGATTTTAACCCTTCAATTATGTTCACACTCATTAGCATATTTCCATAAAACATATGAAGTGCAGCATAACAAACCCCTTAATGAATTGCCTGCTAAGGTTGGCAAAGCCCAAGAATCTCTGACACCCCCTCCCATGCACACATTAAATGGTGCCTTCCGCTCTGTGGTTGCTGCTGTTCTGAGGTCCAGGGTTAATTCTGCTGGGGATGGGATGTAACCTAGGAACTCCACTGTCTCCTTGTCGCAGTCCCACATTTTGGGCTTGGCACAGAGCTCGTTCTGACAAAGTCTGTCTGGAACGATACATACATAGTGGTCACGGAGCTCTTGATTTGCAGAGAAGATGAGAATGTCCTCTAGATCTGACCAAGGATATCCCTAACAATGTCATTTGTAAAATGCTGGAAGGTAGTGGGAGCATTACAAAGGCCAAACAGCATGAGCACATATTTAAGATGGTCGTACTTGGTTCAGAGCGCTCTCAGGCTCGTCTCCTCGCTGATTCTGACCACGTTATATGCTCCATCCCGGACTGAGTCTGTGAGAAGGAGTCTCTGCATGAACTCATTAGTAAAGGGACAGAGATACCAATTGCATTCTGTGATTTGATTTAGCGGCAGGTCTTCAATGCAGGGTTGGAGAGAACCATCCTTCTTGGCTACCAAGAATAGAGAGGCACCAAGGTTAAATTCCTTCCACAGGTTTTCCTCTAGCTATTCCTTGGAGCTGTGGCTCAGAGAGAGTGTAAACGCATCCGAAGGGAACCTCTGTTCCCGGGCCGAGTTCAATAGGGCAGTTGTTATGGTGGTGGGGTGGTAGGGGGCCTGACTTCAGTCTGTCAAACACCTTGGCAAATTCCAGGTATTTGACAGGAATCTTCTGTGTGTCTGGGCTGGCTTCTTGCCTCTCCTGGCATCTCGGGGGTTGGAGCGAACCCCAGAGCACAGTCAGCTGTGGCCTGGGGCTTGGGAGGCGATCTCGTTGGCACTGCAGTTAGCAGTGATTACCAGCCGATTAGGGAGTCATGGGCAACAAGCCAAGGGGCAGCAAGGACAACTGGTGAATGTGGGGCCCAGATCGCCCTGAAGTACATGATTCCCTGTGACCGCTGCTGCTGCTGACCTCCAGAGGTGCTATTTGACAGGTGACGGGCCCCGAAGAGAGAAGTGACCCCTCAGTGGTCTGAACCAGCTGAGAGGAGTCCTTGTGCGGGGTAGGAAGCTGATGACCCTTGACAATTTCTTGATCAATGAAGTTACCAGCTGTGCCCGAGTTGAGCAGTGCCTCCAAGCAGAGGCTGGGCATTGCAGGGTGCTGAAAGGGCAGGTCAGATGAAGTGGAGTGGTGCTCTGGTTAGGGATGTCAGGATTCGCATGGGTGGCTCACGGTGTGGTGGAGTGAGGTACTGACCCAGCTCCAGCCCTGCCACTGGACCTGGAACCTGGAGTTTTCTGACCCAGAGGGGCAGAGGTTCTTGGCTGGGCAAAATGCCTGGATTCCCCATAGCACAGGTAGAGTCCTAGAGTTCAGTGCCGGTCCGTTTCATCGGCGGAGAGTTGGGGTGGAATTTGGCCGCTCTGCGTTGGCTCGGGGTCTGGCAGATTACCTGGGGTCGTATAGCAGGGAAGGAGCCAGTTCAAGGGGGTTGGCTGATGCACATCTTTTCCTGCCCTCGTTCTGTTAGTTGGTTGCCAGTCCCAATGCATGGATCACTCCGGGCCCCTCGGCTGGGTGGTTCCACCCCAGCTCGTTCAGCTGTAAAAGAACCACTGAGTCCTTGCCAGAAGTGGTGTCACTGGCTGGCTGCGCTTTGGGCTACGAGTCATTGGAAGGGGGTGCAGGCATAGGAGCCAACTTCCTCTCTACCTGGGGGAGGTGCTCAATCTCCTGTTCCACCCCTTCCTCAAGCCCCTGCCTCCAGGCTGCCTCTTCCTGCCCCACCTCCGCCCCAGCCCCACCCCCACTCCACCCCTTCCTCCACACCCGCACCCCCGTCCTGCATCCAGGGCTGGAGCACCCACAGAGTCCGCACCTATGGGTGCAGGGCTCCTGCTGTGGTAGTTCCAGAAGAGACCACGTCATTCAGCCTGCACCCTTCCTACGTCTGGTCTTTTCAGGGTGCTCAAACTGCAAGTGGCCAGGGCCTTGGCACCTACCTAGGGGTGGAGCAGGACCTTGCCTGGTGCCTGTGGTGGAAGCCGAGAGAAATGCCAAGTGTAGATTCAGGAATCAGGAGTCAGTCCCAGGGTGAAGCTGGTGTCAGAGCTGAGGGGCCAAACTGAAGGGCAGAACTGGAGTCAGAAGCCAAAGCCTCAGCCGAAGGGTCAGAGCCGTAGCCAGGAGTCAGAAACCAGAACAGAGCAGGACCAACTCGCTTTCCCTGCCCCCACCCCCACCCCCCTGGCCCCAGAGGGGAGCTTGGCTGCCAGTGGGTGCCGAGCACCCACTAATTTTTTCCCATGGGTGCGCCAGCCCCGGAGCACCCATGGAGTCAGCTCCTCTGCACCCTCCAAGTTGCTCCGACTGCCCTGCGCAGTGTGAGTCAATCAGTGCCATGCTCGGCCCCTCTGAGCAGCCAGCACTGCTGCTGGGCCTGGGGGAGGCTGTTCCCACAGGTAGGGCACCCAGGGCCCAGTTTTCGCCTGTGTCTCGCGTCCCTAGGCCCTGGCCTTTTCCTTCCCTTGCTGTAGCTAATACCCTTGCCCTATCTCCTGTCCTGCCTCCTCCTCTCTGACTGCCCACCCCAGAGTGCCCCCGAGGCTGCTCTGCCCCACCTGCCTCCCTAAGCACGTCCTGCCCCCTATGAATCTCCCCCAGGCTGCCCCTTCCCCACCACCTCCCGTGGTCACCTTGGGGTCTGCAGGACTCCAGCTGCCATTGGTCCAGCCTGGCTGCAGCTGGAAGCCTCTGCTCCTACCTCTCTGCTTCTCCCGGGCTCCCTCTCCTTCCTGCCATGCTGCCCCCACCCCTCTGCTCAACCCTTCCTGCAAACCCAGTTCTTCTGCGATACCTGCAGGAGAACAGACTCCCGCGGCATGTCCTGCACCCTGCTCACTCGTGAGTGACTGGGGAGGGGGCGCACGTTGGTAGGGGAGCGGCAGCACGATGTCGGGCACTGGAGCAGACAAAGGGGCTGAGTTCTGGAGGGGGAAGGCGAAGTTAGAGCATCACCATGTGACGCAGGCCTGTGTGTATCCACAGGGATCGGGAAATATGTGGCCTTGGACCTGGCCCGCAGGAACGCCCGCACCATTCTCGCCTGCCGCAGCAGAGAGCGGGGGCAGGCAGCGGTGGAGGAAATCCAGAGGGCCACCGGGAACCCAAACGTGCTTCTGAGGATCGTGGACATCAGCAACATGGCCTCCATCCGGCACTTTGCCAAGCAGATCCGGCAGGAGGAGAAGCGGCTGGACATCCTGGTCAATAACGCCGGAGTCACAGGTTGGTGACGTCGCGTAGGGATGGGGACAGGCCTTCAGCAGAGTGTGCCCAGCCCCTGCCAGCAGAAGTCCCCTCCCCTGTGCCATGTGCCAGCCCTGTCTGCCCAGCTCCTGCGTGCAGAACCCCCCTCCCCTGTGCCAACGCACCAGCCCCGTCTCCCCAGCTCCTGCGTGCAGAACCCCCCTCCCCTGTGCTTCGCACCAGCCATGTCTGCCCAGCCCCTGCCAGCAGAACCCCCCTCCCCTGTGCCATGCACCAGCCACATCTGCCCAGCCCCTGTGTGCGGAACGACCCTCCCCTGTGCCACGTGCCAGCCAGTCTGCCCAGCCTCTGCCAGCAGAAACCCCCTCCCCTGTGCCCATGCACCAGCCACATCTGCCCAGCCCCTGTGTGCGGAACCACCCTCCCCTGTGCCACGTGCCAGTCACATCTGCCCAGCCCCTGTGTGCGGAACCCCCCTCCCCTGTGCCATGCACCAGCCACATCTGCCCTGCCCCTGTGTGGAACCCCACTTCCCTGTGCCTCGCGCTAGCCACATCTGCCCAGCCACTGTGTGGAACGCCCCTTCCCTGTGCCTCGCGCCAGCCATGTCTGCCCAGGCCCTGCCAGCAGAACCCCCCCTCCCCTGTGCCCATGCACCAGCCACATCTGCCCAGCCCCTGCCAGCAAAACCCCTCTCCTCTGTGCCTTACGCCAGTCATGTCGGCCCAGCCCCTGTGTGGAACCCCCTTCCCTGTGCCATGTGCCAGCCACGTCTGCCTAGTCCCTGCCAGCAGAACCCCCCTCCCATGTGCCCACACGTCAGCCACGTCTGCCCAGCGCCTGCCAGCAGAAACCCTCTCCCCTGTGCCCATGTGCCAGCCACGTCTGCCCAGCCCCTGCGTGCAGAACCCCCCTCCACTGTGCCATGCGCCAGCCATGTCTGCCCAGCCCCTGCCTGCGGAACCCCCCTCCCCTGTGCATCATGCCAGCCACATCTGCCCAGCCCCTGTGTGCAGAACCCCCCTCCCCTGTGCCCACGCACCAGCCACATCTGCCCAGCCCCTGCGTGCGGACCCCCCCCCGTGCCTCATGCCAGCCACGTCTGCCCAGTCGCTGTGTGCGGAACCCCCCTCCCCTGTGCCACGCGCCAGCCACATTTGCCAAGCCCCGTCTGCCCAGCTCCTGTATGTGGAACCCCCTCTCCTGTGCCACACGCCAGCCCCGTCTGCCCAGCCCCTGCCTGCGGAACTGTTGTACAGACAAAACTACACAGGATCTTTTCAGGGGGCAAGACAAAGATGCCACATTTATTAAGATAACTATTTGATTTATGACCAATAACTAATATCTTAATCCTTATACACACACATTATACCTAATACCTATACACACACACACATACATTCACACACACACACACACACATCCATCAGATGTTCTGCAGCTGCTGCATAGATACCAGTCCTGGACATAGCTTGAGTTCGTGGCTTGATTTTGCAGCTTGGGTTCATAGCTGGTGGTGGTAACTGGCCAGGAAAGTCGGGCAGAAGGACGAGCTGGGTCTCTGTTGGGCCTGCACCGATGTCCTTCCATGTTGGCAGTAGAACGTTACCCTCCAAAGTCTTCCATCTCACCCATCCTTTTTGTAGGCTTTAGTTTGAATCCAGAGTCTATAGGTCTTTCTGTGTCCCGATGCCTCTGGGTTTGGTGATTGATCACCCATCAATTGCAGGCCTGACTTTCAGCCTCAGACCTGGCTTTGATCTTCCTTCTATTGTACCTTTTCTTTTTAGGGTGGACACTTCTTACTTTGTTAGGGCTCTTGTCTGCATCTTCAGCCGGTGGAGTTTGAACTTTATTTCATCAGGACAGGCTGGGGCTGGAGGTTGATTCCATCATCCATCCATACCTCAGTCACACATCTAAACTAAACTAATAAGATTACAGCAGGGTTTGCAAAAATGAAGGTTGGAGGAAGCTTTTACAAAATGGAATGAGTGTTCTTAAACGGGGTTTGAATTACAATATGGCTGTGACAATGTGGTTCTGGCGGGACCCAACTGAGAGTGCCAATTCAGGACCAATTGCTCAGACAGGGCAGTCACAGCCCCAGGCTGGGGTTTTTCTGCCTCTAAGACAAACCAAACCAGCCAGACAAAGAGGACTTTGGTTTCACCCCACTGGCTAACCACAAGTCACACAAGCAATTCCCTTAGATACTCCAGTCTCCCAGTATCATCCACAGTGCCACTCGTCCTGGGGATGAATGGTTATGAAAACCAACACCTCAGTAAAAGAAAAAGGTTCTCTCGATCCCAAAGGACCAAGCCCCAGACCCAGGTCAATATACACATCAGATCTTACCCACAAATCACGCTGTTGCCAATCTTTTAGAATCTAAAATCTAAAGGTTTATTCATAAAAGGAAAAAGATAGAGATGAGAGCTAGAATTGGTTAAATGGAATCAATTACATACAGTGATGGCAAAGTTCTTAGTTCAGGCTTGTAGCAGTGATGGAGTAAACTGCAGGTTCAAATCAAGTCTCTGGAGAACATCCCCAGCTGGGATGGGTCAACAGTCCTTTGTGTAGAGCTTCAGTTTGTAGCAAAGTCCCTCCAGAGGCAGGAAGCAGGATTGAAGATAAGACGGAGATGAGGCATCAGCCTTATATAGGCACTTCCAGGTGTAAGAACCCTTCTGTGTTCTTACTGTGGAAAATTACAGCAACATGGAGTTTGGAGTCACATGGGCAAGTCCCTGCACTTTGCTGAGTCACAAGGCGTATCTGCCTCCTCTCAATGGGTCAATTGTGTAGCTGATGGTCCTTAATGGGCCATCAAGCAGGCTAAGCAGAGCTAACACCAACTTGTCCGGGGTGTTTCCCAGAACTGCAGCATCAATTTGAAATACAGACAGTATACAGCCAATACTTATAACTTCAACTACAAAATGACACAGACATACAGACAGCATAATCATAACCAGTAACCCATAACCTGGTCTTAGACACCTTATATGACCAACTTTACATAGGATTTGGTGCCACTAAAGGACCTTGGTTGCAACCCATGTTCTATATGGTCCCAGTTTATATCAATAACGTCAGTGAACAGTGAACAGAAGTTACGATATAGACAAGTGCAGTAGATGGCAAAAAGAAGTTACGTTAATAATTAAAAACAATTTCATTATCAGTTCTACAGAACCCCTCTCTGCTGTGCTCCTTGCCCTGATGGGTGGTTGGTATAAACAGGGCAAACGAGTGCTTCCACTTAAAGCTTTTACTTTATTTAGTCTCCAGCACTTATACACGTCCACCACCAATTAGCAGAGCACCCCAAAACAATCCTTACCAATGTCTGGAATGGTCTTTGAGTGGGTCAGTGTCAGATTTCTGGGGGCCAACCTTCTGTCTGCCACAAGGACCTTAAGATGTGTCCACCTAACTCAGACCTTTCCCCCATGCATAGCTTATCAATAAAAACAAAACCGAAACAAATACAAAAAGAATCATATAGGGACAAAAAAGAGATTCAACAAGGACAAGTGCAGAGTCCTGCACTTAGGATGGAAGAATCCCATGCACTGCTACAGGCTGGGGACCGACTGGCTAAGCGGCAATTCTGCAGAAAAGGACCTGGGGATCACAGTGGATGAGAAGCTGGATAGGAGTCAGCAGTGTGCCTTGGTTGCCAGGAAGGCTAACGGCACATTGGGCTGCATTAGTAGGAGCTGGTAAAGAAAACTAACCCCAGGCCCAAAAGCCGGGTCTTGATCAAGCTAATAATTACATCAAGGCCTTAGGCCTCAATCATACTAACATATAGCAAAGTAAGAAAAGTTGATTTTCCACTAACCCTCCTGAGGCTCACTCTCTGATTTTACTATACACTACTATTATATTACTAAAATGCTGCTAAATAAGTATATGCTGCTATATGGGGTCATACTGACCTAAAAGTCCCTGAAATAACCCATCCATCACTGCCAAAAGACTAACAGCTGTCAGGTCATTATAGTTTATCAAGTAGCTCATGCAAGCATAAAAGATAACTCCTAATAACTTGGCCAAAAGAACAAACATGTATTTTTGGACCCAAGTTCCTCAAAATTTGCTTAAAAAAACAGCTGCTCAAACCGCAAGAGAAGGATAACCGGGGTGCCAAGGTCTTGGCAATAAATGGAGCTTCCTAAAAGGAAGTACAAAGAAACAGCTTGGCCATTTTTAGCTCTTTTTGCAATAATTGTTTTAAAAACATGTCATGTATCACCCAAATAAGGTAATAACAGATGTACAAGCTCATGTGATAATTTGCGGTTTTAGGCTTTATAAACACAGGTACCTTTGCTGTAAGGTAGAGCGACTTCCCCAGTCGTCTCTCCCTGCATAAATGCTTGTATTCTCTGATTAATCAATAAAGGAGCCTCAGGCTGTCTGATCAACTCAACTCGTTGGTGGTCCTTTTCCACGACAGAGCATTGCCAGCAGGTCGAGGGAAGTGAATATTCCCCTCTGTTCGGCACTGGTGAGGCCACAGCTGGAGTACTGAGTCCAATTTTGGGCCCCCCACTACAGAAGGGATGTGGACAAATTGGAAAGAGTCCAGCGGAGGGCAAGGAAAATGATCAGGGGGCTGGAGCACGTGGCTTACGAGGAGAGTATGAGGGAACTGGGATTGTTTCGTCTGCAGTGCCCCGCCATGCATGAGTTTGGGAATGGAGGCTAAGACTTTAAGCCTAAAGAGAAGGTGTCATGTTGGGGCTGCAGTCCAGACCAGTGAGGAGTTGTGCACCATCTGCTCTGCAATCTGGGGCACCTCACAATGCTCTGTGCATAGCTACAGCCCTGGTCCAGCACCTCTGAGCCAGGCAGCAACACAGCAGCCACCCTCTGGCTTCCACCAGCCTTGGTCACGACCTGCAAGGTGACTCCCGGTCCCAGATTGTCCCCAGATCGTGTGTTCTGCACGTCCAGCCCTCCCTGGGGCAGCTCAGACAGTAGAGGGCTGTTGTCCCTGTAAGGGGTCAGTATCCAGCAGTTCGTTGCTTTAACTGCAGTTACCGAAAGAGCTCCGTTCAAACACAACACTGGGTTAGTTTAGATTAAAAAGATACAAGATGTTTATTTAGTTCCAAAGAGTTAGGTTTTAAGTGAGTACAAGTGTAAGGCATTAAGTCAGAAATGGGTACAAGAGAAATAAAGAAAAAAATCTTCCTAGTAGCTAAAACTTAACAAACTAGATCTTGATTCAAGCTGAAACCCTCACCACATGTTCCCAGCAACAGGGTGACTAAATTCTCAGGTCCAGATCCCCCCAAAGTCAAAGGGCTGGTTCCTTTGTCTTCTTAGGTGAGAGAGAGAGAGAGAGAGGCCTTCCTGCTCTCCTGGAAGGATCTCTGAGCTATGCCTTCCCGTTCCCTCCCATTCCATTAATACCCTGGGTCCTGCGGAAAATCTGCTCGGACAGTGCTTGAGTCATCCTTATTGTGCCGAACTGGCTGAGACAGTTCTGCTTTATGCACCTACTGAAGCTCTCAGCTCCACGCTCACAAACATCTGCCCATTTTGGACCTTCTAAGATGACCCACGGGCACTTCCAAGCACCCCAATCCAGAAACACGGCTGCTCCGAGCCTGGTGATTGGATGGGCATCTGCTGTAGAGCGCTCATGTTGCAACAGGATGCAAACCATACTCAACCAAAGCAGAAAAGACTCAAATAGGAGATGTTACTCAGCAAAATGGAGGCATTTCTCCTCCTGAGCTCAGCAATGCCCATTATTTCCAGAGCTGCTTGGGTGCCTGCTGTCCTGGAATATCCACTTACCCTTACGTCTGTAGATTTCTTGGTTCTCTTTGGTGCATTTAGCAGCATTTCATCCTCCTGTTGATAGCTGCGTGATCTCTCATCCTGGCACAATTGGATTTTTACAGGGGCTTCTTCAATCTTTAGAATCATAGAATCATAGAAGATCAGGGTTGGAAGGGACCTCAGGAGGTATCTAGCCCAACCCCCTGCTCAAAGCAGGACCAATTCCCAACTAAATCATCCCCGCCAGGGCTTTGTCAAGCTGGGCCTTCAAAACCTCTAAGGAAGGAGATTCCACCACCTCCCTAGGTAACCCATTCCAGTGCTTCACCACCCTCCTAATGAAGTAGTGTTTCCAAATATCCAACCTAGACCTCCCCCACTGCAACTTGAGACCATTGCTCCTTGTTCTGTCATCTGCCACCGCTGAGAACAGTTTAGATCCCTCCTCTTTGGAACCCCCCTTCAGCTGAAAGCTGCTATCAAATCCTCCCTCGTTCTTCTCTTCTGCAGACTAAACAATCCCAGTTCCCACAGCCTCTCTGACCTTTGGTGATGTTTGCGCCCCAGTGGGACCTCCAATTTCATTCTTTCAGCTCTCGCTAGATACTACTTCGAACCCCTAGACATGTGCTCCGTGGCCCATCTGTCTATGAAAGTGGCCTTTCTAGTCGCAACACCATAAGCCAGAAGCCAGTGATCTGGGAGCGCTCACGGTGGATTTGCCAGATGCTACCTTCCGTAAAGAAAAGTTCTCGCTGCACCCACACCCAAGATTCATCCCTACAGTAGTTTGAAACGAGTCCAACCATCCACTTACCAGTATTAGTTTCCTAAACCATGGGGCTCAGTTTAAGAGAAGAGGCTGCATTTCCTGGACATCTGAAGGACACTGGCCTTTTATCCACAAAGGACAAAAGACACCTCAACTATTTGTTCCATAGCAGAGAGATCAAGGGGTCAGGCTCTATCTGGGCAGCAGCTTTTGATATAGACCCCTGGCTGCCTTATTCTTTGTTACCAGCTAGCCTACATTCCACCAGAACTCAAGCAACCTGTGCTGCATCCCCAAGAGACGTACCCCTTGCTAGAGATAGGTAGGGCAGGCACCCGGCGCTCCCTACACACCTTCATGAGATGTTATACCTTGGTCCAGCCTCCTACTGCAGATCTAGCTGTGGGCAGAGCAGTCCTACAGACAGCTATCACGTCTGCCTTCTCCCACTCACCTCCTGTTCGGCCACTGCTTGCTAAGCTCCTGCACACTTGAAGAAGAAATGGAGGCTACCTACCTGTAACAGGTTCTTTGAGATATGTGGTCCCATCTGTATCCCACACCCACTCTCCATCCCCTCTACTGCTGATTATCTGGATTTGCTGTAAGAGAAGGAACTGGAGAGGCACCAGGCTGCACGCCTCCTCAGTTTGGAGCAGGAGGTTCACATGCGGATCAACAGACGCGGCTTGCTAAGAAAGTTCTGGCCTCAGGCCCAGGTGTGCATGCGTATCCCATGCATGGAATCCAGACCGGGACCGCACATCTCCAAGAACCTCCGGGTACAGATAAACAACCTCCAGGTGTTTGCTGAGGTGCTGGCTTCCGAGTATGTATTAACCCTATAGGCACCACACTGGGTGCCAGAAATGTATTAACTTTGATGAAATATAGAGGCTAAAGGTGTTACCGTAACGCAGCCACATTACAGTGTTTAAAACAGGTTTGGAGTTTGGTACCCACAGACCTCAGCTGCTTAGTGCCATGGCAAACACCCCATTAAACGTCCGTTTAGCTGGTTATTAAAGATACGGCAAAGAAGAGAAACCAGCGAAAGCTGCTGCTAACTGTGCTGCCGGGGAAAGGAGAAGACTAGTTGAGACAGGCTGGAGCTGCTGCTGCTGTTAAAGTCCCAGCCCGTCCCCTCTTTCTCCTGTCCAGCAGCAAGGTCTAGCTTCCAGCGCACCAATCCTGATCCCCTGAGTTCTGCTTCTGTGCCATTCTCCTTGCCCCGGTCTGGTCTGAGCCCAGCCCTTGAGTTCCCTCACGAGGCCTTTCTCTTCGTACTCGTTCAGCCTGTCCCGCAAGTACCAGTGAACAGACAGAGCTTAGCAGGAAGCAGGGCTCTCAGCTCAGCCTGGGTGCCTGCAGGACACAGCCCGGCCAGGGGCTGGCACCAGTGAACAGACAGAGCTTAGCAGAAAGCAGGGGTCTCAGCTTAGCCTAGGGCTATGGCAGGCAGGGGGCATGAATCCGAATGGCGCCCACCCCCAACTGCCCAGTCAGGGCCTGCTGTGCCAGTCCACTCCTCTCTCCCAGGTTTGCCGTTCTCCATCACTTCCGAGGGGCTGGAGCAGACCTTCGCCACCAACTACCTGGGGCCTTTTCTTCTGACCAATTTGCTTCTGGGTAAGGGCTGCCCCAGGACCTGGGCGCTCGCTAGGCTGGGGGAGGGGCTTCCCTAGGACCTGGGCAGTCGTTGGACTGGGGGAGGGGCTGCACTGGGCGTTCACTGGGCTGGGGGAGGGGCTGCACTGGGTGCTTGCTGGGCTGGGGGAGGGCTGCCCCAGGACCTGGGCGCTCGTTGGACTGGGGGAGGGGCTGCACTGGGCACTTGTTCAGCTTGGGGAGGGGCTGCACTGGGTGTTCACTGGGCTGGGGGAGGGGCTGCACTGGGTGCTGCTGGGCTGGGGGAGAGGCTGCACGGGCACACGCTCAGCTGGGGGAGGGGCTGCACTGGCATACGCTCGGCTGGGGGAGGGGCTGCACTGGCACATGCTCGGCTGCGGGAGGAACTGCACTGGGCGCTCACTGGGATGGGGGAGGGGCTTCACTGGACACTTGGTGGGCTGGGAGAGGGGCTGCACTGGGCACACGGTCAGCTAGGGGAGGGGCTGCACTGGGTGCTCGTTGGGCTGGGGGAGGGGCTGCACTGGGCGCTCGCTGGGATGGGGGAGGGGCTTCACTGGACACTTGGTGGGCTGGGGGAGGGGCTGCACTGGGCACACGGTCAGCTAGGGGAGGGGCTGCACTGGGCACATGCTCGGCTGGGGGACGGGCTGCACTGGGCACATGCTCATCTGAGGGAGTGGCTGCACTGGGTGCTTGTTGGGCTGGGGGAGGGGCTGCACTGGGCGCTCGCTGGGATGGGGGAGGGGCTTCACTGGACACTTGGTGGGCTGGGGGAGGGGCTGCACTGGGCACACGGTCAGCTAGGGGAGGGGCTGCACTGGGTGCTCGTTGGGCTGGGGGAGGGGCTGCACTGGGCGCTCGCTGGGATGGGGGAGGGGCTTCACTGGACACTTGGTGGGCTGGGGGAGGGGCTGCACTGGGCACACGGTCAGCTAGGGGAGGGGCTGCACTGGGCACATGCTCGGCTGGGGGACGGGCTGCACTGGGCACATGCTCATCTGAGGGAGTGGCTGCACTGGGTGCTTGTTGGGCTGGGGGAGGGGCTGCACTGGGCGCTCGCTGGGTTGGGGGAGGGGCTGCACTGGCACACGCTTGGCTGGGGAAGGGGCTGCACTGGCACACGCTCCGCTGGGGGAGGGGCTGCACTGGCACACGCTCGTCTGAGGGAGGGGCTGCACTGGGCACACGGTCGGCTAGGGGAGGGGCTGCACTGGCACACGCTCCGCTGGGGGAGGGGCTGCACTGGCACTCGCTGGGCTGGGGGAGGGGCTGCACTGGCACACGCTTGGCTGGGGGAGGGGCTGCACTGCGCACTCGCTGGGCTGGGGGAGGGGCTGCACTGGGCACATGCTCGTCTGAGGGAGGGGTTGCACTGGGCACATGCTCGGCTGGGGGAGGGGCTGCACTGGGCACTCGCTGGGTTGGGGGAGGGGCTACACTGGGCACATGCTCGGCTGGGGGAGGGGTTGCACTGGGTGCTCGCTGGGCTGGGGGAGAGCTGCCTTGGCATTCCCCTGGGGCATGGACCCAGGCCTCACACTGGCTGTGCTGAGGCTGCCAGCTGACTCCCCGTCTGCTGCCCGAGGGTCTCTCTGAGCTGGGGCTTCTCCCCAGCTGCCTCCTTAGCACGTGGGAGCCTCCTGCACTGTGCCACCCCCGACATGAGCCTGTTCGCTTTGCCTCCCCCACACAGAGACCATGAAGGGCTCCGCTCCCGCCCGCATTGTGAACATCTCATCCTTCAGACACGTCCAGGGCATGGCCAACATGAAGCACCTGACCGGGGAGGAGAGGCCCAAGAACTTCGACCAGTCATACACGAGCACCAAGCTCATGAACGTCCTGTTCACCAACGAGCTGGCCAGGAGGCTGCAGGGCACGGGTCAGTGTCATTCCCTGCCCCCCCCCAGGGCCAGCACCCCAAAGTGACCAGCACCCCGGGGCCCCTTCTGAACCCCCCACAGCTGCGTTTGCTCCTCACGTCCCCTGAGCAGAAAGGGAAGTGATGGCCATTGGCACTGTGAGCCGGAGGCGCCGTCCCAGCAGACAGGCCTCCCGGGGGGTCCCACCCAGCAGGACCTGAGAAGGGCCCTGAGCCTAATCCCTGCCAGCTAAGAGGGGCCAGGCCTAGCTGCCCTGTCCTGCAAGCACCCACTGGCCCAGTTACCACTGCTGTGAGTGCTGTGCCCTGACTCCTGTTCCACTGGGCAGCCGTGCTCCCTCGACTCGCCCCAGTCATGGGACCGAGGGAGCCGGGAGGAGGGGAGTCTCTGCTTGCAACATGTCCAGATTACTCACCAAGGCTGTCAAGGGTGTGACTCCCCGAGGTAAGGAACAGATGCTGCTAGGTGCCACCGCCTCCTCATCCAGGGGCTGTGAGCTATGCAGGCAGTGTAAGGAGTAGGGCACGGGGAAGTCTCCTTGCAGGTGAGCTTGTCTGCCTCCTAGGCTGGCTGCGCCCGGGGCTGCTCGTTCCATGGCGAGCTCTTCCAGCCCTTCCACTGCTTGCGGCGCTAGAGAGGGCAGCGCACCATAGACATTTTCTAGGGCTTGGTGAGAAGCTGCCAGGGGTCCGGCATGTACCCCAGGTAGTGGCGTGGGCTTTGACTTCCTAGCAGTTCCCATGTGGTCCCGATGGTTTGGGGCAAGGTTGGGCTAACCAGGTAGCAGGAATTACCAGCTTTTATTTCTGTAACTCGGGTTGTTCTCATCGTCCATGTATATTTCCAACCCTCTCTTGATGCTGCAGTGCAAACAAGACCCAACGGCCAGATTTTCAAAATATTTTGGTGCCTAACTCTCATTGAAATCAATCTCTGGAGTTCTGATTTTTTCTATAACCATGGGGATAACAGTGTTGCCCTCTGTGCCCTGAGAAGCTAGCCAAACGTTGGGGCTCTTGTTCGTTGTTCCAGGTCGGAGGATGAATTGGTGAGAGTCGGGGATTTCTTTGGTGCAGTCTTGTTTATTTACAAAAGGTGTATGAAGTCCTGTTCCCCTGGACAGAGAAATCAAACAGCAGGAGCCAGTGTCTGCTCCCTGCTCCAAGCCTGCCTAGCCACCAGCGCTCTGCACCCAAAGAGCTGTCTCTCTGAGCTCTTGTTCATGGCCACATTACTAGTTGTCTGTTACTGTCTGCTTGGTTGTCTCTTGCTGCTTCAACATGCCCTCCCTCTCTCTCACCCCTCTCCCCTGCCCCTCACACCCTTCCACCTATCCTCTTGGGCCACATGTTTTAGCTTCTACACACCATTTCCATGTGCCTGTGTTTTGGGGGGCTACTGCCATTGTTTCAGCGACCTCCTTACAATGACTTTTTTCCATCTATCCTCAACGGAAGGCGGTGACCAGGTCTGACCCATGACAAAGTTTAACCGAACCTGTTGCTGTAATGCTGCCTGCTGCATGCAGGGCCTGTGAGAATCAAGGCACTGAAGGGTCAGGTTGTGAAGCGTCAGATACTACAGTGATAGCACCTGAGATGGACAGAAATTAGAACAGACCATGCATGGTCTGGCCCCTCCTGCAGCTCTTCTGGTAAATGTTCTGAGAGGGGACGAATGCCGGGGGAGAGGATAATGAATGGGGTAGAGCAATTGGGGCACTTGTATTGACCCTCTCACAACACAAGAACAAGGCAACAGTCAACGACACTGACAGGCAGAACATTAAAACTGATCAAAGGCAATACCGTTCCACAGTGTGTGATTAGCCTGTGGAACCCACTGCCACCGTAAGTGGTTGAGACCAGGTGGTTAGCAGGGCTCAGCGAAGGGTCACCTGGATAATGAGAACTATCTGAGTTACAGAAGTAAAGGCTGGGAACTTTTCTGCTTCAGGGCACACACCACTCTCTAACTGTCTGGGGTCAGGAATGTCCCCCCTGGGGCAGGTTATCCCATCACTGCCTCCTGCCTGGGTTCTTGCTCCTCGCTTTGGTGCAGCTGGTGCTGGCCACTGTCAGCACCAGGAGACCGAGTTGGATGGAGCGCAGACTTTGGCAAGTCACCTGTCTGGAGCTCATTGTCCTGGGCTAACTCCCCCACCCCCCCGGCCATCCACCGGGTCTAGAAACGGGCCCTCGGCTGGACTCTGGGGGCATTTGTCATGGCCAAGCCCTGTGCTTTTCCAGCTTTTCCCATGTTACTGGCGCTGGCAGCAACATGGCCACAATGACTCTACAGATTCGCAGTTTCTGATCCCCAGGTGTTGTGCCCTGACTGGCATCTCTGCCCTCCCAGGCCTCTTTCAGCACTGTTGTTTTCCCAGTATCTTATGGTGCCCGATTCTCCCCTCGTTTAGGTGGTTTTGACCTGGGGCAGCTCTGCTGATCCACACCAATGTTAGTGAGAGGGGAACCGGAGCAGGTGAGAAATGCCCCGTGTTCCCAGCCCCCCGGAGCTCTGAGCCCTACTGCTCCTCGCCTGGCTGTTGTCTCCAGCTGGGATCTGCTTCTGCCGCACTGAAATCCTGTTGTCTTGGGCCTTTCAGTTGAGTCATTTGGTGTGGTGACTCCTTCCCGGGAGACATCTGTCCCTGAGAACAGGCTGGACATGATCTTTGGGTCTCGTTTATTTCATCATGTCCTTACATCAGCCTTACTTTCATCTGCAGACATCTCCATCTGGCTTGACGCATGGTGCAGCCTCAAGGCCTGGCTTCTTGCCCCAGGGAAGCTGTGATAGCTCTGGGTGCCCATGCTGTTCACTTGATCACGTGTTAGATGGCAGAAAGTCTGTCTGATCATCCATTCTCGGGGCCTCTGTCACTCCCTGGCTGTCGCTAGCCCCTGCTCTCTCACTCTGCTGTTTAAGGCCCTTCCTGCCCCACTGCGAGCTGGCCCCTGAGTGGCAGACCCCATGGTGGCTCCCCAGGCCTATGTCCCCTGAAAGCTGGGTCAGTGCCACTAGTTCCACATAGGGTGCACCTCAGAACCTGCAGCTGGTGCAGAATATATTACACACTGCATCTCCCAGGGAGCAAGTGATCTCCAGTGGCTCCCACTAGGTCTCTGGGCCTTGGTTTTGACCTGGAGGATCTGGGTACCAGGGAGCTTTTAAAAACGAAAAGGGATCCAGCTCGGAAATGGAAGGGGGGCACGTCACCAAGGAAATATACATGGGACCGCGTGAGTGTGCAGGGAGAAAATCAGGAAAACCAAAGCAAGGAAGGAGTTACAACTGGCAAGGAGGAAGGGGTTCTCCAAATACGTCACACACAAAAGAAAGCACTAGGAAGGACTGGGTGCGCTGCTCAATGGAGAAGGTGAGCTGGTAACGGAAGATGATAGGAAGGCAGAGCTGCTCAATGCCTACCTTGCTTCAGTCTGCTCACAAAAATATTGTCTGACCAGACAGCTAGCCAAGTTACCATAGGCTACATAGGAGAAGGGATGCAGATCCGGATAAGTAAAGAACACGCCAGAGATCTTCTGACTGAGCCCTGGTCTACACTACGTGTTTAAACTGAATTTAGCAGTGTTAAATCGATTTAACCCTGCACCCGTCCACACAACGAGGCCCTTTATAGCGATATAAAGGGCTCTTTAAACCAATTTCTGTACTCCTCCCCGACGAGAGGAGTAGCTCTGAAATCAGTATTGCCATGTCGGATTAGGGTTAGTGTGGCTGCAAATCGACGGTATTGGCCTCCGAGCGGTATCCCACAGTGCACCATTGTGACTGCTCTGGACAGCAATCTGAACTCGGATGCACTGGCCAGGTTGACAGGAAAAGCCCTGCGAACTTTTGAATTTCATTTCCTGTTTGCCCAGTATGGAGCTCTGATCAGCACGGGTGGTGATGCAGTCCCAAATCCAAAAAGAGCTCCAGCATGGACCGTACGGGAGATACTGGATCTGATCGCTGCATGGGGAGACAAATCTGTTCTGTCAGAGCTCCGTTACAGAAGACGAAATGACAAAGCTTTTGAAAAAATCTCCAGGCTATGACAGACAGAGGCCACAGCAGTGCTGTGTGACAAGCATAACGGAAAGCCAAAGAATCAAATGGACGCTCATGGAGGGAGGGAGGGGGGACTGAGGACTCCAGCTATCCCACAGTCCCCGCAGTCTCCGAAAAGTATTTGCATTCTTGGCTGAGCTCCCAATGCCTGTAGGGTCAAAAACATTTTCCCGGGTGTTTCAGGGTATATGTCGTCAATTTACACTCTTCCCCCCACCCCGAAAGAAAAGGGAAAAAAAAATTTCTCGCCTTTTTTTCAGTGTCACCCTATGTCTACTGCATGCTGCTGGTAGATGGGGTGCTGCAGTGCTGAACAGCAGCATCCCCTTCCCAGTGGTAGATGGTACAATATGACTGTTATTCATTGTCATCATCAGCCCGTGAGTGCTCCTGGCTGGCCTCAGTGAGGTCGGCCGGGGGTGCCTGGGTAAAAAAGGGAATGACTCCTGGTCATTCTCGGCAGATGGTACAGAATGACTGGTAACCATCTTCATCATAGCAACTGGAGGCTGAACTCCATCAGCCCCCCCCCCTTTCATGTCTAAAGAAAAGATTCTGTACTGCCTGGACTATCATAGCAGCGGGAGGCTGCGCTCCTCTCCCCCGACCCTTTAATGTCCTGCCTGGACTATCATAGCAGTGGGAGGCTACCTCTCCCTCATTTTATCTCACTGAAAAGTCAATGTTTCTTACTTCATCACACAAATGTGGGGACACTGCCACAGTAGCCCAGGAGGGTTGAGGGAGGAGGGAAGCAATGGGTGGGGTTGTTGCAGGGCACCCCCTAGAATGGCATGCAGCTCATCATTTCTGCGGGATCTCTAGGGCTCTGACACGGAGCAGCTGTGCTCTCTGGTTCTCTAATACACATGCCCCATATTCTAGGCAGGACTGACTCTATTTTTAGACAAAACATAAAGAAGGGAATGACCCGGGGAGTCATTCCCATTTTTGTCCATGTGCCCCCGGCCGACCTCAGCGAGGCCAGCCAGGAGCACCCATGGCAGCAGCAGACGGTACAGAATGACTGATAACCGTCATCTCATCGCCAATTTACAATGGCATGGCAGACAGTGCAATAGGGATGGTAACTGTCTCTACTACCTTGCAAATGCAAATGAATGCTGCTGTGTAGCGCTGTAGTACCGCCTCTGTCAGCAGCATCCAGTACACATACAGTGACAGTGACAAAAGGCAAAACGGGCTCCATGGTTGCCATGCTATGGCATCTGCCAGGGTAATCCAGGGAAAAAGGGCGCGAAATGATTGTCTGCCGTTGCTTTCACGGAGGAAAGATTGAGTGATGACATTTACCCAGAATCACCCGTGACAGTTTTTGCACTGGGATCTCAACCCAGAATTCCAATGGGCGGGGGACACTGTGGGAACTATGGGATAGCTATGGGATAGCTACCCACAGTGCAACGCTCCGAAAATCGACACTAGCCTTGGTACATGGACGCACACCGCCGAATTAATGTGTTCAGTGTGGCCGTGTGCACTTGACTTTATGCAATCTGTTTTACAAAACCGGTTTATGTAAAATCGGAATAATCACGTAGTGTAAACATACCCTAAAATTTGAATGAATTCAAATCAGCAGGGCTGGTGCCATTCACCCCAGGGCGCTGAAGGAATTGGCTGAAGAAATCTTGGTGCCACTGGCAATAATATTTACAAACTCATGGCTGACAGGTGAGGTCCCGGAAGCCTGGAGAAGGGGTAAGGTAGTTCTCATCCTTAAAAAGGGGAAAACGGAGGAGTCAGGGAACTATAGACCAGTCAGTCTGTCCTCCATACCTGGGAAGCTACTACAGCCATGTATAAAACATTCCCTCTGCAAATACCGGGAGGATGGAGGGGTGATCACTAGCCGCCACCATGGACTTACCAAGAACAAATCATGCCAAACCAGCTGGATTTCCTTCTCTGACAGGGCAACTGATTTAGTGGATGAGGGAAAAGTGGTGGACATAATCTACTTGGATGTTAACAAGGCGTTTTACACAGTCCCACGTGACATTCTGATAAGTAAGCTGGAGAACTGTGGGCTCAGCAGAGCTACCATTAGGTGGATACATAATTGGCTAAACAACCACAATCAAAGAGTAACTGTTAATGGAACGATGTCAGATTGGAGGGAGGTCTCAAGTGGGGTTCCACAGGGATCTGTTCTGGGCCCGACGTTATTTAACATCTTTATTCATAACCTAGAGGTAGGAATATGGACCACACTGATCAAGTTTGCATGACACAAAGCTAGGGCGTTGCAGACACTTTGGAGGCTAGAGCTCAAATCCAGAGGGATCTTGATAAATTGGAGAACTGGACTTTAGGCAACAACATGAAATTCAACAAAGGCAAATGTGAGGTGCTACAAATGCACAAATACAGAATGGGGCAGAACGGGTTTGGCAGCAGCACTGCTGAGAAGGATCTGGGAGGCAGGGTGGAGCCCAGCCTCAACATGAGTCAGCAACGCGATGCTGTTGCAAAAAAAGCAAATGCAATTTTAGGTTGCATTAACAGAGGCCTCGCATGCAGGTCACAGGAGGTGATAGTATTGCTCCACTTGGTGCTGGCTAGGCCGCAGCTGGAATTCTGGTTGCCAATGTATAGAAAGGATGGAGAGAAACTGGAAAGGCTCCAGGGGCGAGCAACAAAGCTGATCAAAGGGATGGAATGCAGCCATATGAGCAAAGGCTGAAGAAACGGGTATGTTAGTTTGGAAAAGAGGAGATTAAGGGGGGACATGACAGTGGACTTCAGATACTTGAAAGGCTCCAGCACAGCAGATTAAATCTCACTGTATGAACGGTAGGACAGTGGAACAGATGCCTCAGGAGGTCGTGGAAGCCCCTTCGCTGGAGGGTTTCAAAAGGAGGCTGGAGCCGTCTGTTTGGGATGGGTCAGGCACACCACATCTTGGGAGGGGTTAGACTAGACCCCTGCAATCCCTTCTAACTCGATGGTTCTATGAGCTTGTCTCCCCTCCCCCAAGATACTACAGTAGCCACCGTCTGCAAGGGGCCCCTACTTTAACCTGTCTCTGCATCTGAGCTGGCCTGACCATCAGGTACTGACAAACCCTTTGTGCCTGCGGAACCCCGACAGACCCCGGGCATCGGCGGGCGGGATTGAACCTGGGACCTCAGTGCAAGAGCTGCTATTGCATGAGCTAAAAGCCAGCTAAAAGTTAAGCAGACTCATTTTCTCTGTCTCTTGAAGTGGTCTTGGTGCCACTAGTGGGAACCTAGGAGGAGTGTGGGTTACACCTGCAGAGGTCAGGCTGCCCTGGGGTATCTCAGGCTTGTCCCGAATGCTGAGTTCAGCAAAACTCAAAAGTCAGAAACCCGGGAAACAGAGGCCACACGGCCCTGCCTGCTCTACCCACAAGCCTTTCCCAACAGTGTCTGTGCCCTTCTGAGCACACCAGGCTGGGGGCTGGCCTTGGGCAAGGTGCCCTCGTGGTGAGCGATCACCTGGGGGAGAGCTGCCACTGCTTCGGGCTGCAGGGCTGGGAGCCAAGCATCCCAGAACCACTCTGGGGAAGCAGAGCCATCGGCACCAGAACTTGGGGTGCCGTAACAGCCCGGGGATGCCTCAGTCCCTATGAGAGAGACATGGCTTCCCCACAGCCTGCTCCCTCCGCCCTGTAGGAAGAGCCCCACTGCTGTAGCCACTGGATGGTTCAGGGTTTCAGTCACTGGCACGGCACCGTGGTGACACACAGAAGCAGGGCCGGCGTCCGAGTGGGGTGTGGGCAGTGGGGGGCACTGATGGCAGTTTGGCACAGGCTCCTGCACCCCACAGCCTCTCCGAGGGAAGGGCGGGCCAGCTGGGGTGCAGCTGTGGGCGTTCCCAGCCTGCCTCACCCTGGAAGCATGAGACCCAGGCGGGAAAATCCCATGAGAAAGGGCTGGGATAGGTCTTGCCTCATCTGTGCCAGACCCTGGCCCTGCCCAGTCTCTTTGCTGCCAGACAGGCCATGATCCCTGGGGCTTCTGAGACACTCGCCTGGCTGGCCCTGTGTTATTAGCATCAAAGAAACAGCTGAACCCCCTAGAGACGCCCAGCCACCTTCGCCAGGCTGCCTGGCCCAGCACCCGCGGAAGGGCTGCTCCTGCCCAGCCCTGCAGATGGCTCCAGGCCATCTCACCTGGCTGGCATGGAGAGTTGCGTCCCGGCCCCTGGGGGTCTCGTGCTCCCCCGAACCCAGCTGTCTCTCCGTTCCCCAGAGCCTGCTGCTGGGGAGGTGCCGCCGGAGCCTGCCCTCAGCTCCTTCCTAGCTCCTAATTACTCCCTCTTCATCCTGTGAGGCCTGGTCACCTGACCCAACATGCACAGGGAGGCAGGTCATTGGGCACAGGTGAGGCTGTCCAGGTCCCCTGAAAGGGCCTGGCCCCCCAGGGCAGGTGTCCTCCCAGGCTGGGGAAAGCATGTTGGAGCGTGTCGGGGCGGCACCTGCTCAAGGGATAATCAGCCCCTGGCTCTAGGCCTGCGAGTACAAAGCAGGGGGTCTGACTATAGGCCCTGCCAATGTGCCCCCACCCCCTGCTGTCCCCAGAGCCCATGCACTGACTGCTCTGCTCCTCTGCAGGGGTGACGGCCAATTCCCTCAACCCCGGCATTGTGAGGACAGAAATCATGCGCCACTTCAACTGGCTGATTCGCCTGATTTTCAGCATCGTCAGCATCTTCCTAATGGTGCGTGCAAAGGAGTGGCAGTGGGGGGCCCAGGATAGAGTCTCCCCAAGGCCCAGAAGTGGGGAGCCTGGAGGGCATGAGCTGCTCTGGCAGCCCGCTTGCCCCACGGGACTGGGGCAGGGTAGGGCCAGCGAGTGACTAGCACAGCCCCTCGGCATTGAGGCCCCCCCAGGGTACAAGTTTCCAGTTGGCTCTGTTGTGGGCTGACGTACAGCTGGATCCCCAAAGCCTTGGTCCGCACCCTGCCCCCGGGGTCTAGCTCAGTGGGGCTGGCTGAGGGTCCAGGCAGCTGTGGTCAGGGTGGGGAGCTCCTGGTGCACAGGGCCGGAGTGCCAGGGTGCTGCAGGGACGGAGTCACACAGGGAGGTGGGGACATTTCCGGGGTCCCTCAGGAGCATCCCTGAGCAAACGCCAGGGGAGTAGCAGCAGCCGTAGAGGGAGGCATTACCCTAATTCCCACCTCCAGTGCACGTCACACTCTGCTCTGTGCAGGACTGAGCCAAGTCCCTTGGGGGGTATTCGAACCCTCCACCATTAAGCAGCCCTCCGCCCCTCCATGCACAGGGGCTGCAACAGGGCCTCAATGCTGCACCCAAAGAGACCAGAGAACCTGGCCCCTGCTGCCCTGGCCAGAGCTGCGGTGAAGCCGAGGCCAGGACCTAAGTTCCCTGTAAGCTGCCCGGCCCCACGGCCGTACAGCAGGCTATACAGGGCTGCGCAGGCGGGGAGAGGCGCCTTTCCCCAGCCCCGGAGCTGCTGCGGTGAGAGAGGTCTGGGGGGAGTCCTCTCTCCCTGCTGCAGCCTCGGGGCAGCCTGCACCCCAATCCCCTCATCCCTGGCTCCACCCCAGAGCCTGCACCCCCAGCTGGAGCCCTCACCCCCTGCACCCCAACCCTCTGCCCCAGCCCTGAGCCCCCTCCCACACCCTGAACCCCTCACCCCCGCATCCCAATCCCCAGCCCTGACCCACCTCCTGCACTCTGAGCCCCTCATCCTCTGCCCCATCCCACAGCCCTCAGCCCCCCACAACTCAACCCTCTGCCCTAACAGCCCTGAGTCCTGCTCCCCACTTCACCCATTGCCTGTCCCCTCATGCCAACCTACTGCCTGCCCTCACCTACACCCCCAACCTTGCCTACTGCCTGCCCCCTGCTCACACGCCCACCCCAACCTACTCCCTGGCCTGCTCCCCACACCGCCACCTACTGCCTGCCCCTCGCCCACAATCTCACCTGCTTCCTGCCCCCTGCCCTGCTCCCCATACCCTTAGTTACTGCCTTCTTGCCCTGCCCCACACTGTGCCCAGGCCCTGCTGTCCCTCCCTCCCGGCTCCAGGGCCCACTGCTCTCTGTGTCTGCAATTGTGGGGCCAGGATGGCATGAAAGCCTCAGTGGGGGGCTTGAGCTCTGCCCCTCCGGTGCCGCCAGGTGGGGTCTGCGCAGTGCCTGGGGCCTGCGGGGGGCTGGTGTGGTGGGGAGCCGCTGCTGAGGCTGCTTTTAAGCCCCCTCTTCTCTCTAGTCCGCCGACGAGGGAGCAGCCAGCACCATTTACTGCGCCGTCTCAGAGGAGGTCGCAGGCATCACGGGAAAGTACTTCGACAGCAACTGCAGGCTGGTGCTGCCCTCTGCGGCTGCCCGCGACCTGGGCCTGGCCCGCAAGCTGTGGGAGGCGTCGGAGCGAGTGACGGGCCTCGCAGAGAGCGGGCACATGTGAACAATGGAGCCCATCACCCCTGCCCTGCAGCACCTGACTACTCCCGCGGGCGCAGGGCTAGGTAGCCTGCAGGAGCTGGGACCTGGGGCGAGCAGGAGGGGAGATGGGGTGGAGGTGGGGGCTCTGCTGGCGGAAGCCAGACCGGAAGGAAGGTGGGAATTAGCTGAGCCATTGCAAGGTAGGGTTGCCAACTTTTTACTCGCAGAAAACCGAACACACTTGCCCCACTGCTGCCCCTTCCCCTTCCCCTCCCCCTCCCCCTCATGTCACTCACTCGCCCCATCCTGGCTCACATGCTCATTTTCACCGGGCTGGCTTATTGGGTAGGGGTGTGGGAGGAGCGAGGGCTCCAGCTGGGGGTGGGGCCAGGGTGTGGGAGGGGGCTCCAGGCTGAGGCAGTGGGTTGGGGTACAGGCGGCTGAGGACTCCGGCTGGTGGTGCTGAGATGAAGGGTTTGGGCTGCAGGAGGGTGCTCCGGGCTGAGGCAAAGGGGTTTGGAGGGCGGGAGGGGATCGGGGCTGGGGGTTGGGGTTCAGGAGGGGGTTGGGGTGTAGGCTCTGGGAGGCACTTGCAGCTCCCGAAAGCAGTGCCGTGTCCTCCCTCCAGCTCCTATGCGGAGGTGTGGCCAGGAGGCTCTGTGCACTGCCCCATCTGCAGGTGCTGCCCCTGCAGCTCCCATTGGCTGCCGTGCTCAACCAATGGGAGCTGCGTAGCTGGCATTTCAGGCATAGGCAGTGCACGGAGCCCCCTGGTTGCCCCCTACGGCTAGGAGCCAGAAGGGGGACATGCCGCTGCTTCTGGAAGCCGCGTGACCAGGCATTTTGGTCGAAAACCGGACACCTGGCAACCCTATTGCAAGGGCCCACTGGCCTCCATGCTGTTGAGTGCCAGCTCCTCCTCCACCCTTCCTGCCGCCCATGGCAGCCCCGCCTGCAATCTGGGGAACAGTCCAGGGCCAGCCTGGGCAGGGCAGGGCCCTGTCTACCCCCTCCTCCAGTGGGGGCTCTGCTTGGAGGAGCCTCTACAGCGCAGAGCTGACGAGGGGAGGGAGAAGCCATTTAGCAACCTCCTTCGAGCCCGAGCCCGAGTCCCAGAAGCATACAGAGCAGGCCTGGCATTGGGGCCTTCGCCGCCTCCCCAGGGCTCCCCACAACGGGGCCCTGGCTGAGCCAAGGGACCTCCCTGTTCAAGGCTGTGCAGAGGAAAGCGCTGTCCCAGGGAGGGTGACAGACGCTCGTTCGCAGGCACTTCCCCCCGTGCTCACTCTGCTTTATTAAATACAGCTCTCTGGTGCCTGCGTGCGGTGTGGGCTCCTTCCCGCGGCACGGGGCAGCGTCCCAAGCGAGGCAGGACACCTCATTGCCATGCGATGTCCAGCTCCAGCCTCTCCCTGCGGATGGTGCGGAGCAGCTGGTCGTAGTCGCGGCGGTGGATGGCTGGGCAGCCGGTCAGGTTCAGGGAGCTGAGCCCATTGTCCAGGGCCAGCAGGCAGTGCAGGGTCGGGCTGGACACCAGGCTCTCGGCCAGCGACAGCTCCCGCAGATTGCCGAGGGCGGCGCCGGGGGCAGCCAGCACCTTCTGGAACACGCCGTCCAGGGAGAAGGGGATGCTGAGCAGGGCCAGCGTCTCCAGGCGGGGGGAGCGGCTGAGTAGCGAGGCCAGGCTCGCCCGCAGGACAGTGGCATGCTGGGAAGGGAGAGGCTCACATGAGCTGGCCAGGCCCAAGCTGAAATGCCGGAGCTTGGGGAAGGGGTGGCGGAGCAGGTCCAGCTCCCAGTCCTGCGGGTCTGCGGCAGGCTCCCCGTTGGGCACAGCGTCGGCCGGCCGCATGGGCCCTGTGGGGGCGCTCAGGTGGCTGCTGAAGACGGCGAGGTTGCAGCAGCAGTTCAGCAGGGCGCAGAAGGAAAACTCGTCATCGTAGGAGAAGCCGTGGAGGGAGAGGGACTGCAGCTGGGCTCCCAGGCCCTGAGCCACGGGAAGCATCTCGGCCAGCCCCCGCCCCCGGTGCCCCGTGCAGTGCACGGCGAGCTGGGTGAGGCGGCTCCAGGCCAGGCTGCCCCAGCTGGTGCCAGGGCCGTCGCTGAGAGACACGGCTGCCTCCACCACCTCTGGGCACACGGAGCAGAAGATGGGGAGGAAGGGCTCCTCCACCTCCTCCACCCGCCTGAGTGGCAGCGTGAGCCAGGAGTCGCCCCCGGCTGCATGGGCACCCTGTCTGCGCCGGGCCAGCTCCTCCAGCGAGGGGAATCCCAGCAAGCCCTGCACGCCGCTGAACTGCTGCGTGTGAATGAGACACAGGGCCTCCCTCAGGTGGCTGTTGGCCAGGAACTCCAGGCTGGGCAGAGCCAGCAGCAGAAAGGCCAGGGCTCTGACCAAGTCCTGGCCGGGGGCCTTGGGCTCTATCCCCTGGGCCAGCAGCACCCGCAGTGCGGGGCAGCACAGGGCACTCTCGGTCTGGTCGTAGGCCAGGTGCAGCAGGGAGTCCGGCGCCACCTTCTGGCAGTGCGAGACGTCCAGCTCCCGCAGGCGCCGGCAGCAGGAGCCCACAGCCGCCAGCACCTGCGTGTTGGCCTGCGTCTCCGCCAGGCCCAGCTTGCTCAGACGTGGCAGGCCTTCCAGCAGGTCCACCAGCGCGGCCGTCTGCACCCGGCTGCAGCCCTTGAGGTCCAGGGAGGACAAGTTCTGCAACAGGAACCAGGGAGATAGACCAGGCACTTCCCTTGTGGGGGAGGAGGGCAGGGGACAGCGGGGCGGGAGGGGAAAGGAGACAGCAGGCTCCTCCATTAGCTCCAGGACCAGGCAGGGGTCGGAGCAGCTTCTCCCCTCCCCCCAGCCTCCCCAGGGCAGGGCCCCACCCTTGTGGTGGAGAGTGACCTGTCCAGTCCTGGCTTCTCACCTGACCCGGGGAGAGGCAGCAGGCCAGTGCTGGGCTGGAGCGAGGCAGACACTCCCCTAACTCATGTGCCCAGCATCCCACCCCCGTCTATTTACACTGGGAGCCCGTCTGCCCACCACACCCATTCCGCATGCTGCTAGGGGAACCGCTGACCTTCAGTGCAAAAGCCAATCGCGGCTAAGGCAGGAATAGAACCCAGGAGTCCTGAGTCCAGAGCTCAGCTCTGATCACTGGACCCTGCCTCCTCCTAGAGATGGGGAGAGAACCCAGGAGTCCTGGCTCCCAGTCCGCCTTGGTCTGACCACTGGACCCCACCTCTTCCCAGAGCTGGGGAGAGAACTCAGGAGTCCTGGCTCCCAGTCCGCCTTGGTCTAATCACTGGACCCCCACCTCTTCCCAGAGCTGGGGAGAGAACCCAAGAGTCCTGGCTCCCAGTACGCCTTGGATTGATCACTGGACCCCCACCTCTTCCCAGAGCTGGGGAGAGAACCCAGGATTCCTGGCTCTCAGTCCGCCTTGGTCTGACCACTGGACTCCACCTCTTCCCAGAGCTGGGGAGAGAACCCAGGAGTCCTGGCTCCCAGTCCGCCTTGGTCTAATCACTGGACCCCCACCTCTTCCCAGAGCTGGGGAGAGAACCCAGGAGTCCTGCCTCCCAGTCCGCCTTGGTCTGATCACTGGACCCCCACCTCTTCCCAGAGCTGGGAAGAGAACCCAGGAGTCCTGGCTCCCAGTCCGCCTTGGTCTGATCACTGGACCCCACCTCCTTCCAGAGCTGGGGAGAGAACCCAGGAGTCCTGGCTCTCAGTCCGCCTTGGTCTGACCACTGGACACCCACCTCTTCCCAGAGCTGGGGAGAGAACCCAGGAGTCCTGGCTCCCAGTCCACCTTGGTCTGACCACTGGACCCCACCTCTTCCCAGAGCTGGGGAGAGAACCCAGGAGTCCTGGCTCCCAGTCCGCCTTGGTCTGATCACTAGACCCCACTTCCTCTCAGAGCTGGGGAGAGAACCCAGGAGTCCTGGCTCCCAGTCTGCCTTGGTCTGACCAATGGACCCCACCTCCTCCCAGAGCTGGGGAGAGAACCCAGGAGTCCTGGCTCCCAGTCCGTTTTGGTCTGACCACTGGACACCCACCTCTTCCCAGAGCTGGGGAGAGAACCCAGGAGTCCTGGCTCCCAGTCTGCCTTGGTCTGATCACTGGACCTCACCTCTTCCCAGAGCTGGGGAGAGAACCCAGGAGTCCTGGCTCCCAGTCCGCCTTGGTCTGATCACTGGACCCCACCTCCTCCCAGAGCTGGGGACAGAACCCAGGAGTTCATCCGCTCGGACCCCTTCCTGCTGTTTCCTGCTCAGACGCGCGTCCCCAGGAGGTTATTCTGGAGTCCCTGAAGGTCGCTGGGGCTCTGCTTACCTTGCAGCGCACCGTGATCAGCTGGGTGATGGCGTTGCTGACCAGGCCCGAACAGGAGCGCAGGCTCAGCTCCGTCAGGTGGGGCAGGAGCAGCAGGTGGAGCGCGGCCCGCGACAGGCGCCGACTCTTGCCCAGTAGCTGGAGCAGGTCCTGGACTAAGCAGCCGGCTGTGTGGGAGACAGCGTGATTATCGGCCTCCCTGGGCATGGGGCTGTGCCGGCAGAAGGGCTGCCCATGGCGGGCAGGGGGCAGCAGGGCCGTGAAATGGCAAGGCCAGGAAGTCAGCGCGTTTCCTCCCTGTTGTGCCCAGGTAGTCCCCCGCCCTCCCGGGTGCAAGGCAGAGCCACGCTGCGAGGCCCAGCAGGACAAGGCCAGGAGATGCTCTGGGATGGGAGGGTGGCAGGGGCAGAGGGACCCGACTGCCTCTCACCCAGCTCGTTGAAGGGCCCCATGACGTAGCGGAACTGGTACTCATCGAGGTAGTTCTCGCTGTAATCCTTCACCCACACGCTCTGCATGTGCCTGGCCACATTGCCCAGGCACAAGCTGCTCAGCGGTGCTACGGCTTTCTTCCTGGGCATCTGGCTGCTGGGGGGAAGCAGAGGAGGGGTTCAGAGGGGAGAATCCCATATCCCCAGCTCTGCCTGCCCTCTCTGCACCTGCCAGCCAAGGGGCTCAGAGCACCGGCCCACATTAGGGACTGAAGCCACGCAGGGAGGGTCAGGGACTGATGAGGAAAGGGACTCACCCAGCGACTCCGTGGCAGGATCAGAAATAGAACCCAAGAGTCCTGGTGCCCGGTCCCTGTGCCTCAGCCACATGAGTATCCTCCCCCATTTCCGGGCTCTGAGTGCAAGTCCAGCAGGGTGTGCCGGGGAGGCAGCATGCACAGCCCAGGGGCATGGCACAGAGCCCTCTGCATCAAGCCCTGTGGGGCAGCCCACTGCCCAGCACTAACAGGGTCAAGAGGGAGCTGGGTCAGTCTGCTGGGAGGCTCCACTTCTGCCCTGGACTAGCCCTGGGGCTCTCTTCCTGCATGTCTTCCATGCCTCTCTCCCTCACACTCCCGGTTTCTTTCTTGCCCTACACCAGGAGCTCTCCGTCCTCCCCTAGATTTTCTGTCTCTTCTGCTTCTCCCCTCAAATCTCTGCTGTGCCTCATTCCTACACTGCCAGCCATCTCGCCCACGCCCCTGCACTCTGGACAGCTCGTTCCCTGGCTGCCTGCTAGCAGGTTTCTTGGCTTTGCTTCAGAAGCTACTGGGACAGACCCAGGTCCCATTGCGGTTACCAGGAGAGGTGGGCTTAAGCCTGCCCAAAGCTAACGACCTGCCCCTCAACCAAGGGGGCGGGCAGCAGACCCAGGCCACAAGTAGGGGACGGACAGCTCAGTGGTTAAAGCATTGGCCTGCTAAACCCAGGGTTGTGAGCTCAGTCCTTGAGGGGGCCACCTAGGGATCTGGGGCAAAATCAGTACTTGGTCCTGCTAGTGAAGGCAGGGGGCTGGACTCGATGACCTTTCAGGGTCCCTTCCAGCTCTATGAGATTGGTATAGCTCCATATATAAAGTAAATATGGGGGACAACTAATGAAAAAACTGGAATGGGCCTGAGGATCAAAGAACGACCGCTGCCTCTCAAAGGTGTCGGTGGATGCCACCCAGAGGACCTCTGCTCAGTGGCATGACTGTGCAGAACAGAAACAGGCCCTACAATCACCTCCAGCTTTATCTTCCTGGGATGGTGGATGGCCGTCCTGGCCACACCAGGAGGAGGTCCCACAACTTTGTGGGGCCATGGATGGGGGTGTGAATTAGGAGGGGTGGGGAGAAAGCGGGCCAGAATCTCCGGAAGAGGAGCTGGAGGAGGGGCTGCAACCTGATGCACCCTCCACAGACACATGCCAGGGCCTCCCTCTAGCTACACAAGGAACAGATGCCAGGGGAGTGATGAACTGCACCAGCTACGCGCCCATGCTCAGAGCCCCATGGAGGAGCTGCCAGCTGATCTCCCAGGCAGCCTGTGGAACTAGAGTAGCACAGGCTGGCCCACCGGCCCTGCCTCGCCCTCCTCAGCTGGCAGCGGGTCGGGCTGGGACACCAGGGCAAGGAAGTGGCTGCTCTGAGGCAGAGCGTGTACAGCTGCTTCCTGGGTGTGGCTCGGACGGGCTGCTTGGCTGTCATTTGGCTGACTCAGGGGGTGTGCTGGGGAGGCTTGCAGGGTGGGGCCCGATGAGGTCCAGAAGGCCAGGGGAGAGGGGTGAGCAGGGAGCACCCTCAAGAGAAGCAGGAGGCAAGGCTGCCTCTCCTCCTGGGAGCACAGCACAGCAGGGTGGGCAGCCCCCTCTACTGGCCAAGCGCCCCAGGGGCCAGCCAGTCCCTCAGAGCCAGGTGGCCTGGCCCCGACCCCTGCCAGAGACGGGAAACCCCTGGGCTGATGTGCTAGTCCAGTGTGTGTGTTCCACTCCCCCGGCTCTAGGCACAGGCTCGGGCTCTCTGGCACTTTGCATGCACACCGCCCCAGGAGACCCCCAGGCTCTGCCAGAGATGCTGGATCTAGGGGGGCTGCCGCACCCCCTGGCTGGAGGCGGTTTCCACCACATGCAGTTCGGTTCAGTGGCTCTCAGCATCCCACTATTCACCTTGTTCCAGCCCCCTGGGCCCAGCCTTTGCTTCTCCCCTTGTTTCCAGCGTGGTTGGAGCCGTTTGGAGCTTGTCTCTTTCCCCCCGGAAGCTGGTCCAATACAAGATATAATCGCCCCTCATGTTTTTCAGGGGCAGTTTCCCCAGCCATTCCCTCCCCCTGGATTTAGCCCATGGCGGGGACAGAGGCCTCCAGCATGAGCCGGAGGTTTGGCTGACGCCCCCCTGGAAGTCTGAAAGCTGCCGAGGCGTTTTGTTACTGCGGGTTTCTCACCTTTCATTTGCCAGGACTCGATGGTAACAATCCCGTCTACACGTCCCCGCCCTGCTCCCCGGGTCCGAGCCACCCTTTCCCAGCCCTTCTCGGTTCCCACCGTCCCACCTCGCTTCCGAAACAGCGACAGAGCCAAAGGCGCTGCCAGAGACAGGATCCCAGTGACCGCGGCAGAGACAGGGCAACCCTGGGCTGGTCTCTTCCCCACGGGCACCGCGATTCCCGAGTGACACCCCCTTCCTCACCAGCACCAGCAGCAACTCCACCCCACCAGCTGAGCTCCCCGGCTTCCTGTCCCAAAGGCAGCCGCGGGCTGGCCCCACCTTCCCGAGGGAGGGGAGAGAAAGTTTCCTCGCCTCGCCTCGCCTCCTGCTGTCTAAAGGGGCACAGGCAGCAGGTTGTAGCCGAGCAGCCCCAGGATATCGGGGGCGGGGGGAATATCTTTTATTGGACCAACTTCTGTGTGTGAGAGACACAGAGCTCTTCCCCCAGCGTGCGACAGCACTGCCAGGATCACAGCTGAAGACAAGATCCCACAGACAGGACAACATAGGGAGCGAGCACATGTTTAGGGACCCCTCCAGGGGAAGCCCCTGTAGCCACAGCACAAAAAGGAGGGCTAGCGGGTTCCACGTCCTTGTAACTTAAGACCATGATTTTTCGGGTCTAGCTAAGTTATGAATGTGAGTGCCCAGGCTGCTCCTGAAAGGGGGCAGGTCTCCGCTGAGGATGAGGCCGGATAGTCAGACATGGAGTGATCCCTTTGTGAAAGGTGTTCTAGACACTAGAAACCAGCTGGAAAGCATATAGTGTGTGTGTAGATGCTGGAACTAGGGGTGTGTGTGTGTACGTCCTGGAATTAGTGTGTGTGTGTAAGTGCTGGAACTAGGGGGGTGTCTGTAGGTGCTGGAACTAGTGTGTGTGTGTGTGTGTGTGTGTGTGTGTGTGTGTGTGCAGATGCCAGAGGCGTAGCGAGCGCCCTCTGTACCCTCTGACCGGAGGGGGCCCCGCAAGGAAGGGGGCCCCTAAAAGTGGCAAAAAAAAATGTAAGGTATAACTAGGTAAGTGACATTTATTGACGCTATTGCACAATCCATGTCGGTTTTACTGACAAAACCGTGAAGTCATTATGATACATCATAATGCTATTGGCTACTTCAGTTGTCTGTCGGTCAGTTTCGAATTTTAGTTGGACCCATTCAAAGAATGTGTATTTGTGTTCATAATGGCGGTCGGCGGATAAATGTTATTAATTTAGTTGTTTAGTTTTTTATCATTTCTGCATTATAAGGGGCCCCAGACATATGTTCAGAGGGGGCCACGTTCTTTGTTGCTACAGCCCTGGCAGGTGCTGGAACTAGGTGTGTGTGTAGGTGCTAGAACTAGTGTGTGTGTGTGTGTGTGTGTGTAGGTGCTGGAACTAGTGTGTGTGTGTGTGTGTGTATGTAAGTGCTGGAACTAGGGGTGTGTGTGTGTAGGTCCTGGAATTAGTGTGCGTGTGTGTGTAAGTTCTGGAACTAGGGGGGTGTCTGTAGGTGCTGGAACTAGGGGTGTGTGTGTGTGTGTGTGTGTGTGCAGGTGCTGGAACTAGGTGTGTGTGTAGGTGCTAGAACTAGTGTGTGTGTGTGTAAGTGCTGGAATTAAGTGTGTGTGTGTAGGTGCTGGAACTAGGTGTCTCTGTGTGTGTGTGTAGGTGCTGGAACTAGGGTGTGTGTGTGTAGGTGCTGGAACTATGTGTGTGTGGGGTGCTCAAACTAGTGTGTGTGTGTAAGTGCTGGAACTAGGGGGGTGTCTGTAGGTGCTGGAACTAGGGGTGTGTGTGTGTGTGTGTGTGTGTGTGTGTGTGCAGGTGCTGGAACTAGGTGTGTGTGTAGGTGCTAGAACTAGTGTGTGTGTGTGTAAGTGCTGGAATTAAGTGTGTGTGTGTAGGTGCTGGAACTAGGTGTCTGTGTGTGTGTGTAGGTGCTGGAACTAGGGTGTGTGTGTGTAGGTGCTGGAACTATGTGTGTGTGGGGTGCTCAAACTAGTGTGTGTGTGTAAGTGCTGGAACTAGGGGGGTGTCTGTAGGTGCTGGAACTAGGGGTGTGTGTGTGTGTGTGTGTGTGCAGGTGCTGGAACTAGGTGTGTGTGTAGGTGCTAGAACTAGTGTGTGTGTGTGTAAGTGCTGGAATTAAGTGTGTGTGTGTAGGTGCTGGAACTAGGTGTCTCTGTGTGTGTGTAGGTGCTGGAACTAGGGTGTGTGTGTGTAGGTGCTGGAACTAGGGGGGTGTCTGTAGGTGCTGGAACTAGGGGTTTGTGTGTGTTTGCAGGTGCTGGAGCTAGGTGTGTGTGTGTGTGTAAGTGTTGGAAGTAAGGGGGTGTCTGTAGGTGCTGGAACTAGAGGTTTGTGTGTGTGTGCAGGTGCTGGAGCTAGGTGTGTGTGTGTGTGTAAGTGCTGGAACTAGGGGGTGTCTGTAGGTGCTGGAACTAGGTGTGTGTGTGGGGGGGTGCTGGAACTACGGGTGTGTGTGTCTATAGGTGCTGGAACTAGGTGTGTGTGTGTGGGGTGCTGGAACTAGGGGTGTGTGTGTCTGTAGGTGCTGGAACTAGGGGTGTGGGGGGGTGCTGGAAATAGGGGTGTGTCTGTAGGTGCTGGAACTAGGGGTCTACGGGTGTGTGGGGGGGTTGCTGGAACTAGGGGGGTATCTGTTGGTGCTGGAACTGGCGGTGTGTGTGTCTGTAGGTGCTGGAACTAGGGGTGTGTGTGTGGAGCGGTTGCTGGAACTAGGGGTATAGGGGTGGAGGGGTGCTGGAACTAGGAGGAGTGTAGGGGGGGTGCTGGAACTAGGGGTATAGGGGTGGGGAGGTGCTGGAATTAGGGGTGTGCGTGGGGGGGTGCCGGAACTAGGGGTATAGGGGTGGGGGGTGCTGGAACTAGGGGTGTGTGTGGGGGGGGTGCTGGAACTAGGGGTATAGGGGTGGGGGGTGCTGGAACTAGGGGTGTGGGGGGGGTGCCGGAACTAGGGGTATAGGTGTGTGTGTGGGGGGGTGCTGAAACTAGGGGTATAGATGTGGGGGGGGTGCTGGAACTAGAGGTGTGTGTGGGGGGGTGCTGGAACTAGGGGTATAGGGGTGGGGGGGTGCTGGAACTAGGGGGGGTGTCTGTAGGTGCTGGAACTAGGGGTATAGGGGTGGGGGTGCTGGAACTAGGGGGGTGTCTGTAGGTGCTGGAACTAGGGGTATAGGGGTGTATGGGGGGGTGCTGGAACTAGGGGTGTGTGTGTGGAGGGTGCTGGAACTAGGGGTGTGTGTGTGGAGCGGTTGCTGGAACTAGGGGTATAGCGGTGGAGGGATGCTGGAACTAGGGGGGTGTCTGTAGGTGCTGGAACTAGGGGTATAGGGGTGGGGGGTGCTGGAACTAGGAGGGGTGTAGGGGGGTGCTGGAACTAGGGGTGTGTCTGTAGGTGCTGGAACTAGGGGTGTAGGGGTGGGGGGGGTGCTGGAACTAGGGGTGTGTCTGTAGGTGCTGGAACTAGGGGTGTAGGGGTGGGGGGCTGCTGGAACTAGGGCGGTGTCTGTAGCTGCTGGAACTAGGGGTGTAGGGCTGGGGGGGTGCTGGAACTAGGGGTGTGCGTGTGGAGCGGTTGCTAGAACTAGGGGTATAGGGGTGGAGGGGTCCTGGAAGTAGGAGGGGTGGCTGTAGGTGCTGGAACTAGGGGTGTAGGGGTGGGGGGGTGCTGGAACTAGGGGGGTGTCTGTAGGTGCTGGAACTAGGGGTTTAGGGGTTGGGAGGTGCTGGAACTAGGAGTTTAGGGGTGAGGGGGTGCTGGAACTAGGGGGGTGTCTGTAGGTGCTGGAACTAGGGGTGTAGGGGTGGGGGGGTGCTGGAACTAGGGGGGTGTCTGTAGATGCTGGAACTAGGGGTGTAGGGGTGGGGGGGTGCTGGAACTAGGGGGGTGTCTGTAGGTGCTGGAACTAGGGGTGTAGGGGTGGGGGGGTGCTGGAACTAGAGGGGTGTCTGTAGGTGCTGGAACTAGGGGTATAGGGGTGGGGGGTTGCTGAAACTAGGGGGGTGTCTGTAGGTGCTGGAACTAGAGGTGTGTGTGGTGGGGGTGCTGGAACTAGGGGTATAGGGGTGGGGGGGTGCTGGAACTAGGAGGAGTGTAGGGGGGTGTGCTGGAACTAGGGGGGTGTTTGTAGGTGCTGGAACTAGAGTGTAGGGGTGGGGGGGTGCTGGTACTAGGGGGGTGTCTGCAGGTGCTGGAACTAGGGTATTGGGGTGGGAGGGTGCTGGAACTAGGGGTGTAGGGGTGTGAGTGTGGGGGTGCTGGAACTAGAGGTGTAGGGATGTGAGTGTGGGGGTGCTGGAACTAGGGGTATAGGGGTGGGGGGTTGCTGGAACTAGGGGGGTGTCTGTAGGTGCTGGAACTAGAGGTGTGTGTTGTGGGGGTGCTGGAACGAGGGGTACAGGGGTGGGGGGTGCTGGAACTAAGAGGGGTGTAGGGGGGGTGCTGGAACTAGGGGGGTGTCTGTAGGTGCTGGAACTAGGGGTATAGGGGTGGGGGGGTGCTGGAATTAGGGGTGTGTCTGTAGGTGCTGGAACTAGGGGTGTAGGGTGGGGGGCTGCTGGAACTAGGGCGGTGTCTGTAGGTGCTGGAACTAGGGGTGTAGGGCTGGGGGGGTGCTGGAACTAGGGGTGTGCGTGTGGAGCGGTTGCTAGAACTAGGGGTACAGGTGTGGAGGGGTGCTGGAACTAGGAGGGGTGGCTGTAGGTGCTGGAACTAGGGGTGTAGGGGTGGGGGGGTGCTGGAACTAGGGGGGTGTCTGTAGCTGCTGGAACTAGGGGTGTAGGAGTGGGGGGGTGCTGGAACTAGGGGGGTGTCTGTAGGTGCTGGAACTAGGGGTGTATGGGGGGGTGCTGGAACTAGGGGTGTATGGGGGGGTGCTGGAACTAGGAGGGTGTCTGTAGGTGCTGGAACTAGGGGTATAGGGGTGGGGGGGTGCTGGAACTAGGGGGGTGTCTGTAGGTGCTGGAACTAGGGGTGGAGGGGTGGAGGGGTGCTGGAACTAGGGGGGTGTCTGTAGGTGCTGGAACTAGGGGTTTAGGGGTTGGGAGGTGCTGGAACTAGGAGTTTAGGGGTGAGGGGGTGCTGGAACTAGGGGGGTGTCTGTAGGTGCTGGAACTAGGGGTGTAGGGGTGGGGGGGTGCTGGAACTAGGGGGGTGTCTGTAGATGCTGGAACTAGGGTTGTAGGGGTGGGGGGGTGCTGGAACTAGGGGGGTGTCTGTAGGTGCTGGAATTAGGGGTATAGGGGTGGGGGGGTGCAGGGACAAGGGGGTGTCTGTAGGTGCTGGAACTAGGGGTGTAGGGGTGAGGGGGTGCTGTAACTAGGGGGGTGTCTGTAGATGATGGAACTAGGGGTTTAGGGGTGGGGGCTGCTGGAACTAGGGAGGTGTCTGTAGGTCCTGGAACAAGGGGTGTAGGGGTGGGGGAGTGCTGGAACTAGGGGTGTAGGGGTGTGAGTGTGGGGTTGCTGGAACTAGGGGTGTAGGGCTGGGGGGTGCTGGAACTAGGGGGGTGTCTGTAGGTGCTGGAACTAGGGGTGTAGGGGTTGGGAGGTGCTGGAACTAGGAGTTTAGGGGTGGGGGGGTGCTGGAACTAGGGGGGTGTCTGTAGGTGCTGGAACTAGGGGTGTAGGGGTGGGGGGGTGCTGGAACTAGGGGGGTGTCTGTAGATGCTGGAACTAGGGGTGTAGGGGTGGGGGGGTGCTGGAACTAGGGGGGTGTCTCTAGGTGCTGGAATTAGGGGTATAGGGGTGGGGGGGTGCAGGGACTAGGGGGTGTCTGTAGGTGCTGGAACTAGGGGTGTAGGGGTGGGGGGGTGCTGTAACTAGGGGGGTGTCTGTAGATGATGGAACTAGGGGTTTAGGGGTGGGGGCTGCTGGAACTAGGGAGGTGTCTGTAGGTGCTGGAACAAGGGGTGTAGGGGTGGGGGAGTGCTGGAACTAGGGGTGTAGGGGTGTGAGTGTGGGGTTGCTGGAACTAGGGGTGTAGGGCTGGGGGGTGCTGGAACTAGGGGGGTGTCTGTAGGTGCTGGAACTAGGGGTGTAGGGTGGGGGGGTGCTGGGACTAGGGGGGTGTCTGTAGTTGCTGGAACTAGGAGTGTAGGGGTGGGGGGTGCTGGAACTAGGGGGTTGTCTGTAGGTGCTGGAACTAGGGGTGTAGGGGTGGGGGGTTGCTGAAACTAGGGGGGTGTCTGTAGGTGCTGGAACTAGGGGTATAGGGGTGGGGGGGTGCTGGAACTAGGGGTGTATGGGGGGGTGCCGGAACTAGTGTGGTGTGTGTCTGCAGGTGCTGGAACTAGGGGTGTAGGGGTTAGAGTGTGGGGGTGCTGGAACTAGGGGTGTAGGGGTGGGGGGTTGCTGAAACTAGGGGGGTGTCTGTAGGTGCTGGAACTAGAGGTGTGTGTGGTGGGGGTGCTGGAACTAGGGGTATAGGGGTGGGGGGGTGATGGAACTAGGAGGAGTGTAGGGGGGTGTGCTGGAACTAGGGGGGTGTCTGTAGGTGCTGGAACTAGGGGTGTAGGGGTGGGGGGGTGCTGGAACTAGGGCGGTGTCTGTAGGTGCTGGAACTAGGGGTGTAGGGCTGGGGGGGTGCTGGAACTAGGGGTGTGCGTGTGGAGCGGTTGCTAGAACTAGGGGTACAGTGGTGGAGGGGTGCTGGAACTAGGAGGGGTGGCTGTAGGTGCTGGAACTAGGGGTGTAGGGGTGGGGGGGTGCTGGAACTAGGGGGGTGTCTGTAGCTGCTGGAACTAGGGGTGTAGGAGTGGGGGGGTGCTGGAACTAGGGGGGTGTCTGTAGGTGCTGGAACTAGGGGTGGGGGGGGTGCCGGAACTAGGGGTGTATGGGGGGGTGCTGGAACTAGGGGGGTGTCTGTAGGTGCTAGAACTAGGGGTATAGGGGTGGGGGGGTGCTGGAACTAGGGGGGTGTCTGTAGGTGCTGGAACTAGGGGTGTAGGGGTGGGGGGGGTGCTGGAACTAGGGGGGTGTCTGTAGGTGCTGGAACTAGGGGTTTAGGGGTTGGGAGGTGCTGGAACTAGGAGTTTAGGGGTGGGGGGGTGCTGGAACTAGGGGGGTGTCTGTAGGTGCTGGAACTAGGGGTGTAGGGGTGGGGGGGTGCTGGAACTAGGGGGGTGTCTGTAGATGCTGGAACTAGGGGTGTAGGGGTGGGGGGGTGCTGGAACTAGGGGGGTGTCTCTAGGTGCTGGAATTAGGGGTATAGGGGTGGGGGGGTGCAGGGACTAGGGGGTGTCTGTAGGTGCTGGAACTAGGGGTGTAGGGGTGGGGGGGTGCTGTAACTAGGGGGGTGTCTGTAGATGATGGAACTAGGGGTTTAGGGGTGGGGGCTGCTGGAACTAGGGAGGTGTCTGTAGGTGCTGGAACAAGGGGTTTAGGGGTGGGGGAGTGCTGGAACTAGGGGTGTAGGGGTGTGAGTGTGGGGTTGCTGGAACTAGGGGTGTAGGGCTGGGGGGTGCTGGAACTAGGGGGGTGTCTGTAGGTGCTGGAACTAGGGGTGTAGGGTGGGGGGGTGCTGGGACTAGGGGGGTGTCTGTAGTTGCTGGAACTAGGAGTGTAGGGGTGGGGGGTGCTGGAACTAGGGGGTTGTCTGTAGGTGCTGGAACTAGGCGTGTAGGGGTGGGGGGTTGCTGAAACTAGGGGGGTGTCTGTAGGTGCTGGAACTAGGGGTATAGGGGTGGGGGGGTGCTGGAACTCGGGGTGTATGGGGGGGTGCCGGAACTAGTGTGGTGTGTGTCTGCAGGTGCTGGAACTAGGGGTGTAGGGGTGCTGGAACTAGGGGTGTAGGGGTTAGAGTGTGGGGGTGCTGGAACTAGGGGTGTAGGGGTGGGGGGTTGCTGGAACTAGGGGTATAGGGGTGGGGGGGTGATGGAACTAGGAGGAGTGTAGGGGGGTGTGCTGGAACTAGGGGGGTGTCTGTAGGTGCTGGAACTAGAGGTGTGTGTGGTGGGGGTGCTGGAACTAGGGGTATAGGGGTGGGGGGGTGATGGAACTAGGAGGAGTGTAGGGGGGTGTGCTGGAACTAGGGGGGTGTCTGTAGGTGGTGGAACTAGGGGTGTAGGGGTGGGGGGGTGCTGGAACTAGGGAGGTGTCTGCAGGTGCTGGAACTAGGGTATTGGGGTGGGAGGGTGCTGGAACTAGGGGTGTTGGGGTGTGAGTGTGGGGGTGCTGGAACTAGAGGTGTAGGGATGTGAGTGTGGGGGTGCTGGAACTAGGGGTATAGGGGTGGGGGGTTGCTGGAACTAGGGGGGTGTCTGTAGGTGCTGGAACTAGAGGTGTGTGTGGTGGGGGTGCTGGAATGAGGGGTACAGGGGTGGGGGGGTGCTGGAACTAAGAGGGGTGTAGGGGGGGTGCTGGAACTAGGGGGGTGTCTGTAGGTGCTGGAAGTAGGGATGTAGGGTGGGGGGGTGCTGGGACTAGGGGGTTGTCTGTAGGTGCTGGAACTAGGGGTGTAGGGGTGGGGAGGTGCTGGAACTAGGGGGGTGTCTGTAGGTGCTGGAACTAGGGGTATTGGTGTGGAGGGGTGCTGGAACTAGGAGTGTAGGGATGTGAGTGTGGGGGTTCTGGAACTAGGGGTGTAGGGGTGGGGGGGTGCTGGAACTAGGGGTGTAGGGGTGTGAGTGTGGGGGTGCTGGAACTAGGGGTGTAGGGGTGGGGGGTTGCTGGAACTAGGGGGGTATCTGTAGGTGCTGGAACTAGAGGTGTGTGTGGTGGGGGTGCTGGAACTAGAGGTATAGGGCTGGGGGGTGCTGGAACTAGGGGGGTGTCTGTAGGTGCTGGAACTAGGGGTGTAGGGTGGGGGGGTGCTGGGACTAGGGGGGTGTCTGTAGTTGCTGGAACTAGGAGTGTAGGGGTGGGGGGTGCTGGAACTAGGGGGTTGTCTGTAGGTGCTGGAACTAGGGGTGTAGGGGTGTGGGGGGGGGTGCTGGAACTAGGAGTGGTGTAGGGGGGGTGCTGGAACTAGGGGTATAGGGGTGGGGGGGTGCTGGAACTAGGGGGGGTGTAGGGGGGGTTTTGGAACTAGGGGGGTGTCTGTAGGTGCTGGAACTAGGGGGGGTGTTGGAACTAGGGGTGTGTGTGTCTAGGTGCTGGAACTAGGGGGGGTGTAGGGGGGTGTTGGAACTAGGGGGGTGTCTGTAGGTGCTGGAACTAGGAGGGGTGTGGGGGGGTGCTGGAACTAGGGGGGTGTCTGTAGATGCTGGAACTAGGGGTATTGTGGTGGGGGTTGTTGGAACTAGGAGGGGTGTGGGGGGTGCTGGAACTAGGGGTATTGGGGTGGGGGGGTGCTGGAACTAGGAGGGGTGTAGGAGGGGTGTTGGAACTAGGAGGGTGTGTGTCTGTAGGTGCTGGAACTAGGAGGGGTGTAGGGGGGCTGCTGGATCTAGGGGTGTGTGTCTGTAGGTGCTGGAAATAGAGGTGTAGGGGTGGGGGGGGTGCTGGAACTAGGGGGGGTGTAGGGGGGGTGTTGGAACTAGGGGTGTAGGGGTGGGGGATGCTGGAACTAGGGGGGGTGTAGGGGGGGTGCTGGAACTAGGGGGGTGTCTGTAGGTGCTGGAACTAGGGGTGTAGGGGTGGGGGGGTGCTGGAACTAGGGGGGGTGTAGGGAGGGTGTTGGAACTAGGGGTGTAGGGGTGGGAGGGTGCTGGAACTAGGGGGGGTGTAGGGGGGGTGCTGGAACTAGGGGTGTAGGGGTGGGGGGGTGCTGGAACTAGGGGAGTTGTAGGGGGGGTGTTGGAACTAGGGGTGTAGGGGTGGGGGGGTGCTGGAACTAGGGGGGGTGTAGGGGGGGTGTTCGAACTAGGGGTGTAGGGGTGGGGGGGTGCTGGAACTAGGGGAGTTGTAGGGGGGGTGTTGGAACTAGGGGTATAGGGGTGGGAGGGTGCTGGAACTAGGGGGGGTGTAGGGGGGGTGTTGGAACTAGGGGTATAGGGGTGGGGGTGTTGGAACTAGGGGGGGTGTAGGGGGGTGCTGGATCTAGGGGTGTAGGGGTGGGGGTGTTGGAACTAGGGGTGTGTGTGTCTGTAGGTGCTGGAACTAGGGGTGTAGGGGTGGGGGGGTGCTGGAACTGGGGGGGTGTGGGGGGGTGTTGGAACTAGGGGTATAGGGGTGGGGGTGTTGGAACTAGGGGTGTGTGTGTCTGTAGGTGTTGGAACTAGGGGTGTAGGGGTGGGGGGGTGCTGGAACTGGGGGGTGTGGGGGGGTGTTGGAACTAGGGGTATAGGGGTGGGGGTGTTGGAACTAGGGGGGGTGTAGGGGGGGTGCTGGATCTAGGGGTGTAGGGGTGGGGGGTGCTGGAACTAGGGGGGGTGTTGGAACTAGGGGTATAGGGGTGGGGGTGTTGGAACTAGGGGGGGTGTAGGGGGGGTGCTGGAACTAGGGGTGTAGGGGTGGGGGGTGCTGGAACTAGGGGGGGTGTAGGGGGGGGTGCTGGATCTAGGGGTGTAGGGGTGGGGGGGTGCTGGAACTAGAGGGGGTGTAGGGGGGGTGCTGGATCTAGAGGTGTAGGGGTGGGGGGGTGCTGGAACTAGGGGGGGTGTAGGGGGGGTGCTGGATCTAGGGGTGTAGGGGTGGGGGGGTGCTGGAACTAGGGGGTTGTCTGTAGGTGCTGGAACTAGGGGTGTAGGGGTGGGGGGTTGCTGAAACTAGGGGGGTGTCTGTAGGTGCTGGAACTAGGGGTATAGGGGTGGGGGGGTGCTGGAACTAGGGGTGTATGGGGGGGTGCCGGAACTAGTGTGGTGTGTGTCTGCAGGTGCTGGAACTAGGGGTGTAGGGGTGCTGGAACTAGGGGTGTAGGGGTTAGAGTGTGGGGGTGCTGGAACTAGGGGTGTAGGGGTGGGGGGTTGCTGGAACTAGGGGTATAGGGGTGGGGGGGTGATGGAACTAGGAGGAGTGTAGAGGGGTGTGCTGGAACTAGGGGGGTGTCTGTAGGTGCTGGAACTAGAGGTGTGTGTGGTGGGGGTGCTGGAACTAGGGGTATAGGGGTGGGGGGGTGATGGAACTAGGAGGAGTGTAGGGGGGTGTGCTGGAACTAGGGGGGTGTCTGTAGGTGGTGGAACTAGGGGTGTAGGGGTGGGGGGGTGCTGGAACTAGGGAGGTGTCTGCAGGTGCTGGAACTAGGGTATTGGGGTGGGAGGGTGCTGGAACTAGGGGTGTTGGGGTGTGAGTGTGGGGGTGCTGGAACTAGAGGTGTAGGGATGTGAGTGTGGGGGTGCTGGAACTAGGGGTATAGGGGTGGGGGGTTGCTGGAACTAGGGGGGTGTCTGTAGGTGCTGGAACTAGAGGTGTGTGTGGTGGGGGTGCTGGAATGAGGGGTACAGGGGTGGGGGGGTGCTGGAACTAAGAGGGGTGTAGGGGGGGTGCTGGAACTAGGGGGGTGTCTGTAGGTGCTGGAAGTAGGGATGTAGGGTGGGGGGGTGCTGGGACTAGGGGGTTGTCTGTAGGTGCTGGAACTAGGGGTGTAGGGGTGGGGAGGTGCTGGAACTAGGGGGGTGTCTGTAGGTGCTGGAACTAGGGGTATTGGTGTGGAGGGGTGCTGGAACTAGGAGTGTAGGGATGTGAGTGTGGGGGTTCTGGAACTAGGGGTGTAGGGGTGGGGGGGTGCTGGAACTAGGGGTGTAGGGGTGTGAGTGTGGGGGTGCTGGAACTAGGGGTGTAGGGGTGGGGGGTTGCTGGAACTAGGGGGGTATCTGTAGGTGCTGGAACTAGAGGTGTGTGTGGTGGGGGTGCTGGAACTAGAGGTATAGGGCTGGGGGGTGCTGGAACTAGGGGGGTGTCTGTAGGTGCTGGAACTAGGGGTGTAGGGTGGGGGGGTGCTGGGACTAGGGGGGTGTCTGTAGTTGCTGGAACTAGGAGTGTAGGGGTGGGGGGTGCTGGAACTAGGGGGTTGTCTGTAGGTGCTGGAACTAGGGGTGTAGGGGTGTGGGGGGGGTGCTGGAACTAGGAGTGGTGTAGGGGGGGTGCTGGAACTAGGGGTATAGGGGTGGGGGGGTGCTGGAACTAGGGGGGGTGTAGGGGGGGTTTTGGAACTAGGGGGGTGTCTGTAGGTGCTGGAACTGGGGGGGTGTTGGAACTAGGGGTGTGTGTGTCTAGGTGCTGGAACTAGGGGGGGTGTAGAGGGGTGTTGGAACTAGGGGGGTGTCTGTAGGTGCTGGAACTAGGAGGGGTGTGGGGGGGTGCTGGAACTAGGGGGGTGTCTGTAGATGCTGGAACTAGGGGTATTGTGGTGGGGGTTGTTGGAACTAGGAGGGGTGTGGGGGGTGCTGGAACTAGGGGTATTGGGGTGGGGGGGTGCTGGAACTAGGAGGGGTGTAGGAGGGGTGTTGGAACTAGGAGGGTGTGTGTCTGTAGGTGCTGGAACTAGGAGGGGTGTAGGGGGGCTGCTGGATCTAGGGGTGTGTGTCTGTAGGTGCTGGAAATAGAGGTGTAGGGGTGGGGGGGTGCTGGAACTAGGGGGGGTGTAGGGGGGGTGTTGGAACTAGGGGTGTAGGGGTGGGGGATGCTGGAACTAGGGGGGGTGTAGGGGGGGTGCTGGAACTAGGGGGGTGTCTGTAGGTGCTGGAACTAGGGGTGTAGGGGTGGGGGGGTGCTGGAACTAGGGGGGGTGTAGGGAGGGTGTTGGAACTAGGGGTGTAGGGGTGGGAGGGTGCTGGAACTAGGGGGGGTGTAGGGGGGGTGCTGGAACTAGGGGTGTAGGGGTGGGGGGGTGCTGGAACTAGGGGAGTTGTAGGGGGGGTGTTGGAACTAGGGGTGTAGGGGTGGGGGGGTGCTGGAACTAGGGGGGGTGTAGGGGGGGTGTTCGAACTAGGGGTGTAGGGGTGGGGGGGTGCTGGAACTAGGGGAGTTGTAGGGGGGGTGTTGGAACTAGGGGTATAGGGGTGGGAGGGTGCTGGAACTAGGGGGGGTGTAGGGGGGGTGTTGGAACTAGGGGTATAGGGGTGGGGGTGTTGGAACTAGGGGGGGTGTAGGGGGGTGCTGGATCTAGGGGTGTAGGGGTGGGGGTGTTGGAACTAGGGGTGTGTGTGTCTGTAGGTGCTGGAACTAGGGGTGTAGGGGTGGGGGGGTGCTGGAACTGGGGGGGTGTGGGGGGGGTGTTGGAACTAGGGGTATAGGGGTGGGGGTGTTGGAACTAGGGGTGTGTGTGTCTGTAGGTGTTGGAACTAGGGGTGTAGGGGTGGGGGGGTGCTGGAACTGGGGGGTGTGGGGGGGTGTTGGAACTAGGGGTATAGGGGTGGGGGTGTTGGAACTAGGGGGGGTGTAGGGGGGGTGCTGGAACTAGGGGTGTAGGGGTGGGGGGTGCTGGAACTAGGGGGGTGTAGGGGGGGTGTTGGAACTAGGGGTATAGGGGTGGGGGTGTTGGAACTAGGGGGGGTGTAGGGGGGGTGCTGGATCTAGGGGTGTAGGGGTGGGGGGTGCTGGAACTAGGGGGGGTGTAGGGGGGGTGCTGGATCTAGGGGTGTAGGGGTGGGGGGGTGCTGGAACTAGGGGGGGTGTAGGGGGGGTGCTGGATCTAGGGGTGTAGGGGTGGGGGGGTGCTGGAACTAGGGGGGGTGTAGGGGGGGTGCTGGATCTAGGGGTGTAGGGGTGGGGGGGTGCTGGAACTAGGGGTATAGGGGTGGGGGTGTTGGAACTAGGGGGGGTGTAGTGGGGGTGCTGGATCTAGGGGTGTAGGGGTGGGGGGTGCTGGAACTAGGGGGGGTGTAGGGGGGGTGCTGGATCTAGGGGTGTAGGGGTGGGGGGGTGCTGGAACTAGGGGGGGTGTAGGGGGGGTGCTGGATCTAGGGGTGTAGGGGTGGGGGGGTGCTGGAACTAGGGGGGGTGTAGGGGGGGTGTTGGAACTAGGGGTATAGGGGTGGGGGTGTTGGAACTAGGGGGGTGTAGGGGGGGTGCTGGATCTAGGGGTGTAGGGGTGGGGGGTGCTGGAACTAGGGGGGTGTAGGGGGGGTGTTGGAACTAGGGGTATAGGGGTGGGGGTGTTGGAACTAGGGGGGGTGTAGGGGGGGTGCTGGATCTAGGGGTGTAGGGGTGGGGGGTGCTGGAACTAGGGGGGGTGTTGGAACTAGGGGTGTGTGTGTCTGTAGGTGCTGGAACTAGGGGTGTAGGGGTGGGGGGGTGCTGGAACTGGGGGGGTGTGGGGGGGTGTTGGAACTAGGGGTATAGGGGTGTAGGAGGGTTGTTGGAACTAGGAGGGTGTGTGTCTGTAGGTGCTGGAACTAGGAGGGGTGTAGGGGGGCTGCTGGATCTAGGGGTGTGTGTCTGTAGGTGCTGGAAATAGAGGTGTAGGGGTGGGGGGGTGCTGGAACTAGGGGGGGTGTAGGGGGGGTGTTGGAACTAGGGGTGTAGGGGTGGGGGATGCTGGAACTAGGGGGGGTGTAGGGGGGGTGCTGGAACTAGGGGGGTGTCTGTAGGTGCTGGAACTAGGGGGGGTGTAGGGGGGGTGTTGGAACTAGGGGTGTAGGGGTGGGGGGGGTGCTGGAACTAGGGGGGGTGTAGGGGGGGTGTTGGAACTAGGGGTATAGGGGTGGGGGTGTTGGAACTAGGGGGGGTGTAGGGGGGGTGCTGGATCTAGGGGTGTAGGGGTTGGGGGGTGCTGGAACTAGGGGGGGTGTAGGGGGGGTGTTGGAACTAGGGGTATAGGGGTGGGGGTGTTGGAACTAGGGGTGTGTGTCTGTAGGTGCTGGAACTAGGGGTGTAGGGGTGGGGGGGTGCTGGAACTGGGGGGGTGTGGGGGGGTGTTGGAACTAGGGGTGTGTGTCTGTAGGTGCTGGAACTAGGGGTGTAGGGGTGGGGGGGTGCTGGAACTGGGGGGGTGTGGGGGGGTGTTGGAACTAGGGGTATAGGGGTGGGGGGGTGCTGGAACTAGGGGGGGTGTTGGAACTAGGGGGGGTGTAGGGGGGGTGTTGGAACTAGGGGTATAGGGGTGTAGGGGGGGTGTTGGAACTAGGGGTATAGGGGTGGGGGTGTTGGATCTAGGGGTGTGTGTGTTTGTAGGTGCTGGTGCGCTCAGACCCCCGCCCCGGCAGCGGCTCCCTGGCGCTGCCCCCACACACCGGGTCCCTCAGGATCAGCCCCCCCCGTGCACTCGCTGGTCCCCTACTGGCGCGCCTGCCCCGCCCCTCCTTGTTTTAGGCCCCGCCCCCTATGTCCCCTTCCCCTTGCCGTACAGTGATCTCACGCCTCGCTTCTTGTTGGCCTCCGCGGCTTACCGCGCCTGCGCGACCCTTTCCGTAGGACCCGTGCGGGCTGCCCAGGCGATGCCTGACCGGAAAGTTCCGCATTGAGAAACCGGCGAGTGCGGGTGTGTCAGGCGGTACGATCGCCAACCGCGGGCAAGGGGCGGGGCGGGCGGAGCCGGGGGCCGGAGCCGAGGGTGAGCAGCTCAGGGGGCGGCCGGGCAGCAGGTACCGACCCCCCGCGGCACCGGACAGGGCTCCCTCTGCGGGGCGGCTCCCGTCTGCGAGGGTTGGTGCTGGGATGGGCAGCCCCCCGGGATTGGGGGTGAGGTGGCCCCTGGGGGCCAGGGCGGGGGGGCTCCCGTCTGCGAGGGTTGGCGCTGGGTTGGGCAGCCCCCTGGGGAATGGGGGGTGGGGTGGCCCCCGGGGCCAGGGCGGGGGGGCTCCCGTCTGCGAGGGTTGGCGCTGGGTTGGGCAGCCCCCTGGGGAATGGGGGGTGGGGTGGCCCCGGGGGCCAGGGCGGGGGGGCTCCCGTCTGCGAGGGTTGGCGCTGGGATGGGCAGCCCCACCTCCCTGCCCCGGGTTGGTGCCAGGGCGGGGCACTGCAGAAGTTTCTCTTTGCAGCCGGTTTCCTGTTGGCTGCTGATGTGGCCCTTTCAGCCCAGACCTGCCTTTTGTCTGGAGGTTTAGTCTTAATATTGCAGTGGTGCCTGGTTGGGCTCTGGCGGCCTGGGGGCTGGACGGACATAGGGAGGAGGTGGGTTCTCGTCCCTGCCCCCAAGAACTCCCGCTCTAAGGTTTTGGTTTATGTAGTGTAAAGAGATCAAGTGCCAAGGAAATGAGTGATGCTTAGCATTGCTCAAGACCCAGCTCACCCTGGCAATTCTGCGGGAAGGGGGCACCGTAACCCAGCAAGCATTCTCTTTATCTCCCTGTGGTGGTGAAGCCTAATCGAGCTCTCTTGAAATCAGTGTGGCTATAAAACGCAAGAAAAGAGTGAGGTTGAATCGCCCATTGCTTTGGCAGCTGTTTTCAGTCCTAATCTGGTTCTCATATGATGTGGGGGCAGCACAGAAATGAGGAATTTTGCTAATGTTTTACTGTAAATTAAAAAAAAATCCCCTCTTTAATGGGGGTGTACTTAACCTCTAGATCAGTGGTTCTCAAACTTTTGTACTGGTGACCTCTTTCACATAGTAAGCCTCTGAGTGCGACCCCCCTTAAATTAAAAACACTTTTTAAATATATTTAACCCATTATAAATGCTTGAGGCAAAGCGGGGTTTAGGGTGGAGGCTGACAGCTCACAACCCCCCATGTAATAACCTCGTGACCCCCTGAGGGGTCCCAACCCTAGTTTGAGAACCCCTGCTCTAGATAGTACTCTCTGAGGTGCTGTGTAAACATTAATAGAGCCTTGCATTTCCCCTATGACGTAAGTAGGTGGCAGAGTTCCCATTTTATAGATGGGAAACCTCAGGCACAAAGAAGTGAAATAATTTCCCCATAGTGAGTTATCGGCATAGTTGGAATTAGAACTCTAGAGTTCTGGACTCCTAGCTCTCGTCTGAGACCACCAGTGTGTGGTTAGAAACAGTTCTGCTTTATTTAATCTTTATATTCCTCATTGATAATGTTGCTAGGGATAATTGCATGAAAACTGGTTCTTCATTTATTGATTCATTTGCCTTCTGCCCCACCTGGAGACCCAAACATTAATAGTGGTATTTATTCATTTGTGAAGCCCTTTCTGCTTGTATCAGTGCTGTCCAGACAGCACTGTGATACAGTTCACACACATACAGCAGTGGCACTGTTAGAGGGATGTGGAAAGGTGTTTTCTTTCACAGTTTAGGAAGAGAAGTGCTAGTACAAATGTCAATGAATGAACTATTTCCACAATTTGGTAACAGTTATTTCCAAGCAGGTGACCTATTTGTAGAAACAAAGATTCTGTTTTTGTGCAGCTGTTCCTATCAGCAAACTTTTAAAAACAAATGAGAGCATATCCAGAAAGGCCAAAATACCCCCAGAGACTCTTACAGAAGTGGGATTGTTCTTAAACATAATGACGCCTGCATAGAACGTTTTAAAAAACACACATTTTTTCAGTTTAACTCAGATGCTGCTTGTTGCTACAATTTTTTTACATTTCAATGTAATTCACCTTTTTCCTTGGTGAGATGCTTTCAACCTTCAACCCATCCAAGGCATGGAAGCAGGTTTCATTTTGCTGACTGTAGTTACATATTCTTTCAAACATCTTGCCTTTGGTGATCAAGAACTCTGCAGAGTGTAATAAAATCACAAAAAAACAAAATCATTATGGATTGCCTATAGAAACCCAAATCTGACTATAGCATCTCTTGTACTAAAAGTATTCCAATTCATTTCACACGTATAACATCTTCGAAATGCTTTAAACAACAAATTAAAGTTTAACATGCATCTGTGAAACATGCACAAAACACTTTTGCCAACACAGGTGTTGATTTAAAAAGCTTTATCTTTTAGTGGTTTTGAGGCACTCTGTTGTGATTACAGTGTTCTAGAACTTCAGATTTGCCTGCCTCCTAGTATGAAACTCTTCTAAGGGACAAAACACAAGATAATCCAAAACACGAATCCTTGGCCCCACATCCTTGCTACCATAAGTGAACTTTTATGTAGTCTAGACTGGCATCTGAAAGCACGTTCATAAGGAGGGAAAGCTTTAAAAGTGTGTGATTTTTTTTTTTTTTAATGGGGTAAGCCTTCCTAGGGAGCATATGTTGCTGGGGCAGAAGTTGAGGTGCTGATCATTTGCTGCGGGGAAAAGTGTCATATTTTGAGGGCAGTAGGAAATCTGTGTCCTTGGATAATATCCCATCGGCACAAGTGGATATATGCTTGTGGAGGCTCTTCATGCAAATCCCTACTTTCTTATTGGCTATTGGTGTATAGTCTTTGAGAAATACTTCTACAGGTAAGAGCAGCTTACTCCTCTGATTGGCTGAGAATTCTGCCAGTCAGATGTCCCCTAAGGTGCAGGTTGGAGCTCTAGTTAGCCAATGGCATTGATTCCTCAATCCTGTGTATTTTTCTAAATACATCTGCTCTGTGCCAGACACTGTCATTTCTTGGGCACAAGAACAAAATATAATGCAACGCACAGTCAAACTGTGGAGCCTGTTGCCAGGGGATGTTGTGAAGGTCAAAACTATAATGGAGTTCAGAAGGGAATTAGATAAGTTCATGGAGGATAGGTCCATCAATAGCCATTAGCTAATGTGGTCAGGGATTCAACCCTGTGCTCTGAGGGTCCCTAGGCACTGTTTGCCAGAAGCTGGGAATGGGCAGCAGGGGACGGATCACTTAGACTCATAGACTTTAAGGTCAGAAGGGACCATTATGATCGTCTAGTCTGACCACCTGCACAACGCAGGCCACAGAATCTCACCCACCCACTCGTGTAACAACTCCCTAACCTATATCTGACTTACTGAAGTCCTCAAATTGTGTTTGAAGACCTCAAGCTGCAGAGAATCCTCCAGCAAGTGACCCATGCCCCACGCTGCAGAGGAAGGCGAAAAACTTACAGGGCCTCTGCCAATCTGCCCTTGAGGAAAATTCTTTCCCGACTGCAAATATGACGATCAGTTAAACTCTGAGCATGTGGGCAAGACTCACCAGCCAGCACCCAAGAAAGAATTCTGTGTAGTAACTCAGATCCCACCCCATCACAGGCCATTGGGCATATTTACTGCTAATAGTCAAACACCAATTAATTGCCAAAATTAGTCTACCCCATCATACCATCCCTTCCATAAACTTATCAAGCTTAGTCTTGAAGCCAGATGTCTTTTGCCCCCACTACTCCCCTTGGAAGGCTGTTCCAGAACTTCACTCCTCTAATGGTTAGAAACCTTTGTCTAATTTCAAGTCTAAACTTCCTAGTATCCAGTTTATATCCATTTGTTCGTGTCTACATTAGTACTAAGCTTAAATAATTCCTCTCCCTCCCTGATATTTGTCCCTCTGATTATATTTATAAAGAGTAATCATATCTCCCCTCAGCCTTCTTTTGGTTAGGCTAAACAAGCCAAGCTCTTTGAGTCTCCTTTCATAAGACAGATCTTCCATTCCTCGGATCATCTTAGTAGCCCATCTCTGTACCTGTTCCAGTTTGAACTCATCCTTCTTAAACATGGGAGACTGGAACTGCACACACTATTCCAGATAAGGTCTCACCAGTGCCTTGTGAAACAGTACTTACACCTCCTTATCTCCAGTGGAAATACCTCGCCTGATGCATCCCAAGACCGCATTAGCTTTTTTAACTGCCATATCACATTGGCCGCTCATCGTCATCCTGTGATCAACCAATACTCTGAGGTCCTTCTCCTCCTCTGTTACTTCCAACTGATGTGTCCCCAATTTATAACCAAAATTCTTGTTATTAATCCCTAAATGCCTGACGTTGCACTTTTCACTATTAAATTTCATCCTATTACTATTACTCCAGTTTACAAGGTCATCCAGATCTTTCTGTATGATATCCTGGTCCTTCTCTGTATTAGCAATACCTCCCAGCTTTGTGTCATCCGCAGACTTTATTAGCACATTCCCACTTTTTGTGCCAAGGTCGGTAATAAAAAGATTTAAATAAGACTGGTCCCAGAACCGATCCCTGAGGTACTCCACTACTAACCTCCCTCCAGCCTGACAGTTCACCTTTCAGTACGACCTGTTGTTGTCTCCCCTTTAACCAGTTACTTATCCACCTTTCAATTTTCATCTTGATCCCCACCTTTTCCAAATTAGCTGATAATTCCCCATGTGGAACCGTATCAAATGCCTTACTGAAATCAAGGTAAATTAGATCCACTGCGTTTCCTTTGTCTAAAATATCTATTACCATCTCAAAGAAGGAGATCAGGTTGGCTTGGCACGATCTACCTTTTGTAAAACCATGTTGTATTTTTTCTCAATTACCATTGACCTCAATGTCCTTAACTACTTTCTCCTTCAGAATTTTTTCCAAAACCTTGCGTACTACAGATGTCAAACTGACAGGCTTGTAGTTACTTGGATCACTTTTTTGTTGTTTCTTAAAAATAGGAGCTATGTTAGCAATTCTCCAGTCGTACGGTACAACCCCTGAGTTTACTGATTCATTAAAAATTCTTGCTAATGGGCTTGCAATTTCATGTGCCAGTTCCTTAAATATTCTTGGATGAAGATTATCTGGGCCCTCCAGTTTAGTCCCATTAAGCTGTTTGAGTTTAGCTTCTACCTCAGATGTGGTAAGATCTACCTCCATATCCTCATTCCCATTTGTCATCCTACCATTATCCCTAAGCTCCTCATTAAAGACAGGCAAAGTATTTGTTTAGATATTGGGCCATGCCTAGATGATCCTTAATCTCCACTCCATCCTCAGTGTTTAGCGGTTCCACTTCTTCTTTCTTTTTTTTCTTCTTATTTATATGGCTATAGAACCTTTTACTATTGGTTTTAATTCCCTTTGCAAGGTCCAACTCTACATGACTTTTGGCCTTTCTCACTTTATCCCTACATGTTCTGACCTCGTTAAGGTAGCTTTCCTTGCTGATCACTCCCATCTTCCACTCCTTGTAGGCCTTCTACTTTTTCTTGATGACTCCCTGTTCTGTTCATTCCCTCTGAAGCACCTGTCATTGGCCACTGTTTGAAGACAGAACACTGGGCTAGAAGGACCGTTGGTCTGACGCAGTGTGGCCGTTCTTATGTTCTTAAGTGGGTGTCTGAAAGCTGGATCTTTGATTAGCTCTGTAATTTAGTGTTAGTGTTGACATTTGGGCATTGAGTAAATACAGCAGTGCTTGTTGAGACAGTCATCCTAGTGCTGCCTCATTGTTACTGTCCAGTGTGTTTACTTCTGTGCTCAATGTAAGCTGTCATCTTTAAAAGACTTGATAAACATGAACCTGCACGTGAGGTATTTGAATAGAAGCTGGTATTCTGTAACTCCTTTTGTACATAACGAGGTAGACGTTGCTGGTGCAGTCACGCTATGGGCAGCTTTTCTGCACTCAGTGGGTACCTCACCCCGGTACGGAGCTTGAGAACGTCCCCATACCCTCTAGCTTCCAGGTGAACAGCCACTGGCAATGAGGAGAGAGAACCCTGGTGTGATGCTGGTGTGAAGGATGACACCTCTAACAGTGCAGCAGCTGGGGATGACCCTTTGCTCTGGTGACAGCGCTGGATGTTTGCACAGGGCCTAGTGGGGACTTCTATCAGAGGTGAGAGATGGAGCTAGGAAGACAGCAGGCCTTCTGTGCTACTAGTGCAGGGAAGGAAGGAACGTCTCTTCCGTCCCCCCCATGCTCCGATAGAGAGAGCGAGTGCCCTTCCGTGAGAGTCACAAACAAGCAGACCTGAAGACTGAGGCTGGTTCTTCAGCAGGAACGTGGAATGATGTAAGCTACTAGGATCTGAAATAGCAGATATTTGGGGGAGACTGGTAGTGGCACGCTCTCTTCTTGCCTATGTGTCTGTGCAGTGCCCATCACAATGGGGCTCTGATTCTGACCGGGCCTTTAGGTGCTACCACCATACAGATATGACATAACACAAAGAGGGAAGGAGTCTCTGACGTCTACCAAGTCCATGGTGACCTGCTTTCTCTCCTCCACCCTCCAGACCTCTCTTGTTTGCACTCTTCCTTGATGGAGCTCGCTTCCATGGATTCCTTCCCTCAAAGCACACAGCTGAGAGGCCTGACTTCCTCTTATGCCTTTCTTCCTGCCTACCCCTGCACACCCTCTTCGTCCTCCAGCACTTCTCTTGAGAGAGTCAGCCCCAGTAATCAGTTCTTCCCAAAGACCTTTAATGGATGAGTTAGAGAGCAGAGAGATCCCCTCCGCTTGCTTCATTATCAGGTGGATCGTTTTATCACGGCACGCCAACGACCCTCATTTCTGAATGGAAAACTCGGCCTGGTGATGCTCGTGTCTTGACATTAAAGATAAATGACTAATAGTCACTGTACCCAGTTAACTTGCATACTGCAGTTGTTGCGTAAATGCCATTACAGACCTTAAATCTCATTATTACAAATTAAACCTTTCCTCCAGATGGCTTTGATGGCAAGAAACAATTTCAGTGGGACTCACTCCAGACTGAATCAGGCCATTTCATAATGACAGTGAGCCACACAAGGATGTGTTGGCCTAGATAGCGCCCCTGATTGAATGGCTGCATTCTAGAACACTGTGAGTTTCTCTTAGTAGTCGGTGCAGTAGAGTGCTCTTTTTTTCTCTCTTTTGTGAACCGAAATTCACTACTCCTTCCAGTTCGTTCAGGTGCAGCCCAGTAGATTCACTGAGCACCTTTGGTGGAGTCCTGTAACATCACATCCTTTATTAGCTAGGTGGGAGGGACAGTCTCAACCTAGGACGTGGGTGATCTGGATTCCATTTGGCTCTGCCAAAGGCTTGCCAGGTAACCTCGGGCAGGTCCCTCCACATAGGGTCAGTAATATCGACGCACTTCACAGATTCATTGCTAAGTGAAATGCAAAGCACTTTACAATCCTCTGCTGGACACGTCTAGCAGTACCAGGTCTAACTGGTTACTAGGAGAGGGGTCTCTGGAGCTGTCGGTTTGGAGGTTTGAGCCTTCATTTGTGAGATGTCTGCAGCATAAAGACCCAAATCCCCATTGGGACCTTTGGATGCTGAGTTGCAGGGGTTTCTGCATTTACCCTTCAAGGGCTTGGGAGGTCTGGAGTAAATCCAGTTTAAAGAATAACATATTACCACATGAGTCCGAACAGAAATAATTTAGAAAATACATGAGGATTGTGATACACTCAGATATAAAATTAACCTTGAGCCACATCTCCCCTTCAGCATCCCGATGAATGTTCTTCTCCATCTGTCTGTTTGGGTGGTTACATGATTTGCGTGTATGTGTTAATGCTGCAATGTGGGTGGTTTCTCATCGAGTTATATTGCTTCTCTTCCTAGATACCTTTATAAATGAGCCTTAATTTCAGTTTTTCAGTATTTTGAAGATAAAGAATAATGTTGCATATCAGAAAACCAGCAATGCACTGAACGAGATGAGCTGAATTAAAAAATGTGTATTAATGGTTCAGAGGGCGGAGGAAAATGACAGGAGTGCAGCTAATCGGTAAAAAGCAATTTTGTTTTGTCAGCAGTATCGTTTAAATCCAAATAAGGAAGGAACAGTGAAAACATTTGTTTTAGTTGCTTTAAATCTTTGAGCTATAAGAGCAGAGTAGGTGTATGTTTAAGAGTTTACCCTGGATACAGTTAGAAACAATGAAGGTTAAATGCTATGTACAGTGTATAGATGGTTAAAGGCCAAAGCTATTGATGACTATGGAAAGGTGTTCAGCTGTGAAATAATGGGTGCGTTGTTTTGATGGAGATGATCTTGAGCTGAAATTGACTAACCTCTTCCTGTTACCAGACAGATGTAGCTTGGCTGCAGCATCCTGTGTTCCTCAGTGTTGCTATGGTTACCTTTTCAGTGAGGTGCTTCTGATAGATTGATTGCAATCTTGATCGCTTCAGTTTTAGCTAACCAGAAAAACGTGGAATGTGTGGCATAAGGAATAGAAAACAAAAATAACAACCTCACTGTCCGTCAGTGCTTGCAGGCTGGCGTTGTTGCTGCTCTGGCTGTTGCTGAAGTTGTGAAATGGTGCAGTTTTTCAGAGCGCAGGCTCGCAGCACTCACCATCTGCAGGGTCCTAGTGCCAAGTGGATCAATTCTCATTTTAAGATGAAGTTGGGGTTTCCTGCAGCGAACAAAGTAGCTGACCTGATTGTCAGAATTTTAGCTAATAGCTAGGATCTAACCTCTTGTGTTCTGGCTATTTGCAGGTCAGAGTTAGCAGTGATTTGCCTTAGGTATATTGTAACAAACTTTTCCTGTTTGCTGGTCTTGAATGACAGACAGGGTCATAGGAACCTGACTTCTGGTGTTTTGATGACAGTGGCCTCTCAGTCTATTGAACTTTCAGAAGCTTCCCTTACCTAGTAGCTACTGTTTAGGGCACCAGCCATCACCCCACCCCACTCCTATCCCTACAGAGAGGGAGGGGGCCTGTCCTACCCTGACTTCGTTTCCCCACGGAGGACAGTGGCAGTTGTAGCGGTTGTTGCTTTGTGGAGTGGGGTTTATATTCATTCTTATTTTAACACCTTTATTGTGGCAGTGCCTAGAAATTTACCAGGCTAGGGTTCCATTTTTCCAGATGCTGTATAGACAGAACAGCTGACAGTTGCGATTTTTATTCGGAAAAGTGTCTGTAAATATTACTGTAGTAAGCACCTAAGGGACCCGATCACAGACAGGGCTTGGTTGTGTTAGGTGCTGTACAAACACAGAAACAAGAGTATCCCAGCCTCAAAGAACTTACAAATTAAATGTAAGACACAAGACAACAGATGGCTGCAGACTGACTGAGTACAAAGACACAATATGGCAGTATTAGTCAGCATGATGAGGTGCTTAGCTGTTGTCAGTTTTTTGTGGGCATCGTGGAAAAGAGTTTTAAGGAGTGAAGCTCCTGACTCAGCAGATCTACTCCCTGCATGTGTTGGGGTTGCAGCTGCACAGTGTGCGGGGAAAAAATCAGATTTTACTCCTGTTGGCTTTCCAGGAGCCAGTACAGCAACAGCAGAGGGAGTTGGGTTTTATTCTGGCTCAGCCATCAACTGTAGGGTTAAGAAGCTCCAACTGCAGGGCCAAAGTTTGTCCTTACTTAAACCTCAATATAGTTTTCAGAGGGGTGTAACTGAGGGCAGGCTTTAAATAGTATGGGATCATTGCATACATATACCTGAAGGCAGAATCTGGCCTGCAGTGTCTTACTGTTTTTGAAGCATGAACAAGCAAGAACCTAGCTTGACTTTCAGGTCCCCAAGGGAGTTTGCAGGGCTGGCAGTTAGAAAAACAATCTTCTTGCTTGCAAATTGAGCAGACTTGGTCTGGAGTCAGGTTGACACAGTAAAGATGGAAACTCACGGTGGTGTTTTTAGAATTGTTTTTCACACCAGCATCTCGCTGCAAGACTCTAAGCTGCTGAAAGGTCCGCAAGAGGTTTGACAAGAGCTGAAGCTATTTCAGGGGACCCCAATAGCATGTTAAGTGTAACATAGGCTGACAGAATGTTGCTGTTTGTTAATAAATTACGTTGACGCTTGTGGAGGTTCTTAAACTTTGTGCTCAGTTCAGCTGACCGAATTATCAGGTTGCTCTTACAATGTGACAGCTGCTCTCTCCAGTGGACTCCCCATGTCCTGTGACATTTTAGGGTTTGGTTTTTTAGTTGAAAAGCTTTGGCTTTGTTGTTGACGTTTAGGGTAATATCTGTGGCACTCTCCACTAGCATATGGGCACCTCACCTAGTTTGTTCTTGTAGGTGCCACGGGGATGTTCTATGACTGCAGATGTGAGGAAGTGCCTGAGAGGCGCTCGCTCGCCCTTTAAAACGCAGTCTGTGTTACAAAAACCTCGGCGGTGCTGAGTTTCTCCTGGCAACTCCCCTGTGAGGTGGGGTGAATAACATCCCCGTGCTGCACCACCCGAGTCTGTGGCAGAGCTAGGAATAGAGTCCAAGTGTCCACTGCCTTAATGACAAGACCAGCCGCCCTTTCCTGTGAGCTCGTTAGCGATGGTCCAGTAATGGCGACTCACATCTATAGCACTGGTGGATAAACACCATTGGACGTGGCTCTAGCCGGATGACCTCCTGGGTGGTTGGGTCTCACTCCCCAGGAAGGAAGGGCTGGTGAGGTACAGTAGCCTGCTCCTCATCGAAGGGGAGGATTCTGCCACTGCTTGCCAGTGAACTGAGGAGCACTTTTGTCTATTCTCTTGTCAGTGCAGGATGAGTCCCTACAATATGTTTCTCTTACCAGCTTTTTCTAAGGTGCTTATTGCTGTGATAGTCGGCTATCCTATTTAGTGCTCATTAAAAACCACCTGGCTAGATCCTGCTTCAGAAGTTAACTTCTTGACTCAAGGGAAACCTTGAATGCAGAGTGAAAATTCAAGACCATTGGACTTCAGAGTGCATAGCAACTCTGGCAGAAAATAATCTCCCTAGCTGGTAGAACTATGGCTTTTGCCACCTACTCCTTTGTTAGAAAGGTGCGGAAGCTGTCAGTCGCGTAGCAGGGCTCCTGTTTGAACAGATTAGAGCAAGTCATGGTAGAAAATACACCAAGTGAAGCAGAGATGACCTCATTACTTGTGTTCTGCCTTGAGTTCATCGAATTCAGTCGTGAATGCCAATGTAAACCTATGTCGTAATACGTATTTTGACTTGGCTTTTAAGGATCATGGGAAAATATACCATAAAATACAAAATATTTGTAAAAGCAGCAGAGAGTCCTGTGACGCCTTATAGACTAACAGACATATTGGAGCATGAGCTTTTGTGGGTGAATACCCACTTCGTGGGATGCATGTATTTGTTTATTTCATACTTCGTACCAAGCTCCCCATAAATATCTGCAAAGCAACTATGTTAGCCGCCAAATGTCTCCTTAAAACTCGCCTCTGCCACGATGCCTGCAAAATGCAAGACAATTAGCATGCTGTTGACTGCTGCTTATTACGCCCCCCCCAGTCTGTATCCACCTGCTGTCTCTGATTTTATACTTGGAATCCAGGTTTTTTGGTGCAGGGCCTGCCTTTGTGTGTGCGTGAGGCATGGCTGGGGCCTCTACTTGTGTATTACAAAAAGTAAATCTCACAATGCCCTAAGCAGGGTTTCCCAAAGCTTTCATAGCACAGCCCACATCATTACTACAGAAATGATCTTAAGGACACTTCCTCCCTCAGAACTGAGGCTGGTGCAATGTACTGTAGCCTGCTCATTAAACAGGGCACTTTGCTGGAGCGCACGTTGTCAGTGCCCTTGTGATCTTCACTGTCTGATGAGGGGGTTCCTGGGGATTCTGTTGATTGTGACCTATAGGCTATAGAGTCCTCAAAGCAGTGGTCACCAACCTTTTTCGTCTGACCACGGAAGACCGTGGCGGCGGGCGAGCATCCGCCGAAATTCCGCTGACAAGTGGCAACATCAGTAGGTGTCGCTGCCGACAAACAGCATCATCCAGAGACGTCACCACCAAAATACTGCTGAAAATCTGTGGCATTTTGACAGCAATGCCTCTGGATGACGCAGCTTGTCAGCGGCATTTCGGCAGATGCTAGTCAGCCAGCCAGTACGCGGGCGCACTTAGACGCCCTGGTGGGTGCTATGGTGCCCGTGGGCACCGCGTTAGGGACCCCTGCCCCAAAGGATTTTGAGGCCTACCTGACAAAAGGCTCATGCCCTGAGCAGCACTCAGGGGAGCATGTTCTAGAGTCTCATGGAAAGCACCATGCATGCAGTCTTCTCCTTTGAAACCAGGGCTGGCTAGCTCAAGCACCTACACTGGTCATGGAACAAGGCAGATTCCTCGGTGGCCGTGATCCAGCCATTTAGGACTCTCAAGGCCAAGACAAACATCTTTGGGAATGTCTATACTGCAGTTGCAAGGTGGGATTGCTGCATGTGTAGACGTACCTGAGCTAGCATTAATCTAGCTAGTTTAGGTATTGGAGTAGTGAAACCACGGCAGCTTGAGATTCAGCATGGGCTGTACAAGGCCAGCTGTACCGCTGGGTAGCTGTGCAGCTAGCCTGCCCTGGCATGCATGTTGCTGTGGCTTTGCTGCTCTGGTTCCTGAGCTAGCTCAGCTTTGTCTACATGAACTGCGGTCACACCCTGTGGTTGCAGTATAGACCTATCCAGGGACTCCATCCTAAAGCTAATTGGAGTCAGTGGGAACTACAATGCAATGTGCGCTGTCTATGAATCACTGCTTAAATGTATGGCATTGTTCTGCAATACTTTTCATTTCCAGCTGGTCCCTGTGCGAAGCACACTACAGCTCTAGTGTCTTGGAGCGACACAGGCGTAAAGAGCTGGGGCAGTGTCTGCATCGGAAAGAAAAGGTGTACGCATTTGAGGTTCAAAGGGCGGGAGGAGTGCACCAGATCCCTGCAAACACCCCTCCCTCAAGGGGCTGGGGAAAGTAGAACAGGGACTGGTAGTGTTGCAGCCAGTCCTTGGGAGCAGCAAGGGCTCTTAATACCTTTGTGTGCCCTGGGCAGGCCGCTGGTATCTGCAGACTGCTGTCTACGATTTGAGTCTGGATGTTACTCTGACTGCCCCCCACTCCCTCCGTCTCAGTACCTCCTCTACCAGCTTTGCTCTCCTTGCTCCCTTTCCCCCTCAGTTCCCCTCCTTTCGCCTTCCTTCCTTCCCACCACTCCCTTGCTCCTACCTATTCCTGCTAATGCCCCATACCTGGCCCCATAATAAAATTAAATAAAAGTAAGTTCATGCATTTTTTAAAGTACTGGAGTTAACATATCATGTGCCTGGAGTTAACATATCATGTGCCAAAGATCATCCCGCTCACTTTGCGTGTACACTAGTCTCCCTTCTACTTCCATTTGTCTCCATTGTGTCGAGTTAGATTATAAGTTTTTTGGAGCAGGGAGCGTGTCTTCCTAAATGTGTGTTGGGTGCCTAGCAAACTCTGATCAGGGCTGCTGCGCAGGACAGCTGGTGCCTAGCAAACCCTGATCAGGGCTGCTGTGCAGGACAGCTATAGAAACAAGTTTCTTGTCCACCGCAGCTACAGTTATGAACTATAGGTTTGACTCTGGCACTTTCCTTAGTGATCCCAGCTAGGTTGTTCCAGATCCTTGCAGACTGCTCAGTAGCAGTGGCCTGTCTCAATCATCTGTGGGAGGGCTCAGGTCTCGTAGGTAAGGAGATGGTCTCTGCTTGCCTATTGCAGGGGGTAGTATACTTGCAGTCACCAGTCTGAGTTGAAGGGAGTGAGGGTCACTTATGTATGTGTTGCAAGCATTTCCTGGCAGGCTTCCCCCTGCCAGAGCATTTCCCTGCTGGGGGATAGGCTCCGGCAGCTGGACGCTACGTCGCTCCCAATAGGAGTTTAGATGTGGGAAGCCTGCTTGGGCATGTAGAGAGCTGTGTGGTGTATTCCGTAGGGTTCAGGCATGTAGAGTACGTGCTCTGCTGTGGTCTAGTCTGTTTGCCTAAACCATGTCTCTCTGTCTACACAGCTGTTCATACCTGTGCTAGCTGGTGTGCAGTGCCACCAGAAACGTAGATGTACCTACAGATAGGGGAGCTAATGGAGTTACCTCTGGCAGTTGTTTTGCCATAATCACCAGGTGAACGTTCCCTTGCTTCTGCCTTAGCAGTGTAACTGGTTAATATGGACTTATGGATGTCTTCCTGCCTCCCTGGAAAAGCTCTGTTCTTGGCAGCTGCTTTTCTCTCTTTCTCAAGGTGCTCCGTGGGGCACGGCAGGACAGTGTTGCTTATTAGCCAGCAGGCCCAACCAGATGCTACGATTCCTGAACCGTCTCTGTTTTCAGACACCTCTATTCATGATGCTTTTCTTCTTGTATTTCCCTCTTTCCTACAAGGAACAGAATCCCCTCCATTCTGATCCAGTTTTTCCTCCATGTAGCACGTTGGCTCTTGGGCTGACTGGTTGTGTTTGTGTGAGAGAGAGAGATTGGGAGGTATTAAATTTTGGAATCTCTCAAGCCTCAGCTCTTGAGACACGTGCCTTTAAGTGGCAAAGACTTTCCATAAGTATGAGACACAGATGGCTCTGTTCTCATTCTTGACCTATTTCAATAGCTGTGGAATCTTTTCTCCTTGTGGCAGGATTTCAAGGGATTTTGTTGAAGGCTCATTTGGCAGCCATCGCTGCTGCTCACGTTCTAGTCATTTTGTGGTGTCACTGTTTTAAGAGGCTCTGTCACAGAGGAGGCAGAACTTTGTTCTTACCCGGTCCCAGTCCTAGAACTCTAGAAACGAGTGCCCTCTTTGGTTCTGTTTGTCTGTCCTACTAGAAGCCAAGGCAGAAGTGTTCCCTTCAGTGACCCAGAAGACGAGGCCTCCACCACTTCCTTTGTAAGATGGTATCTTTCAGGTTTTATTTTTAGATTTTTAGGGTTTAAAAATGGGGTGAAAATAGCAATTTTGGGGTCAACTGTGGTTTTGTTTTTCAAATAAGAGACTTTCCTCCCAGGTTTTATATAAATATTTTCAGCTTCTGTATGATGATATCAAAGTCCCTGAGTAGCTATTAAAATGCCTGATATACTAGGAGCTGTGTGTGCTCCTATAAAACAGAAAGGAGTGACCTGCCAACACTACATGTAGATGGCAGTGACATTGAATGGGTGAATAACGTTATCTGTTTGGGTAGTCAGTTGACAACAGGAAGTTCTATGTCAAAAGTCTTAGGTTGGATCAGTCTTGCATCACTGGCATTGGATCTTCAGAAGCCTCTGTGGGATGTTTGTGTGACAACTAGGAACCGAGTGTTCAACTCGGTAGTGATAACTCCTATTAAATGGATCAGAAACATGGCAATTAAAAGCAGCCGAGGAGCAGAAACCAAGCAGTTGTCAGGATCGAAAGTTACAGTGTATTCTTAACAGTGTGGTCTGATTTCTGTCACAAATGAGGAGATATTTAGATGATCTTGGCAAGTTGCAATCTTGCAGCAGTTGAGAACAAGACGACTGCAGTAGCGGGGTCGTGTCCAGCGTGCAGAAGAATGTATGCTTTTACAGAAGGTTTATAGAGCTCAGGTTGAAGGAAGAAGAGCAACAAAGTCAACTGTGAATGAGGTTGGAAGATGCAATTTTGAGGGATTTAAGAAACTGAAATCCTCTATGCTGACTCTTGCCGAAGGAAGACGACTTGCAAGGGACTATTAAAGATGGAAATCCATTCTACGAGCCACTGTGGCTACATCATAGCCATATGAATCTGCTGCTGCTGTTACTGAGAGTGGAAAGGCATCATCAGTTGGACAGTACTGTCATTGACAATGTGTGTTGTGCTGGGGAGAGTGGAACTGTGTGGGCTTGGGGAAGGCCTTCACACCAGCACTGTCAGCAGGCACTCAAGTGGCCTGGTGAAGGTGTAGGTCACTTATTTGCAAGTTGATTGACAGACGTTGACCATTTGAGCAACTGGCTTTTTAATTGGACAATGCTGCAACACCTCAACAAAGTTGGGGGCTGGCTCCATGGGGAAATTAAAAAAGCAAAACAAAACATCAGGATTTAACCTTTTAAATTTTGCTTGAAGAAAGTGGGAAGTGTGTGTGTGTGTGTGTGTGTATGTATATATGTATATATATTCTGTTTTCAGGTCTAAATGCAAAGATAGTGCTCCGATTATTCCTCCCTACAGTTGACCTTATTAGTAGAGAAGTCTTCCTGATGTTCAGCCTGAGTTTTCCCTTTGCATAATTATATCTCATTACTTCTAGGAATCTAGACAGAAGACTCAAATGTATGGATGTTAGAGAGAGAAGACTAGGTCTCATCTAGTTCTCGCTCAGTGACCAGCACAGGATTGTTGACTGTTGTGCACTTTCTAATTTTTTTGCTCAGTCTGGCTTTAAATGTGCTGAGTGGCCTAAGAACGGCCATATTGGGTCAGACCAAAGGTCCATCTAGCCCAGTATCCTGTCTTCTGACAGTGGCTAATGCCAGGTGCTTCAGAGGGAGTGAGTACAACAGCTCTCCTCCTTCTGGGGTGTGATTCTACAGTCAGAGCCATTCACTGTCAAGATTGTTTTCCTGATATTTAGCCTAAATGTTACCTTTCTGGATTTTTGTCCCATCCTTTGTAGTTCTGCCCTGTCATATGTTTCTAGATAATTCCTCTCTCTGGTTGGGGTTTGCACCCTTCCAATGTTGTCACACTCTGACCTTCACTTAGTCGTTTCAGAGTGGCAGCCGTGTTAGTCTGTATCCGCAAGAAGAACAGGAGTACTTGTGGCACCTTAGAGGCTAACAAATTTATTTGAGCATAAGCTTTCGTGGGCTACATCCAAAGAAGTGGACTGTAGCCCGTGAAAGCTTATGCTCAAATAAATTTGTTAGTCTCTAAGGTGCCACAAGTACTCCTGTTCTTTTTTTAGTAGTAATTGTTCAGCCAAACAGCTCTGCCCATATTTAATTCTTTTAATCCTTCCTCGTAGATCTAGCCCTGCTGGCCAACCGTTGGTTATTGCTCTTCTCTGAATTCTGAGGCCCAAAGGGGTTAAGCTGAGGCCAGGCAGTAACATCTGTACAGAGCCAGGTCTCCTGACTCTTAGTCCTGTGCGTTAGCTGCAAGGCCATCCTTGTTCTTAAAAGAAGGCTGATTTAACACAGATGTAACTCCTATGGCAGCCCACTGACCTCCCCACCCAGCTCTGTATTCTGTCCTGCTAGCTTATCATTACTCTTTGTTAATAGTCCTTGGATCCATTATCAGACCTTGTGACAATGCCTATGCTCAGGCAATATTGGTAAGCTACCCAGATAATTAGGCAGTTACAGAATCCTCTGCACAGTTATGGGGGTTACACACTTCAGAATCCTGCCAGCCATTTCTCTCCTAGGGTGGGCAAATTCATGGCCCCTAGAGTCCTGGCTGAGCAGAGACCTTATGGCGCACTGGTGTACAGCACACTACCTTCCAGCATTTCCTGTCCATTGCTGTAGACATTGTTAGTGCAACAGAACAAAGAGGAGTGTCTCAGGTCAGTATTTGATGTGGAGGCAGAGAAAGGGGTTAGCCCTGAGAAGGGAGCCCTGTGTGCTGAGGAAAAGAAACTCCTTGCAGGGGAGTGAGGAGAGGTAATACTTCAACTTGGGATCCCACTCCCCTTTCACAGTACTGGAACCTGCCCCCAGCGCCGGTCGAGTATGGTGGTGGGTGTTTTAAGTTTCCAAATTTCAACGCGCATATCCCACCCTCCAGGCTTGTAGTAATCCTATTTACCCTTCTTTAGCACCTTTTGCCTGAGGATTGTCAAGTGCTCTATAGGTCTTAAGATAGCCTCACCAGAGTCCTGTGAGAGTGATTATCTTTATCCTAGTGCAGCGGTTTTCAACCTTCTTTCAGTTGTAGACCCCTAAAAAATTTCAAATGGAGGTGTGAACCCCTTTAGAAATCTAGACATAGTCTGCAGTCCCCAGGTTGAAAACCACTGTTCTATGGTAACAACAACCTTTCGCAGACCCATTAGAGAGAGTCTGTGGATCCCCCAAGGGTCTGCAGACCACAGGTTGAAAACCACTGTCCGAGTTAACAGGGATCTGAGACATGCAGAGTTGAAGTGACAAGACCAAGGAGAGAGAGCAAATCTGTGGCTGAGCTGGGAACACAGCACTCTGGTATTCCTCATTCTCAGCCTTTGCCACAGAATAATTCTTCTCAATCTTTGTGCCCTCTGAGATCCTTATTGAAAGGTGCTAGAGATGTGTATAAAAACCGAATGCTCCCAGGAAATGCAAAACATCAGGTTCCATTAGTAGCACTGGCTCAGCTGCATTGAATTTATAGAATAGTCTTGATTCCGTTCTTAGTATACAGTAACTTAACACTGTACGTGCAGTGTGGCAGAGTTGGTATTTGAGTCCGACTTCTTGCATTTATTGACTTTTCTATGGTCAGATTTGCAGTGTTACTGTTGCATTAACTTAGGTATTCCCAGCTAACATCCTTGATATATTTTTTTTTGAAGGGGCAAAGCAGTTAGAGGGAGAGAAAATAAGAATTTAGGCTATAGCATTATGGGAGTTATAAACCTATTTAGAAAACTAAACACCTAATAGAAATTTGTGTATTATATTTAATCAAAAGTTTCCTTTTAATCCTAGTTGATTTTACATCTTATTCAAATGGTACCTTTGACATCTAACCACCTGCACAATGTAACCTTTTCAGCCATTTTTGAGCTAGTCACTTGCAAAAATGATTGGTCTAAAATAGGAGAAATGCTTTCTCTCTCCACTAAGCTAACTCAGACTTTCACATACCCAGAAAGACAACTCATCCTTTGGACTTGTGACCAAGCATGGAACCTTTCAGCCCAAAAGAAAACTTTATCCAAAAGTTCTCAGTAAATGAAAAATGGGAGGGTTAAAGTGAGAGCTATTTGCAAACTAAACTTCAGATTTTGTGGCAGATAATCTTTACATGCTGTACAAGAGGTGGAGAGTACGCTCGTAAAATTTGCAGATGAAGCAAACTGGGAGGGTTGCAAGCACTTCAGAGGACAGGATTACAATTCAAGAAAACCTTGACAAACTGGAGAACTGGGCTGAAATCAACAAGATGAAATTCGGCAAAGATAAGTGCAAAGTACTACACTTAGGAAGAACAATCAAATGTACAAATACAAAATGGGGAATAACTGTGTAGGCAATAGTACTGCTGGAAAGGATCTGGAGGTTGTAATGGATCACAAATTGAATGAGTCTCTATTCTGAGATGTATTAACAGGAGTGTCTTATGTAAAACATGGGAGGTTCTCGTCCACTCTGCTTTGTACTGGTGATGCCTCCGCTGAAATACTGTGCCTAGTTTGGGGTGCCACACTGAAAGCGGGGGGACAAATTGAAGAGAGCAACAAAAATGATAAAGATTTAGAAAGTAAGACCTATGAGGAGATTTTTTTTTTAAAGGGAAATATTTAGTTTTGAGAAAAGAGGCAGGCGTGTCTTTAAATATGTGAAGGGCTGTTATAAAGAGGATGGTGATCAGTGGTTCTCCATGTCACTGAAGGTAGGACAGGAAGCAGTTGATGTAATCTGCACAAAGGGATATTTAGATTAGATATTAAGAAAAACTTTTTGACTCCTAAGGATAGTTAAGTACTGGAACAGATTACCAAGGAGACTGTGAAACTGTGGAATTGGAGGTTTTTAAGAACAGGTTAGACAAACATCTATCAGGGATGCTTTAGGGATACTTGGTCCTGCCTCAGTACAGCGGGGTGGACACGGCCTCTCAGGGTCCCTTCCAGTTCTACATTTCTATAATTAGAATTTTCCATCAGAATCATGGAAATCAGAGATGGAATAGAGCCTGTTGGCCCATGTAGTCCGTGTCCTGGCCAAGAAAGGATTGGGACTTCCTCCTTTTAATTTTCTCTTCTGTAGTCAGCAGTGTATACAGTCAGCTGCACATCCGTAGTACTCCTATCTTCCATCAGGAGCTGAAGGGTGAGAATTTAACAACCCAGATGTGCTGTGTTATGAGAGCGGGGGAGTGTTTGGACACATCTGGGAATATGAATGGGATAAAGTTGAGGTAGTTCAGTGCAAGGTTGAGTTGCATCTGCCGAGTTGGTGCTGAGCACAGGGGAAGCTAGGGTCCTAGAGGCCCATTTCAGAGACTGCAGTGTGCGTGGGAGGAGGGGGTAAGAACTGGAAGATGGTTTCTGGAACACTAGTGCAGCTATGATGTCCTGAAATAATGAAGGAACGCACTGGGAACCCCAGTTTTGCCAAAACCTCCTGTCAGGCATATCCCCTCCTCCCTAGCCCCTGCTTGCTGTTTCACAGGCAGCAATTAATGCTATAAGCAGCCCTGAAGAGAGAGGCTGATGACTTTAATTAGACATCTATTCAGATCAGCCATAGAAAGAGCAATTATTGATTTTAAAAATGCCTCACGATTAACTGTTTGGTCTCCACACCTGTGCTGCTGTCCTACCTGGGTTGCAGCGTTGCTTAGTTTTGTAAGAATTTTAAGTCATATACTAAAGGGTAAGAATGTGTTTGGGCCGATGGATCTGTAAATAGCAAGATGGCTTTGTGTGTCAGATGGCCACTTTCAGCTTTGTTTTCCTATATATTCATTTGGGGACACCAGGGAAGCACCGGCGAGACGTTGGCTGGAGGAGGCGTGGATTGGATGTAGAGCAAACCCAGAGAACCAGCAGGTCCAGCTGGGAAGGGAGGGCAGAGAAAAGCAACTCAAAATATCTGTTTTTAAGTAAAATTCACAGCAACTCTGAATTCTTCATGTTGGGTATTTATCATCAGCTGCATGCAAGCAGGAATGTGGCTGGCCTTGTCTAATGAGGAGCATATCACACCGCATATCCAGCGCTTCCCTCCAAAGAGGACACGGCTGTGTCCCATGTAGCTGCTTTTGGTGTTGGTCCGGAGAAGCTCACTGGTGTCATTTCATGGCTTTTGTGTCTCCAGTGCCCCGGCCCAGGTAGCTTGCCTTTTCTTTTCCACTTTAGAATAGAAAACTGTTTAGCATTAGGACCCAGGGGGCTGGCAAAATCTGTGACAAGAGTCTGGAGCAGCACTAGCGCAAAGTGAGTCTCCGTCAGCTGGGCTGGATTTTTGTATATCCATGTATTCAAGAATCCTCTAACAGAAAAGGGTTTTTTCCTCTGTGTGGCCAGACAGAGTGCGGCTTGGGGTACGGGTATGGTTGAATCAGCTGGAACAGAACAGCCAAATCCTTCCTGAATTACTACTAGCCATGAACTAAGACCATCATTTAAAAAAAAAAAAATCATTAAAATAGAGCAACGGCAGCATGGCCCAGAGCAAGAGACACACATACAGTCGGGTAAGTTGCGGGGTGGGGGGGGGGGGTGAGGGTGGCAGGCAGGGGACTGCTCTTATTTACAAACTATTATATGTATTACACCTACAATATATCTGTATGTTATCTGGTGCAATGAAGGGTCTAGATATTTACTGTGAAATATAGATTGTTTACTGTGCTTTCCCCATTTTCTGAATTGTGCATCCTGGCTACTAGCAATATCTCACTCGTTAATACATACCGGGGTGATGGGGAGGAAGGTGTAGATAAATAGCCTGAATTATATTGTTTGTCATTCCATTCTGATTTAAATTAGTCTCTTTCTTGTGAGTTATTGCTGATAATGTAATGAGGTGTCAGCTGAGCCTCCAGCGATGACAGAATCTTTCTAGTGCTTTTTAGCACAAAGATTCTGGGTTGTTGTCGTCCTACCCCCTTTTGTTTTTTCCATCTGATTGTTTTCCAACTTGCATTGTGAGGTGCTGAAATGATTTTCAGATATTTGGAAGCCCAAGGTTTTACCAAATTGCCATTAAGCTTGGACTGTGAAGTCAGCACTAGAACTTAAAATGAGCAGTAGCCTTACAATGAGGCCTTTCTTTGGAGTTCCTTTCTTTGCCGTTTTGTTCTTTTTCTCTACTCTGGCAGTATCCGATCCCAGTCTCTAGGTGTTGGAGAGGCTAGGTTAGTGCATTTCCAGGCTTCTCTATTATTTGGTGCTTGCCAACTTGGCAAAGTGCTCTGTAACTCGAGGTTGATCACAAACACTATCGGGCCATGGTTCTGTCTTCCTTCATCTTTGCAAACCCTGAGAAGAGAGAGACCTTTCTTATCACCTCAGGTTATGCTGAACTCATTTCAAACCTCCTTTAGGAAAAAGCACTGAAAGAATGCAGGGGGCAGCTGTCCTGGCTTCCCAGTGAAGAGCATTGCTCGGGAAGTTGACAACACACCAAGGAGTCATTGGTTGATTTTTGTGTTTAACTTAAGAGTCTCTATCGTCAAAATGACTTGGTAGCTTTTGTTTCTTTGCTGTTACCCCTGGTTAGCTAGATGAGAGAAGTAGCAGAGGCCATGGCGCAAAGCAACTGTCATCCAGAAAGACTGAAGATGGTCACTTGGAGAATGTGTCTGAAAAGTTACTTAAACTGCTTCAGAAATGGTGAAAGAATGTGGCTTGTGTGTCGAACCCCTCTTCTTGACTAGGTCTCCTATGATTGTCCTCGGCTCTTCACAGCCGGGCCTTGGAGTACGTGCTGCCCACTAGCTTCCCGGAGGTTGGATTTTCAAAGACGTTCCGTCCCTGATCCATGGGGTGGCTCTGAGGCTTTCCCACTAGTGTTCTGTTAGCTGTAATTCCATTCCCTGGCAAAGGCCAGGTGGGATTTGTTTGGCTCTGAAGTTAGTCAACATTAACTACATTTTACTCAAACTACATGTTGAAACTCCAGTGTCAAGAGAACCAAATCTGTGAGAGTCCCTCTAGAGAGAGCTGGTTGGTTGCATCCGGCTAAATGGGTATTCACCCGCGAAAGCTCATGCTCCAAAACATCTGTTAGTCTATAAGGTGCACAGGACTCTTTGCTGCTTTTACTGATCCAGACTAACATGGCTACCCCTCTGATACTGGTTGGCTGTGGTACTTTACTTGTGTTGCTAGTAATACAACACCTAATATATTAACAGGTTAATTATCTGAGTGACTCCTGATCAGTTGTATTGGCAAAGCTAGAAATACCCAAACCATTTGGTTGGAACACCATATTAACCATACATTTTCTGTGTGATTCCCATTCTCTCTCCCCAGGGATGGGGTTAGTGGTTTCAGCTTAGTATTTTTTCCATTTGCTGAGTTGACAAGTATTTGTGCCCTGTTTTCCCCTGCCCTTGCCCCACCATAGTCTTCTAATCTCTTATTTGAAATTGCACTGCTTGCTTTTAGGTGTCAAACCAGAGTGAGTCCAGCACTAGAGTGGTGCTCACACAGTAGGAGCTTTGTCACAGCAACGCCTTGCTAGTTCATCTACAAATCTAACAGCAACAGATCCAGGCTGCTTAAGATTCTGTTAGATGAGACAGCAGCCGCCCACATTGTGTCACTGGATGATGGGTCTGTTATTAATCCTTGAGTAATCACCTTTGATGAGAACCGAATATGGCAGCACCAGATATTATTATATTCAGTAATAACTAGCTTTACCGCAAATGAAGACTAGAATTATTTCTAAGACTCTCCTTTTTCAAGTCCTCTTTAGCTACCTCTTAAAATCCTCTTAGCCTCACATTTAACTTGCAGTCATGAAGCTCTTCATGGGAGACTTCCAGAGAAGTGCTGCTGTGTTCAAAGTTTGCCCCAAACTTTTGATCTATACTTTGAGTGACAGTTTAAGGGTGCAATTAGTCACATATGCATGTAGGGAGGTATCACTGTGCGCCCACATGATGATATGATCCTGGCTTCAAAATGTAACACACACATTTTGAGGGGGGTTATGTGCCATGGTGAAACAGAGCTCTAAAATTGTTGTGTGCAGGCAACATATATTAGTGACCCAAATATCTGTGCTTAAATCATAAGTACGTTGAAATATATTCAGTTTTTGGTATTCTTTAGTATGCCAGTCTGTGTGTGTGTGTGTGAGAGAGATGAACAGTTTTTCTGGGTGTGAAAAGTAATCTGTCCCATCCATAATTGCCTGAGACATCCAGTCTCCCTACAGCACCCAGATTTGAAGCACAGCAGGGTGATGACTCCTCTAGGGCGAAGGAGTTTTGCAGGAATGCTGCACCTGGGAGGCTTTGAACTAACCTGATGGTTCTGAAGCTTGGTGGGAATGGAGTAAAGGGTTTCCATAACAGCATATTTTCCAGAGCATTGTCTCTTTTCAGAATGGCCTGCTAGCTTACTCGCCTTTTTGACCACTGCTGTACATTGAGCTGATGTTATGATTGAGCTGTTCTCAGTGATGTCTAGATACCTTTCCTGAGGGGTTCTGACTAATTTAGAATCCATCAGTGTGCATGACTGGTTTAAATTATTCCTTCCAGGGCTCCTCACCTTGGATTAGTCTGTGAATTCAATCGGCCTTTATAACGTTCAGTTACTTGCTTTTGTTAGTTCTTCCTAGAATTCCTCACAATCCTTTGTTGCCTTGACTTGGTAATTGGCAAATGTAACCACTTTGCTTTACATCCCACCTTCCTGACTACCACCAGCCCTATACCAGACAGTCCCAGCCATGCAGGGCACTATTGTTAGCCTATCATAGAAATTTAACTTGCCAAAGGCCAGACCTTCATTGTTTGAAAGTCTGTAGATCTGTTACAGTGGGTACCTCAGTCTGCTTGCAGCTTGTCAGTCACTGGCAGAAGGGGGATGCCCTGCCTCTGAAGTTCCTCTGGTTTGGTCTGCCCCCTCTGGCTCCCCCACTCTTCCCTGCTGCAGGGAAAGCCCAGTCTTTATTCCATGTTTCTGACTGACCATTCAGCCCATAACGAGTTATCCAGTTGCCAGCTGCATCTCAGGGCTGTGTTTGTCTTTTGGGATTTGTCCCTGAGTTCTTCTTCCCCTGCTGAGGTGTTTGCAGCGGCTGGTTCCCGCTCGGGTGAGAAAAGCCAGAGGCTGAAAGATGAGGGGGGAACGAGAGACAGACCCTTGGAGAGTCTCAAGGCGGGTGACCAGCTCTGGAGGAAGAATGCATTCCCCTCCCTTAGCCCAGGCCCTGACAGGTCACCTCTGCTGTCTCCCCCTAGGCAGGAAAGGCGACACATAGTATTGGAAAAGAACTGGCTGTGGGGCAAGCACCCTCATCTCAGGTTGGGGAGGGAGGTTGGGCCAGAGGGGCAGCATGCCAGATGGAAAATTACACTGAGCCCCTATGGCTCGCACCAACAGATGGCAGAGCTCAGCTGCCTCCTCCCTCTCTGCCTCCCATTGGGCCATGGGTAGAGAGCATCGGCCACCTCATGGGCACGCTAGAGGAGAGTAAGGGCCAGCTCCCCCTCCAGCTGCCATCTCTGTAACAGGGCTCTCTGCTGATAGCCCAGGCACCCCATGGAAAAACAGACCCCTCATGCAGTAGAGAGGAGCAGAACTTCTGGGAAGTCCATTCTTGAACCCCACCTTCCTTGAGAGAGACACAAAGGGGCCCATGTTGGGGAGGGAAAAGAATAAACCCAGCCTCTTTGAGAACAGGGTGATCACTGAGAGCTCAGCGACCTGAGCCCAATTCATCCCCTCACTTTTTCCAAAGCAGGTTCATTGGGACAAACTCCCAAGGAGGAAGTAAAATCAGTATTTGCTTCTCCTTCTAACCTTCATGGAGTGCAGTATGGTGGATCAGTGCAGAAAGACCTGGCAATAGGGAAAAGATCTTGCAGTCATCGTGGATAGTTCTCTGAAGATGTCCATGCAGTGTGCAGAGACGGTCAGAAAAGCAAACAGGATGTTAGGAATAACTAAAAAGGGGATAGAAAATAAGATGGAGAGTATCTTATTGTCCTTATATAAATCCATGGTATGCCCACATCTCGAATACTGCGTACAGATGTGGTCTCCTTATCTCAAAAAAGATATTCTGGCACTAGAAAAGGTTCAGAGAAGGGCAACTAAAATGATTAGGGGTTTGGAACAGGTCCCATATGCGGAGAGATTACAGAGGCTAGGACTCTTCAGCTTGGAAAAGAGGAGACTAAGGGGGGATATGATAGAGGTCTATAAAATCATGAGTGATGTGGAGAAAGTGGATAAGGAAAAGTTATTTACTTGTTCCCATAATACAAGAACTAGGGATCACCAAATGAAATTAATGGGCAGCAGGTTTAAAACAAATAAAAGGAAGTTCTTCTTCACACAGCGCACAGTCAAGTTGTGGAACTCCTTGCCTGAGGAGGTTGTGAAGGCTAGAACTATAACAGGGTTTAAAAGAGAACTGGATAAATTCATTAATGGCTGTTAGCCAGGATGGATAAGGAATGGTGTCCCTAGCTTCTGTTTGTCAGAGGATGGAGATGGATGGCAGGAGAGAGATCACTTGATCATTGCCTGTTAGGTTCCCTCCCTCTGGGGCACCTGGCATTGGCCACTATTGGTAGACAGCAGCAAAGAATCCTGTGGCACCTTATAGACTAACAGACGTTTTGGAGCATGAGCTTTCGTGGGTGAATACCCACTTCCTCAGATGCATCTGAGGAAGTGGGTATTCACCCACGAAAGCTCATGCTCCAAAACGTCTGTTAGTCTATAAGGTGCCACAGGATTCTTTGCTGCTTTTACAGATCCAGACTAACACGGCTACCCTCTGATATTGGTAGACAGGATACTGGGCTAGATGGACCCTTTGGTCTGACCCAGTACGGCCATTCTTATGTTCTTATGATAGACATGCTGATTCATGTGTGTGTGTTTCACACGTGCATGTGTGTACATACATAAAGAGAATTCTTCTGCCTTTGGAGAGGGGAGCCAGCAGTCCAAATCAGAGTTAGGGGATTATATAATAATAGATAAACTATATTCGGTTAGAAATAACAAAATAGAGGACAAACACTTTCTGTTTAGAATCCTGAGTACTGTGAAGCTATGCTGAGAAAGTCTCCAGTCACCTTGGACAAACGATAGCTGTGCATCCCTTCTGGTGTTCCCTTAGAAGTTGTAATAGACGGAGAGGGATTTCCTGCCACACCTAAAAGACTGGAGAGTATTGGGCTGTTGCTGTGGGTTGCCACACCCTAACATCTGGGCTGTTCCCAACAGCTATTGCAAGTCACCAGCACTTCTTTTCCCCCCAGCACCTGGCTCTGGGATGAAGAAGGGGGCAGCAGCCTAGTTACAGAAGAACAAGCCCTTGGCCCATCCTTTACCTCTTTCTAGCCCCTGGCCTCCATTTCACAAAGGCAGACACTTTCTTGGTGTGCACCTGTCCAGATCCAACCTGGAGTCTCTCCTGCAGGTAAATGTCCAACATGGGCAGTTTTTTTACCTGCAAGTGGCCTCCTAACAGGCCACCAAGTCCATGCAGGTGTCGTCTTAGCCCCTTGCTTTGGGCATAGATGTGGTTCTGGCCCTGGAAATCAGACGCTCGGGCAGATCAGTTCCTAGCTTTCTTACGGATACAGTGGGGAGCTCCTATGGTAAGCTGAGGCTATTCTGAGTCATGAGAAAAGTGAACAGGCAATCCTGCCTCCTGCCAGGTGCTACAGAAAGGAAGACAGATTGTGTGGCAAGTGGAAGCCGTCCCTGAACTACAACAGGAGAAAATACCTCTTTGAATGGTAGCTCACACAAGTACAGGTTGCTGTGGCAAGGTCAGCAGCTGCTCTCTGTTACTTCAGAGCTCTGACTCCAAACCAGCCTTGTCTGCAGGTAGACACAGATCAGCGCCAGGCTCTCTTATTTTGGGAGTAAATTGCTCCCTGCAGCTTTGGTTAAATTGAGGTCCCTGGAGAGTAGCCAGAGGCAGTGATCCGTAATACTGTTCAGGAATCGCAGGAACAGCTTTGTCCCATTCCTGTTCTCAGGGAACCCCTGGAAATTCCAGGGCATGACTGAAACCGTGCAGCACCTATTTCTGATCAGCTGGGTTTGAAGTAGGGAGCTTTCTCAGATGAGACCAGTATTCAGGCAGCAATTCAGATATTTCGGAAGGGGGCAGGGGGGAGAAGGCAAATTCTGATCCAGGACCCCCTTTTGGTCCCCATTTGTCCCCACCCCTCTTGTAGGGACTTAGGGTCTCCCTCAGCAAGGGAGTCTCCCCTCTTGTCAGCCCGGTGCATGGGCTGGTGCCACCAAGAGGCGAATTGTCAATGGACCCCCCTGTGCTCTGCTGTACAGGAAGAGAGATCCTGGGTGTCCAGTTACAGCACCGTTGGCCCAGCCACCCCGCTATCTGGAGCCCAAGTTGAGTTGCGACCCCATGTGCCAGGTCACGACATCATTCACTGAAACCTGGTCTTGCTGCCCAGCTGTGGAGGAGGTGGGCTCGCCTGGTCAAATGGAGTGGTGTTGTAATGACACAGCTGGAGCGATGCTCTGGCAGCAGCTGTACGGAGTTAGTACAGGAACGCTGCTTAAAAGTGTTTGGGCATGGCCCCCTGGCTCTGCAGCCTATGGAACTAGGAGCAGGTGCAAAAATCTTGATATCCGCGTCATCTTCTCCCCTCTCCCCATTTGGTGCCACTGCTATTGTACTTGTAATTCAGACAAGTAGTCCTCACTCCTGTTGAAGCATTTGATCCCAAGGTAAATTGGAGAAATAATATCCCTAATCTTCAAAGTATGCTCCTTAAGAGCACTGCCGATCATAGCGCAGAGAAGTTGCGTCTTTTACACTGAGATCTGCTAGGTGGCCACATAGCCATCAATGCCCAAATTCACCCTGACTTTACATATTGGCCATCCGGTCTTTAGCCAGTGTCATATTTTTTTTTGGCAGAAGCATTCTCCACACCTTGGTGCCCAGGAGAAGATGGAGGACGTGTACCATACCTCATTTTGGATGTGTATATTTAAAGGAAGATAGTGAGGACATGCTCCTGTGAAAATCCCATTGTAGCAGATCTGTGAACCTTAGCACAATGGAGAATAGGGGGTATCTGAGCTTACCTGAAAATGTCCTTTCACTGAACAATGAAGTGCAAAGGTATGGCCCAGCCTGGAGACGAGATTGTCATTCAGAACTTAGATGGAAATTAACACACAAAGATTTGGGTTTGTGTAGTTAGGGGTTATTTCCCATGCTCTGCAGTAGGGGAAATTGTACGTTTTCCACTTGTACTTAGCACAATATGTAATTTAAGAAAGTGCAATTGAATTATCCTGGCTTTGGAAGTTGTTTCAATTGGTGGAAACTTAAGGGGGTGGGTCATTCCCCTGTTGCCAGTGACTGATGGGTCTGGTTCTGCCCCAAAGCTGCAAGCTGGTTGGCATAGGTATTGTAATGAATCTGTGAGCCTTTGGTAAGCAGCTCCACTTCCCTTGTTAGATCAGCCAGGCCATCTTCTGAACCTTTGCATAATGAGAACTGACCATTTATTTCAGCTTCTTGCTTCCTATCTTTTATCCTGCTTCTAATCTGAGACGGGATTTGATCTGTCACCTTGTGTTTACCAGCTTTTCTGACAGCTTCTTGTGAGCCTTCTGAAAGCCCAAGTTGTCCGCCCTGTTTCTTGTATCTACTGTAAAGAGTTAACAAAGAATGCGAGCGGTTTGGAGAGGCAGTTTGCCTATGTAAAAGCCAGACTGGCTTATCTCTTTGTTCTTGCCTGGGAACTTTACTGTCCCCAATGATTTTCTCCCTCAGCTTTACAGATAATGTTCACTAGTCCAGGGAACAACACGCAGCCTGCCAGGGTAAGCCCCCCGGTGGGCCCGGCCAGTTTGTTTACCTGCCGCGTCCGCAGGTTTGGTTGATCGCGTCTCCCCCTGGCTGCGGTTTGCTGCTCCAGGCCAATGGGGGCTGCAGGAAGCAGCAGCCAGCACATCCCTCAGCCCGCGCCACTTTCTGCAGGGGCTTAGCTTGGCGGACCGCGGGCCAAAGGTTGCTGATCCCTGCACTAGTCTGTAACTTCTGGGATCACACTTAGCTTCTCTTGTCTAACTGTTCTGAGTGAAAAATTTATATTTTCATGGGACTGACCAGAGACCTATTTGCAGTATCTTCCAGTGTCAGTGGTAGCTAGAGAGAGGAGCTAAATGAGCTTCTGAAAAATCAGTTTTTCAGGTGTTTGCGGTAGAGAAGTTCCTGTAGGATGGATTCAGTGGGAGGCTTGTGAACTTTGCTTTGCAGAAAACCTTGTTGCGGCCATTCCAGCTTAGCAGGTTTGGGGTTTGTTACAGCTGTCTGTCAGCATTTCAGAAGCTCTGGTGGGGTAGGAGTTTGGCTAGGCTGCTGGGGGCCGGAGCGTCTAGATTTTGGAGAATAATTCTTTGTAGCTTACCAGTTTTGGTAAACAGTGCCAGTAGTAAAGTTCCCTTTTTAAAAGGAACCTTTGGAATATACTTGGAGCAGTGGACTGCATTGGTCAGGGTGGCATCCTGGAAATTTCCATTGTGAGATGTTCTTGCTGTGTCCAAACTGATGACAATAGGTTTGTAAATTTAAAATAGGCTTTTTTGAGCTACAATTTGCAAACCAGACGTGCCTGGGCACTCCTGGTGGCATGGGCATGCCATCAAGTTTAACAGGTTTCTAATCTACTTTCTTACTAGTTTGACAATGAAACTTCGCTGTGTGAAGCGATTAAAAAAAAATAAAATAAAGGCACATCTGGTACCTCATAAACTGTGAAACCCGTTTTATTTAGTATCTCTTTTCCCCAGGTTTCATTTTATGTTTTCTCTTCCCTCATTCGGTGCTGATGACACTTGCATGAATGATGTGGGTGTCTTGGGTTATTAATCACGTGAGGTGCCACATACCCCAGGACACCAATGGACAACTGTGTTAATAATTACAGCAACCAACTATTGACTTCCAATGAGAAATAAGCTAAGAAACTGATGCACTATTTTCATGCAAGTTAGTTTAATGCAAGTGCATTAATACGGAATGAGAAATGATGCAAATTAAGGCAAAACTCTTCCTAGATGCCGTTTTATTAATTCAAAACTTAATAGCAAATACCATTCAGTTCAGATGTGAGGGAGAGTACATCTTAAGTGTACTTCCAGAACCCTCTTGGCCCTGTCATTGGGATGGGTCAGCCTGTTCCTTGTTAACTGTGAGGGGTGTATGAGTATGCGAATGTTCTGATATCTGGTGTCCAGTACCTTTTAGGTACGTCTCTTTTTGCTGCATCAGCCCTTTCCTTGCCAGCTTCTATGAGCAGGGCCTGCCTCTGGCTCACAGCTTCACTTTGCTTTATGTTAGCAGAGTCTTGACCATTCCTTTAGTTCAGGCCTAAGGCCTCATACCGAGCCTCTGATGAGGGTTTATATTTCAGGGCCTCCCCTTACTACAGAGGAGAAACTATTAGCTCAACCAGTTCACCTGTCCATCAGTTGACAGGGCCTTGGATGATTTAATAGGTTTACCGCTAGGCTAGAGAATGTACTGCATCTGCATAGGACAGTACGTCTAGTAACCTTGTAGAAAAGATGGTATTCATGGAAGTGGCTTCCAAAACTACAGAGAGAGACTGTTTACATAAATCCCTTTCTGTCCACTGCATCTAGAGTCTGTCTCCCTCAAAGATGATTTTAGAGAGATGTTTGTTTTGTGGTTCGCAGGAAACTGTTTTCAATAAGGTTATACCAGTTTAAAAGTAACCTTCAGGGACTTTACATGTATGACTAGATATGTAGCAAAGAAAAGTAAAGTCTTCCTTTCCTTAGCAGTGAAGATTGTGGAAGTTGGTGAGAAAAAGACTGATGAAAGGCACAGCAGGAATTTCCTGGCTTGTCTGTTAGCTTTCTGTACACTAAACTGGATTCAGGTAATTTTAACGGATTTTGGTCTGGTAATGTATATAAGAAAGGGCCACAGTTTTTTCCTTTCATAACATTACAGAAAATAATTCTGTTCTGCAAATGTATTCTTCCTGTAGCTTATTTGTGTGTTAGAATAATCAGGAAAACAGAACATTCCAGAGACTCTTAATTCTCTTCTAATCTGGTCATTGGGTTTCTCCAGTTGCTTAGATGCAGCGCTAAGGTACTCGGCTACATGGCAATGAGCACTGTATAAAAAGCTAGCTAGATACAGACCTTTATGAAATCTTGCAAGTTCTTCTCCAGTAAAATCTGTGGAATTCATTTCTTGCTAATGCATTATCTAGTTGGTTCGCTGCAGCCTCAGGAGGAGCTTATTCAGCTTAGGGAAAAGGCCCTTTCTTTCTCTTGGTTGAGTGCCCTCTCTTAAACTGAAAAGAAAGGAAGTGAATGTCTGAATGGGTTTGAAGTGAGATGCTCTGAAATTTCCAATCCGATCAATAAGGGTGTTTGCCTGCGTTGAGTGTAGCATGGTGCTTGCTGCTAATTCTTAAAGCAGCATGTTGGTCGGAAAAGGTGATTTTCAAAGGATGAAAAAACGGGGCATGTGCTTTCTCTCCACACACACCCTGTTTATAAGAACGTAAGAATGGCCAGACTGGGTCCATCTAGCCCAGTATCCTGTCTTCCGACACTAGCCAGTGCCAGGTGCCCCAGAGGAAATGAACAGAACAGGGAATCACCAAGTGATCCATTCCTTGTTGCCCATTCTCTGCTTCTGGCAAACAGAGGTTAGGGACACCATCCCTGCCCATCCTGGCTAATAGCCATTGATGGACCTGTCCTCCATGAACTTATCTAGGTCATTTTTGAACTGTTATAGTCTTGGCCTTCACAACATCCTTTGGCAAGGAGTTCCCCAGGTTGACTATGCGGTGTGTGAAGAAATACTTCCTTTGCTTTGTTTTAAACCTGCTGCCTATTAATTTCATTTGGTGACCCCTAGTTCTTGCGTTATTTACTCCTTCTCATAACACTTCCTGATTTACTTTCTCCACATCAGTCATGATTTTATAGACCTCTGTTGTGGTCCCTCTTAGTTGTCTCTTTTCCAAGCTGAAAAGTCCCAGTCTTATTAATCTCTCCTGATATGGAAATCGTTCAAACCTCTAATAATTTTTGTTGCCCTTTTCTGAATTTTCTCCTATTCCAATATATCTTTTTTTGAGGCAACCACATCTGCATGCAGTGTTCAAGATGTGGGTGTACCATGGATTTATATAGAGGCAATATGATATTTTCTGTCCTATTATTTGTCCCTTTCTTAATGATTCCCAACATTCTGTTTGTTTTTTTTTGATGTCCGCTGCATATGGAGTGGATGATTTCAGAGAGCTATTAAAACATAGATAGTGACTGGGATTGGCTGTTTAATCTGATGGTTTAAAACTCTTGTTTTTTGTTAATATCTGCTTTACTCCAGTGCTTAATGAATGCTTTGGAGAATGGAGTATCTGTTCAGGATTAAACACTCCCACTTTGGAAGCTCACAATAAATATCTGAGATACTCACAGATTCCTCCAGCAAACCCAGACTTGACATTCATGATCTTGCTAACGTAAAAGGTAATAAAAACACTTGTTTTAACATCGACTATTTAGGTCATCTTTATACATAATACAATAGTTTTAGGGAAAGAGAATTAAAAAACCTTTGCAGGTCACCTTTTAAACTACCTTGAGTACTGTAAATTCCTGCTCTCTTGCCTCCATGACTCTCACATTGTCCCACTTGAATGCATCCAGAACAATGCAGGCGTAATATACCTGGCGCTCATTGCAGCCGCATCTGGCCTTGCTTCATATTCCTTCACTGGCTTTCTAGAATTCCATTCATTCATCTTGGTTTTAGCTTCCGTTCTCTACCCTTTCCAGCAGGGATCGTCCTCCTGCCTGTATAGCTAACAGAAATGGTTTGTAACAGGCTGACCTACACAGTCGATGTCCATGCTCCTATTGAGGGTTGGGACACCCTTTGTTTACGGATTTCTGTGTACCAGGGAGGGGAGTTCCAGCTGAGGTCACTGAAAGCTCATTTGTAAAATGAAAAATTAAGATGTCTGTACACTAATGCGAGGAGCCTAGGTAACAAAATGGAGGAACTAGAGCTACTGGTGCAGGAAGTGAAACTGGATCTTATAGGGATAACAGAAACATGGTGGAATAGTAGTCATGACTGGAGTACAGGTATTGAAGGCTATGTGCTGTTTAGGAAAGACAGAAATAAAGGCAAAGGTGGTGGGGTAGCACTGTACATCAATGAGAAGGTTAACTGTAAAGAAATAAGAAGTGATGGAATGGATAAGACAGAGTCTGTCTGGGCAAAAATCACACTGGGAAAGAAAGCTACTAGAGCCTCCCTTGAGATGGTGCCTGGGGTGTGCTACAGACCGCCGGGATCTGATTTGGATATGATAGAGTCCTCTTTAATGTTTTTAATGAAGTAAACACTAATGGGAATTGTGTGATCATGGAAGACTTTAACTTCCCAGATATAGACTGGAGGACAAGTGCTAGTAAGAATAATAAAGCTCAGATTTTTCTGGATGTGATAGCTGATGGATTTCTTCACCAAGTAGTTGAAGAACCAACAAGAGGGGATGCCATTTTAGATTTGGTTTTGGTGAGTAGTGAGGACCTCATAGAAGAAATGGTTGTAGGGGACAACCTTGGTTCAAGTGATCATGAGCTAATTCAGTTCAAACTAGATGGAAGGATAAACAGAAATAGATCTGGGACTAGGGTTTTTGACTTCAAAAGGGCTAACTTTAAAGAATTAAGGAAATTAATTAGGGAAGTGGATTGGACTGAAGAACTTGTGGATCTAAATGTGGAGGAGGCCTGGAATTACTTCAAGTCAAAGTTGCAGAAACTATCAGAAGCCTGCATCCCAAGAAAGGGGGAAAAAACCATAGGCAGGGGTTGTAGACCAAGCTGGATGAGCAAGCATCTCAGAGAGGTGATAAAGAAAAAGCAGAAAGCCTACAAGGAGTGGAAGAAGCAAGGAAAGCTACCTTAGTGAGGTCAGAACATGTAGGGATAAAGTGAGAGAGGCTAAAAGCCATGTAGAGTTGGACCTTGCAAAGGGAATTAAAACCAATAGTAAAAGGTTCTATAGCTATATAAATAAGAAGAAAACAAAGAAAGAAGAAGTGGGACCGCTAAACACTTGAGGATGGAATGGAGGTTAAGGATAACCTAGGCATGGCCCAATATCTAAAAAAGTACTTTGCCTCACTCTTTAATGAGGCTAATGAGGAGCTTAGGGATAATGGAAGGATGACAAACAGGAATGAGGATATGGAGGTGGGCAGGGCCAGTGCAAGGATATTTTGCGCCCTAGGCGAAACTTCCATCTTGCCCCCTCCCCAAAAAATCACATTATATGCAATACACGGTCACGAAATTGTGCCCCAGACCTTTTTTTTTTAATCTGCCATGAGGCTGCATCAACTGTAAATGAAAAAAAATGAAATTTTATTCCTATCAGTCCTTTTTCTTGTTCACTATTAAAAGTAAAGGATAGAGAATGCATGTCACTTACTATAATTAACTATTTGAATTTCATCAACTGTTTGACGTAAATATTGATTAAGAGATCAAGATGACTTTCAAGCTTAAGCCTGAGTATTCAAGCCTTGTTAGGTTTATGTTGCAACCATTACACTAAACAAAAGCACAGATGTAGGCAGATCTTATCCTACTGGTGTAACAGCAACTGCTCTGGATAGGATCAAAAAGTTGTTCCATATTAGGGGTTGTCAAGTTTCTCAGAGGCATTGTGGTCCAGGTTTGTTTTAAAGAAATAGACCCCTATCCTGCAATCACTTATGCAGGAGGTATCTGTTAAGATGTTTTGCCTTGTTCTACTTTACCTCACTTGAGAGAGGTGCAATTCAAGCATCTGAGAAAATAATAGGAGATCAACCTTCCTAGTTAGTAAGGAAAACATCTGGCTAGTACAACCTAGGATCCCACTATTGTGCTGCTCTGCTAGAAAGAATGATAAAAGATGAAAGTTCACAGAAGGTACAACTCCAAGGTGCTCCGAGCTGTCCAGCTAATCCTTGAATGTTACATTGTAAGAATTCACATGCAAATCCCATTTGCTTGATTGCGAAAGAGGAGGCCATCAATGGGAGAGACCTGGGAGCTCTAGAGACATTAATAGTTCATGTCTGTTCCAGTATTTAGTATCAAATCAGGGCTTTACCGGTCAGCAAACAACCACCACACCTACTTATTTCTCAGCATCGTGCATGTTGTGGCTAGATGGTGATCCTGAGTCACTTGTTACCTTACACAAGAGAAACCTACATTTTAAAGAATTATTTCAAATGGGACAATAAAACAGGAGTAACAAACGTTCTGCTTTTCTGAGGTAATAGCCCCAGAAGTTCTTCATTATTTAACGGAGAGCCTGAGCTGAACGCTGGAACAGGAGGCCATAGGGTGTTGAAGGGCTTCTGTGGAGGAAGAGGAAGAAGTGGCTCTTGGAGCCTCTGGGCCTGATCTAAAACCCACTGAAATCAGTGGGAATTTTTCCACTGACTTCAAGGTCTGGGGATTGGTCCTGCTTTGAGCGGGGGTTGGACTAGATGACTTCCTGAGGTCCCTTCCAACCCTGAGATTCTATGAAGGTGGATCAAGGCCTCTGATAACAAGAGTAACTTTTGTAAACCTCTCATTTCTGGGCAATGAAAATACTTACTGAAATAAGGACATGATTGCTGGGGATGGAAGAGATGTGGAGATATCAGAGGATGAGAGGCTTACAGTCACCTGGGTTGGGGATCTGGGCTAAGGGTGGTTGGTGGTAAAGTAAGATAGGAAATATGTGTAAACGAGCTCTTAAGCTAAGAAGTGGGGGCTTAGTAGGTTTTAACACATGCAATAGTTTAAAACAACACACAAGGGTGTATGGATTGTTTGTAAGGGGTCTGTTTAGTAATGAAACAGAAAATCACTTCAAGTTTAGAAAATGCGGGAACAGTTTAGATACAAACAGGAAAGGGAATATAAAAAACTGTACAGATTTTGCAGAACATGATGTGAACCTAACAGGTAACTATGTCACCTGATTTTTGTATCCTCCTCTTCCCATTTCCTTATTTTGCTCCCATTGTTTGTCACTATCACTTGGTGTCATTTTTAATTTAGATCACAGGCTCTTTGGGCTAGTGAGTCTCTTTTATTTGTCTGCAGAGATCCTAGAACATTTTTGGACACAGAATACATAAGTAATAATATTCATAACAATAATTGCCAAGTGATATACAAACTTAAATGGGATAGAGCTAAAGGGATCCCCCGGGTCAGCGCGCCACCGCGGCAGCCAGCAGCCCAGGGGATCCCCTGGCCCAGGGAAACCCTAGGCTGCCGGCTGCCACGGCGGCGCCCTGACCCGGGGGACCCCCTGGGCTCCGGGCTGCCGCGGCGGCGCACTGACCCGGGGGACACCCTGGGCTGCCGGCTGCCGCGGCGGTGCGCGCTGACCCAGGGTCAGTGCGCCGCCGCGGCAGCCGGCAGCCCGGGGTTTCCCTGGGCCAGGGGGACCCCTTGGGCTGCCGGCTGCCGCCGGCAGCTCAGACTCCCTCTCTGTCCCAGCAGCAGCCGGCTGGTCAACCATTTAAAAAAAATTTGGGGGCGCTTTTTGGCACCCCCAAATCTCGGCGCCCTAGGCAACCGCCTAGTTCACCTAAATGGTTGCACCGGCCCTGGAGGTGGATATTATCACATCGGAGGTAGAAGCCAAACTTGAACAGCTTAATGGGACTAAATTGGGGGCCCAGATAATCTTCACCCAAGAATATTAAAGGAACTGGCACATGAAATTGCAAGCTCATTAGCAAGAATTTTTAATGAATCGGTGAACTCAGGGGTTGTACCGTACGACTGGAGAATTGCTAACATAGTTCCTATCTTTAAGAAAGGGAAAAAGAGTGATCCGAGTAATTATAGGCCTGTTAGTTTGACATCTGTAATATGTAAGATCTTGGAAAAAATTTTGAAGGAGAAAGTAGTTAAGGACATTGAGGTCAATGGTAATTGGGACAAGTTACAACATGGTTTTACTAAAGGTAGATCGTGCCAAACCAACCTGATCTCCTTCTTTGAGAAGGTGACAGATTACTTAGACAAAATAAATGCAGTAGATTTAATTTACCTCGATTTCAGTAAGGCATTTGACATGGTTCCACATGGGGAATTATTAGATAAATTGGAAAAGATGGAGATCAAGATGAAAATTGAAAGGTGGATAAGGAACTGGTTAAAGGGGAGACTACAACGGGTCGTACTGAAGGGTGAACTGTCAGGCTGGAAGGAGGTTACTAGTGGAGTTCCTCAAGGTTCAGTTTTGGGACCAATCTTATTTAACCTTTTTATTACTGACCTTGGCACAAAAAGTGGGAATGTGCTAATAAAGTTTGTGGATGACACAAAGCTGGGAGGTACTGCCAATACAGAGAAGGACCGGGATATCATACAGGAAGATCTGGATGACCTTGTAAACTGGAGTAATAGTAATAGGATGAAATTTAATAGTGAAAAGTGCAAGGTCAGGCATTTAAGGATTAATAACAAGAATTTTGGTTATAAATTGGGGACACATCAGTTGGAAGCAACAGAGGAGGAGAAGGACCTTGGAGTATTGGTTGATCACAGGATGACTATGAGCCACCAATGTGATATGGCCTTTAAAAAAGCTAATGCAGTTTTAGGATGCATCAGGCGAGGTATTTTCAGCGAAGATAAGGAGGTGTTAGTACCGTTCTATAAGGCACTGATGAGACCTCATCTGGAATACTGTGTGCAGTTCCAGTCTCCCATGTTTAAGGATGAATTCAAACTGGAACAGGTTCAGAGACGGGCTACTAGGATGATCCGAGGAATGGAAAACCTGCCTTATGAAAGGAGACTCAAAGAGCTTGGCTTGTTTAACCTAACCAAGAGAAGGTTGAGGGGGGATATGCTTGCTCTTTATAAATATATCAGAGGGATTAATATTAGGGAGGGAGAGGAATTATTTAAGCTTAGTAGCAATGTAGACACAAGAACAAATGGGTATAAACTGGACACTAGGAAGTTTACACTTGAAATTAGACGAAGGTTTCTAACCGTTAGAGGAGTGAAGTTCTGGAACAGCCTTCCAAGGGGAGTAGTGGGGGCAAAAGACGTATCTGGCTTTAAGACTAAGCTTGATAAGTTTATGGAAGGGATGGTATGATGGGATAGCTTAATTTTGGCAATTGATCTTTGATTATCAGCAGGTAAGTATGGCCAGTGGTCTGTGATGGGATGTTAGATGGGATGGGATCTGAGTTACTGCAGAGAATTCTTTCCTGAGTGCTGTCTGGTGAGTCTTGCCCACATGCTCAGGGTTTAGCTGATAACCATATTTGGAGTTGGGAAGGAATTTTCCTCTGGGGCAGATTGGCAAAGGCCCTGGAGGTTTTTCGCCTTCCTCTGCAGCGTGGGGTCTTCAAACCACAATTTGAAGACTTCAATAACTCAGACATAGGTTAGGGGTTTGTTATAGAAGTGGATGGGTAGGATTCTGTGGCCTGCTTTGTGCAGGAGGTCAGACTAGATGATCATATTTGTCCCTTCTGACCCTGAAGTCTATGAGTCTATGAAAGCTCAACTTGTAAGAGAACTTATGTCTCTCATGAGGCGGTCACATGAGCTGTGAGGTCTCCAACCTGGATAAATTAAGGTCATTTCAGGTCATCAATTCTATTTAACAGATTTTAGCCAAGAACACTCTTGAAGGCTCTGGCCCTGACAGCTTGGCCCGGGGTGAGCAAACTTTTTGGCCTTAGGGCCACATCGGGGAATAGAAATTGTATGGTGGGCCATGAATGCTCACAAAATTGGGGTGGAGATGAAGAAGGGGGTGAGGGCTCTGGGATGGGGCTGGAGATGAGGAGTTTGGAGTGTAGGAGGGTGCTCTGGGCTGGGAATTGAGGGATTTGGAGAGCGGGAGGGGAATCAGGGCTGGGGCAGGGGGTTGGGGCACTGGGAGAGGCTCAGAAATGCAGACTCAGAGTGGCGCTTACCTCAAGTGGCTCCCAGAAGCAGTGGCATGTCCCTTCTCCGGTTCCTACGCATGGCGTGGCCCCCGACCCTCGAAGCGAGACCATGCGGCTGCTTCCGGGAGCCTCGTGGTGTGGCCCCCGACCCGGCTGGAGCCCCGGAGCGGGGCAAACCCCGCTTGTGGGCTGGCTTAAAATGGCTCGCAGGCTGGATCTGGCTCGCAGGCCATAGTTTGCCCACCCCTGGCCTGGCCCATTGGCAAGATGAATGACTATGAATTGCGTTTAGGAATCTGTCTGTTTCATCAGATCAGGGCCTGGTATAATGTTTACAAATAGGCATGGTGGTTAATACTGTCTGTACAGCTTCGTGATCTGGAAGAAAACTCCGCTTGCTAGGCCAAGCTGGAGCCTAACCTGGGGTTTGCTGTTTCTGTAACAGAATGTCACATTGCTAGAATAACGAATGGAAGTATAAATATTGTGGTGTTTGCATAAGGAGCCCCCAAAACTCAGGCTAGCCATTGGTTGAGCTGCAAGTATATTTCTTTACAGTAGAAGATGGATGCAACTTCCTGTGGACTTATCTGGTTAAATAATATTTGCTTCTTCAGTCAAATAGAATAATACCTTGCAGGTTACCACAGCTACTGGAATACAGATGAGGCTGAGGCATTTTCTGTTTATGATCGGTTCCCTTTCTTCCCACGTCAGTTTCTTTCTTCTTTACGAACATTTTTCTTCAGAACTCCTGTATGCTAAGGATTACTTGAAGTGGTGTGTAAGCATTTATATTATGGAGTCTTTCTGATAGCAGTTAACTGTGTAAAGCTTTAGACTCCTTTTTGCCCTGGACACAGTATGAGTGCCTGGAGAGGCCAGTGAAATGTGACAGCAACATTATGGTCTAGGCATGTAGTATTAATAGAGATGGAACTGTTTTCAGTGGGTGACGTCTCGCCCAACAGTAGAGTGGAGGGGGCCCATAGCTGCTGGAGGCATGTGCTTCACAGTTACATTAACACGTGTAAGATTCTGAGTTTGTAAAACACTTCATTTATGGAATTGCTTACACTCATGGCCTTATTCTCTGCACCAGAAGTGAATCTTGGAATGCATTTCGTTGTACCTAGGCAGAAGATACAGGTTTGAGATGATAACTTAAAAATGCAGTTGTGCACATTAGACTTTAGCAAGCATGGATGGGTGATTAGGAGGATATACTGAGTGTCTTGAAAACATAATGAGAGTTTAATGTCTGTATTTTCTGATTAACTGCGTAATGCCTGATTTGGAGCTCTAGTAAAGCTGTGAATGGGTGCTCCTGGCCCAGAGGTTGTCTCCTAAATCCATGCAGATTGAGAACTAGCAGCCTAATATCAGACATGGACCAGCCATGTCTCTTTGAGGAGAGGTAGGAAAGCATGATGCTGTGGAAGAGGAGGGTTCACAAACCCAACAGCCCTGATTATAGGGGCCTCTAATGCTAGAGGCGAGGGATGCTGCAGGGAGATAAAGTCGTCTCTTCTGAGACAGTGATCCCGTGCTTCCCACACTGGAAGATGATCTGTGACCGTCTGTCACAGTGTCAGATGTATATGATGACTTGCTAAAGGGCTGCTGCTTCATATTGGTCTTTCCCAAAGCCACTGAATGGTTCTTCCCAAAATATATACTGTATATGTGCTTAGGGTGTGTATTAAAAACTAATAGGAGCAGTAATTAATATTTCTGGGGCTTTGCTGGTGTGCGTGGTTTTAATGCTTGTGGCAGCTCCAAGGTGAGAGGGCATCTATTATGTTTGCTTCTGAAAATAACGAATTGTAGCAATGACTCTCATGATGACTGGCCTACTTTGGTCAAAACCTTTTCCTCCACCTCATCTAACTCCAGGCAAAATCCTAAAATGGAAGACGCACGCTGTCCTCATGTAGGTCACATCAAACATGGTGGTTGTTTTCAGCTGAACTAAGAATGAGATTTCAGTCTCCTAAATAGTAAGAGAAATACAGTTGATAGTAACTTCAGATGTTCACTTGCTGACATTCTTATTCTCCTGCTGTTCCTCTAGGTGTCAAGTACTGGAACCAGGATGAGTGTGGAAGCTAGTGGCAAGCCCTTGAAAGTGGGCTCCAGAGTGGAAGTCATCGGAAAGGGATACCGTGGTACAGTGGCATATGTTGGAGCCACGTTGTTCGCCACGGGAAAGTGGGTTGGAGTCATCTTGGATGAAGCGAAGGGCAAGAACGATGGAACTGTGCAGGGCAGGAAGTATTTCACCTGTGAAGAGAACCATGGCATCTTTGTGCGACAGTCACAGGTATATTTTTCCTCTGGGCAGCGTGGTCTGGTCTGTGCCTGCCAGGCTGCTGCTACTGAGTCGTCAACCTAATGAGAGGGATTTTAAACTAGGTTCAAAGGGGATAGGTCACAAAAGCCCACAGCTCAGTATAGACTAGATAAGTGACCTGAACAGAGGGCTAGATGTTGTGGGGAACATGAAAGAATGCAATAGGGTCAAAGGAGAAATCAGAGGAAATCCATGGGGGAATTTGCTCAACATCCTAGATGTCTGTTCAAGGAATATGGGGAGTAAACAGGAAGAACTAGAAGTATTAGTCCACAAACTAATGTATGACTTGCCCCACCCAGTCTGTGATGGCAGTTAAGTCTTATGACTGAAATACTGGTATAGAGGGGTACAGCTTGTTCAGGTAGGGTAAAAAGGGAGCAGGTGTTGTACATCAAGAATATATACACTTGTTCTGAGATCCAGAAGGATGTGGCAGGCAGACCAGTTGAGAGTCTGTGGGTAAAGATAAAAGGGGTAAAAACTAGGGGTGATGTCATGGTAGGGATCTACTATCGACCACCAAGGCAGGAAAAGAAGATAAATGAGGCATTCCTAGAACAAATAACAGAAATATGCAAAAGACAAGACCTGATAGGAATGAGGGATTTTAACTACCCGTCATCTGTTGGAAAAGTAATATGGCAAAACACAACATATCCAATAAGTTCTTGAAATGCGTCTGGGACAACTTTTTGTTCCAGGCACTGGAGGATGTAACCAAGGGGACAGCCATTTTAGAATTGATTCTAACCTACAGGGAGGACTTGATAGCATATCTCCCACTGGAAAGCAGTTTTGGGTGAAAGTGATTCTAAAATGATAGATTTCATGTTTCATTGGAATGGAAGAAGTGAAAGCAGCAGAATAAGGACAGTGGACTTCAACAAAGCAGATTTTAACAAACTCGGAGAACTGGTAGCTAAGGTCCTGTGGGAAAAAAAGTCTAAGGGAAAAAGGAGTTCAGGAAACCTGGCAGTTTCTCAAGAAGACGTTATTAAAGACACAACTGCAATCTATTCTCCTGTGAAGGAAAGACAGGAAGAATAGTAAGAGGCCAATATGGCTCCATCAGGAGCTCTTTAATGACCTGACAATCAAAAAAGAATACTACTAAAAATGGAAACATGGGCTGATGGTTGATAGCAAGAATAGCACAAGGTTGTAACACACAAAATGAGATACTCCTAGCAAGGGACAAGAAATGCAGTAGGAAGAGGATCTTTAAATACAGTAGAAGTGAGAGACAGACAAAGGAAAGTGTATGTCCTCTACTTAACAGGGAAAATGAGCCAATAACTGATGACATCAAGAAAGCGGAAGGGTTTAATGCCTATTTTGTTTCAGTCTTCACCGGAAAGGTTAATGGTGACCAGAGACTCAGCACAAATAATATTCACAACCGTGGAGAAGAAATGCAAACCAAAAAAAGAAAAGAACATGTTAAAGAATATTTAGATAAGTTAGATGATTTCAAGTTGGGGAGGCCTGATGAAATTCGTCCTTGAGTACTAGCTGAAGCAATCTCAAAACCACTAGCAATTCTCTTTGGGAACTCTTGGAGGACAGGTAGGGCCCCAGAAAACTGGAGAAGGGCAGACATAGTACCTGCCTTTTAAAAGGAGGAACAAAGGACCTGAAGAATTATAGACAAGTCACCCTAACTTTGATACCTGGAAAGATACTGGAACAAAGATTAAACAATCTGTTTGTAAGTACCTAGAGGATAATAGGGAGATAAGGAATAGCCAGCATGGATTTGCCAAGAACAAATCCTGCCAAACCAACCTAATTTCCTTCTTTGACAGTGTTACTGGCCTAGTAGATTGGGGTGAGCGAAGCAATAGATGGTGATGTATCTTGATTTTAGTGAGGCTTCTGACACATTCTCATAAGCAAACTGGTCTAAGGTGGATGTCACGTTCTGGGGTGTGATATAGACCAGTGAGAGATTATCACTTGCCCTGTAACTGCCTTTAAAGTGCTTTGCTGCTATAGCTCCCTTGTACGCTGGCAGGGAGCAGCCAAACAAGCGTCCACTGTGCACTGAGTATCTGTGTGATAAACCACCCTGGGTCAGCAGCTCCGACTGGAGCAGCCTGCTTGTTACATCAGAGCCGCATTCTGGCCTCAGCCAGCTTTGGTTACACCTGGAAGATGCCCCAACGCCCCCTGTCATTTCCCCCAAACCGTGTGCTCTGCAATGTCCAGCCCTTTCCTGGCCCATTCCAAGCCATAAGGTTCATGTGCTCCTCTGAAGAGACAAAGTGCCCCGCTTTTCGCTTCAGCTGGAGTCAGGCTAGCACCTCAGTTCAGAGCAGCACTGGGTTGTTTAGATTACATTAAAACAAGTTTATTAACAAAAGAAGAGAGAATTGTGAGCGAGTTCAAGTGTAAAGGAGAGTGAGAAATGGCTACGAGCAAATAAAAGAGAGAAACTCTTTCTAGAGACTAAGACTTAACAATACTACAGTCTTGGTTCAAGGTCAGATTTTCACCACACTATCTTCCAGCAAGATGGCTGACCACCCCCTTGGCCAGGATGCCCCCTGAAGTCCAAAGTACTCCATTCCATTGTTGTCTTGGATGAAAGATAATTTGAGTGGGGTCTCTGCCCCTTGTATGGTCCAGTGAACCTTTGAAATAGATTTTTCTGATGGTTACCCCCCAAAGTAAAGTTCATTCAAGCTGTGAGAAAGATGACATGGAGTCTTGTGGTGAAGGAAGTTTCATGCTGGTTTCTTCCACTGCTGGTGTTTGCCAAAATGCAGATTGATCTGTTCCGCCAATCTCCTCGCACTGCTGTGATGCTGAGTAGTTATCTTCTTCCCTTGTTAGCTTGATGGTTCTGTTTACCTTCTATGTAAATGAATTCCCATTGTTTCTTAATGTACTTTGGAAGTACCTTCCAGGTGGCAGAGCCATATTCCTTTGGTTAGGGAGGAGTAACTTCAGCCCTGCGCGGCAGACACACTTTAAGGACATAATTCCCAACATATTTGTCATTTTGCATTTGTCCTCCATACATATACCCCACAATAATGTTAATGATCAGTATGTTGTTAGCTTTCTATTGATATCCTACATGACACCTTTTAGATGCAGGTTATGGTATTCGTGAGGTGGGGTTAGGCATCCAGAACTCTCTGCAGTGAGCCCTTTGCCCTCTTGCATTGGGAGGCTGCAAAGGTCACAGAAAGACCATACTCAGAGTAGTTATCAATGGTTCACTGTCAAACGGGGAGGTCTCATCTAGTGGGGTCCCGCAGGGATCAGGCTTGTGTCTGGTACTATTCAATGTTTTCATTAATGATTTGGATAATAGAGTGGAGAGTATGCTTATAAAATTTGCAGATGAGACCAAGCTGAGAGGTGTTGTGAGCTCTTTGTAGGAGAGGATTAGAGTTCAAAACAACCTTGTCAAAATGGAATATTGGTCTGAAATCAACAAGATGAAATTCAGTAAAAATAAGTGCAAAATACTGCCCTTAGGAAGAAAAAATCAAATGCACAGCTACAAAATGGGGAATAACATCTAGGTGATAATACTCTTGGGAGGGGTCTCGGGGTTGTAGTGGATCACAAACTGAATGAGTTGTCAGTATCCTGCGGTTGTGAAAAGGTTAAGATCAGTCTGGGATGTATTAAGAGCAGTATTGTATGTAAGACGAGGAGGTAATTATCCTGCTCTGTTCAGCACTGGTGAGGCCTCAACTGGAATACTGTGTCCAGTATTGGACGCCACACTTAAGGAAAGATGTGGACAAATTGGAGAGAGTCCAGAGGAAAGCAACAAAAATAAGAAAAGTTTAGAAAACCTGACCTATAAGGAAAGGTTAAAAAATCTAGGCATGTTGGGTCTTGAGAAAAGAAGACTAAAGGGGACCTGCTAACAGTCTTCAAATACGTTAAGGGCTGTTATAAAGAGGATGATGATCAGCTGTTCTCTATGTCCACTGGAGGCAGAACCAGAAGTAACGGGCTTAATCTGCAGCAAGGGAGATTTAAGTTAAATTTAGAAAAAAGTTCTAACTCTAAGGGTAGCTCTAGAACAGGCTTTCAAAGGACTTTGTGGAATCCTGGTCATTGGAGACAAACACCTGTCAGGGGTGGTCCAAGTTTACTTGGTCCTAGCTCAGGACAGTGGGCTGGACTTGATGGTTTCTCGAGGCCCCTTCCACCCTACATGTCTGTGGTTCTATGTATGCAGCTCCCTAATCAAAAAGGGGTCTTGGTTAAAGGTGACAAATTGAGACATTCCACACCCACTCCTGGGAGTGAATTTCCTTCACTCCAGGGAGAGTGGCAGTGCCACGACTCCTGTCCCTCAATCACTTAAGGAGTGAAGGCCGGGCAGCTCAAAATTCTGAGTCTTCTTCAGAAAGGTGGGCCTAGTTAGCTCTACCATTCGATGCATTTTTACTCTATCAGCAATCTTTCATCTGCGGATTACTGTAGGGATGTCTCAACGGGTTAAAGTTATGGGATCATGAAATGATGCTGAACTGCACCAAGAGTTCCATGTTCTTCATGAGGCAGAGAATGGCGTTACAACCACCGAATCCACAGTGTGGGGAGCTGCATTTCTCGCACTCCCAGGATTGTAGGTATGTCTACACTGCAATAAAGGATTGTGGTTCCGAGTCTCCGAGCCCAGGTCAATTGGCTCAGGCTGCAGGGGCTGAAGATAACAGTGTAGACGTTTGAGCTGGAGCCTGGGCTCTGAAACTCGACGAGGGGGTGGGTCTCGTAGCCCGGGATGTAGCTAGAGGCCAAATGTCTACACTGCTATTTTTAGTTCTGCCCGAGCCCCGTGAGCCTGAGTCAATTGACCTGGGCTCTGAAACTTGGTGCCACAGGTTTTTCTTTGCAGTGTGAGCATACCCTAAGTGCCTGTAGCAAGGAAAACTTGAGAGTGGAGGCTGGGCAGGTACCTTCAAGTGAAGCAGGAAATTACATCATTTTAAACTGAATGAGGAATTAACTCTGTGACAGGTTCTCCTGGGGTGCTGCCTGGAACTGGGGTGCCACTGAGCCCACCTGACCCAGCAGCCTGGGCTCCTTTTACATGGTACTGCTGTGACAGGCCCGCAAGCCCCCTCCAGCACACATACAGGTAGGGACACACCCAGCTTCACACAGATGCTGAGATCAGCTCTACATGGGAAGGCTCAGCTATGGCACCCCCCCCACCGGAGCTTAAACCCAAAATGATACCGTCTTGCGCTGCGCAGAGAACGGTACAGCGTAAACGCGTGAAATTCGCCCCCTCCTTCAATGTGGAGGAAGATATGCAACAGCTTTCTGCCCCCGGTTATGATTTCCACACACTGGTTTTAGACAAGAACAAGTTTATTAACTACGAAACATAGACGTTACGTGATTATAAGGGATAGCAAACAGACCAAAGCAGATTACCTAGCAAATAAACAAAAATGCAATCTAAGCTTAATATACTAAAGAGATTGGATATCAGTAGCAAATTCTCACCCTAAATGTCGTTTTAGACAGTTTGCAGAGATTCTTGAGAGGAAGCTGCACTTGCTTGCAGCTTAAAACTCCAGGTATTCCTTTCACAGGCTAGAAATCCCTCTAATCTGAATTCAGCCCTTCTCCCCTAGTCCAGTCTTTGTTCCTCAGGTGTTTCCAGCAGTTTCTTTGGCCGGGACTTATTGAAGAACCTAGATGATGTCACTCCCCTTCGTTAAATAGCTTTTGTATATGGCGGGTACCCTTTGTCTTCAACTTTACTTCCCACGCCTTTCTGGGGAAAAACCCTGGTATCCAAGATGGAGTCCAGTACCAGGTGACTTGGTCACATGTCCCTGTAGGGACACAGCAACCATGACTTGGAGGCTGTTTGCTGCATCCTCAGGAAGGCTCCCCAGTGGCAGATTAGCATCTTCTAAGACCTATTGTTTTCCCTAATGGCCCTTCCTAGCCAGCCATCTAAACTGATTACATTCTGTCTAGTGGGTGTTCCCCATATGTAAATGCATTTGTAACAGGTGCATAGACAATATTCCTAACTTCAGATACCGAAATGATACAGGCATACAAATAGGATAATCATATTCAATGAATGATAACCTTTTCAATGACATAGCACATGACCTCTCTTGCAGAAAATACATGATAGTTATGCCATAATCATATCACAATAATATCTCTATGAAGAATGTGGGGCGTAGTATCACTCTAAACATGTATGGATAGTAATTTGGATTTAACTTTTAATATTAAATTAGTATTAGTGTTATCATAGTGCCTGGGAGCCCGAGTCGTGGACCGAGACCCTGTTGTACTAGGCAATGTGCAAACACCGTTTTAATCCGTTCACCTTTAATGGTCCCTTTGTGCAGTTTTTCAATGGAATGGCCAGCCCACTGCATCCAAGCAGCGCAAAATCTCTTTAGTCCCACCGTGACAGAATGGTTGGGTTAGAGATGGCTAACCAATCCAGCAGTTGTTTGACTCCTTGCCTCCAAGTGTCCTCCAGGAAAAAATTAACAGTTGTTATTCCTCACTTTTAATTTGTGGCCCTGTGGTAGCTAAGGGGGTGTGCTGAGTGGCAGCTCATTTCTGTCCTCCATCCCCAGCCGTGTGAGTCTCAGCAGATGCCCCTGATTGGGCTGACCCACGTCCAAAATGTGATGGTATATTGTTGGTGGACTACATGGGAAGCCAAGCCGCAAGTAAATGGTCTGGAAGTAGGAGCCATCAGGTGGGTTCTGAAGTCCTTTCTTACGCTGATTAAAAGAGTTGTTGGTCCAGTACTGACAGACAACATCACAGCAATGTTCAGTATCATCAAGCAAGGAGATGGCCACTCTCAGCCATTTTGCTGGCCCTCTGAATTGGTACCTAGTCTGTCAGGTGTGTCCCTTAGCTCACTCAGCTGGGAAAGCTTATGCTCAAATACATTTGTTAGTCTCTAAGGTGCCACAAGTACTCTTGTTCTTTCGGCTGGGAAAGAAAATGTGCTAGCTTACAAGAAAAGTTTCAGGGTACAGGACCAGGATGAGTGATTGCTTAAGCAGATGTTAGTAGAGGTATTCAAGAAATGTAACAGTCCATTGGTAGATCCTTTCACATCAACCAGCCATGCAAAGTGTGTTGAATCCAGAGCAGAAATGGATGCTTACTCAGTACCAGTGCAACGAAGGAAAAAGAGCTTGGTGTCATCGTGGATAGTTCTTTGAAGATGTCCACGTAGTGTGCATAGGTGGTCAAAAAAGCAAACAGGATGTTAGAAATCATTAAAAAGGGGATAGAGAATAAGAAGGAGAATATATTATTGCCCTTGTATAAATCCATGGTGCACCCACATCTTGAATGTTGTGTAAAGATGTGGTCTCATCTCAAAAAAGTTATACTGGCACTAGAAAAGGTTCAGAGAAGGGGAGAGGGATAGCTCAATGGCTTCAGTATTGGCCTGCTAAACCCAGGGTTGTGTGTTCAGTTCTTGAGGAGGGTGTCACTTAGGGATCTGGGGCAAAAATTGGTCCTGCTAGTGAAGGCAGGGGGCTGGACTTGATGACCATGCAAGGTCCCTTCCAGTTCTAGGAGATTGGTATACCTCCAATTATTAAAAAAAGAAGGGCAACTAAAATGATCAGGACGTTGGAACAGGTCCCCTATGAGGAGAGATTAGAGGCTAGGACTCTTCAGCTTGGAAAAGAGGAGACTAAGGGGGGATAGGATAGAGGTATATAAAATCATGAGTGGTGTAGAGAAAGTAAATATGGAAACAAGTAAATAACTTTTCCTTAATACAAGAACTAGGGGCCACCAAATGAAATTAATGGGCAGCAGGTTTAAAACAAATAAAACGAAATTCTTCTTCACACAGCGCACAGTCAAGTTGTGGAACTCCTTGCCTGAGGAGGTTGTGAAGGCTGGGACTATAACAGGGTTTAAAAGAGAAGTAGATAAATTCATGGAGGTTAAGTCCATTAATGGGTATTAGCTAGGCTGGGTAAAGAATGGTGTCTGTAGCCTCTGTCTGTCAGAGGGTGGAGATGGATGGCAGGAGAGAGATCACTTGATCATTACCTCTTAGGTTCACTCCCTCTGGGACAACTGGCATTGGCCACTGTTGGTTGACAGGATACTGGGCTGGATGGACCTTTGGTCTGGCCCAGTACGGCCGTTCTTATGTTCTTATTCCTGTTAGACTGGAGCAAAGGGCTAAGTTATGCCAAACTGTCGGTTAGAAGAGATGCAGACAAGGCTCAGGTCAGACTGATGGCCCTGTCTTGCGCAGTCAGTATTGATACACTCTTCCCTGGGACTTTGCACGGGAGTCTATGTATCATTTACAAGTGTCACCAATTCTCCTGAGTCAGAAGTCCTCTCATCCTTCATCCCGCTCCGCAGTTGTTCCATCTAATGATTTGGATCCCAGAGACCATTACTGGCCTGGCCTGGCCTGGCCTGGCGTGTTTTGTGAGAGTTCAACAAATTCTGCTATGTTCCAGGGATGTGTCTCTTAAAATGTTCTTCCTGGAAGTGGAAGGGACTTATTCTGAGCAGCAGATAGCTATCTGTAGCTGTGTTTTTGCCTGTCTTTCCTCTTGGATTATTTGGGCATGTCTTTCCTACCTGCCGATATGGCTGGTAGTGATCGATTTCTCAGGGATCAATATAACGTCTAGATGAGACGCGATATATCGATCCCTGAATGAACTCCTGTCGATTCCGGAACAGCACCAATGTGAACGGCGGTAGCGGAGTCGACAGGGGGAGCCACGGACGTCGATCCCGTGCTGTGAGTATGGTAGGTAACTTGATCTAAGATACTTCGACTTCAGCTACGCTATTCACATAGCTGAAGTTGCGTATCTTAGATCGATTCCCCCCCTCCCCCCCGTGTAGACCAGCCCTTTGTTGTACACTCTTTCAGTCTCTCCTCCTCTTCTGGCAAGGTGCACCAGCTGTCCTTTTTAAAGAAGTTACTCTTCAGTACCTGCAGTGCATCGCTTCTGCCCAGGCACACCTGTGTGCTATACAGGGAAGAGACACATCCCGCTACTGTGCAGAGGCAGCACACTTGTGTTACAGAGGCTGGCGAGTAATCTCTCTTTTCCCAGATTTAAAACTTGGCTTGAAATCATGAGGCAGGTTTGACTTTGCCTGGGAGCACCGTTGCCTCTACAAGCGGAACTCTGAAGCGGCCGCAAGGACTTGGATCCTTTTAGAGGGGCAAATCCAGCATGGCAGCTGTGAGCTGGGGAGGGTGGACTCCAAATCCATGAGAGTTTTAACATGTCTGCTCTGTATGATAGGAGCATGCTGCTTAATAATTTCTTGGCCTGTTCTTAGAACCTTACCCTGTAAGAGTGTTCACTTCTCTTTTTATCAAGCTCCTTTCTGTGGAGCACAGCTCCCCTTCGCTGACTGGCTCCAGCCTGAAAGCTCAGAAAGAAAGCAGAGAAGGAGAATCAAGCTGTAATAATGAATAGAAACAGCTTTGGAGAGAGAGGTGCCCACTGCTGTTCAGTCCTTTCCTCATCCAGCAGTTAGATGGTTAAGAACATTGATAGTTTTGTGTTTGTCTTGCTTTTGGGGAGTGGGGGGGCAGGGGTTGGCACAAACTGGGGCTATCTGAGAGTCTGGGTGGCTGAACATCTTGTCCCTTGTTTTCTGTAATGAAATTTTTTCTGATGCTGCTAGGGAGCAGCGCTCGGTTGCTATAGCGATGTTGTCAGCTGGAGTGGGAGGTTGTTGCAAGTTAGGTCTCTTGTCGTGTAAAGAGAAGATGCAAGCACATTGTGGGGTTAGGAGTGTTGCTATGCTGTGTATGCTGCTTTCTCTGTTACTTGTTCTGTGCACTGGTTAGAATGCGTAAGCAAGGGATCACACCTATCATTAGGATTCCAGTTTTCAGTTGAAACCAAAAGCAACCACTAAAACACCAATGTTAATTTTTGAAGAATCAGTTTAAAAAAAAAAATCAAAACGCGACAGGGTTCTTTTAGAGGCACTTGCAACAGAATTCATGTCCTTCTCATGTTCTCGGCTATAAACAAAACTGTTGTTTCACCCCTATGCTTCGTCTCTAGGTCACCCTCAAAAGCCACTGCCACATCGCTACTGTGTGGTTACGTGCAATGTGGGACCGTGGGATGTTAACAATAAACGAGGCTCTCCTGAGCAGCATTCTAACTTTGTGATTTATTTTTTTGCTAATAAAACAGATTTTTAATCAAATTGATGCAACCAAAGTCCTGTTAAACCGATAAAAACTATTTCTTGGAACATACAAGGCCCAAATAAACTTTCCCCGCTCTCCCCTCCAAAAAACAAACCACCCAAACCCTACCCCCTTGCAAATGAGTGCAAATAGAAACTGCATCCATAAAACACAGCAGTAGTCTTTTAACTTGTTTGTGGAGCATTAGCTTCAAAAACAGACTGTTCATAAAAACAAAGTCTCCAAGATCTTAAACACACCAGGCAGTAAGTGTCTTGGAGCTGATAAATCCCTTTAGGAAAAACAAACTCTATGGTAGAGGTGTGGGTGATGTAGCAAACCTGTGAGAAAGTGCTAACCTCTTCCAGAGGCCTGGCCTGCGCCTATAACGTCAGTCAGTTTAGCTCTGTACCTCAGGGTGTGAAATAGTCACACTCTGGAGAGACCTAGTTAAATCCGTCTAAGCTCCAGTGTAGACACCATTCTGCCAGTGGAAGAATCTACCATTGACCCAAGCTACGAGTGGGTTTACTATAGGAGTGGAAGCCCATCACTATAGCAGGTGTCTACACTCCAGCACGGCTACAGCTGTGCCTCTGTGGTGCTTGTAGTGTAGATACACGCAGAGAGAGTGAGCCCGTATCAGGCCTCGGCGCAAGGCTGCTCTGCTGATCCCCAGCACCATGGCAACTGTTATAAAGTCTCTCCTATGGCTTGTGCACTCTAGCCATGCCTTTGCTTGTCCAGAAGGAAGCAGGTATAAAAAACAAACCATGGAGGCTGGAGCAGTGGTGGTTGCCCTGTGATAAAGCAGCATGCTGCAGCTTCCACCTGGATGCCAAGAGTTTGTCCCTCTGCATGAACGAGGTGACCAGGAATTTCTGGGCTCCTTGCTCCATGATTTTTCCAGGGACAGAGGTGAGACTGACCGGTGTGTAATTTCCTGGATTCTCCTTCTTCCCTTTTTTAAAGGTGGGCACTAGATTTTCCTTTTTCCAATTATCTGGGACCTCCCCCGATCGTCACAAGTTTTCAGAGATCATGGCCAATGGCTCTGCAATCACATCAGCCAACTTCCTCTGAACCCTCTGATGCATTAGATCTGGCCCCATGGACTTGTGCATGTCCAGCTTTTCTAAACAGTCCTTAACCTGTTCTTTCACCACGGAGGACTGCTCACTGTGCTGCCCAGTGCAGCAGTTTGGGAGCTGACCTTGTCTGTGCAGACTGAGGCAAAAAAAGCATTGAGTACTTCAGATTTTTCCACATCATCTGTCACTAGGTTGCCTCCCCCATTCAGTATGAGTCTCTCACTTCCCTTGTCCGTCTTCTTGTTGATAACCTACCTGTGGAAACCCTTCTTGTTACCCTTCACATCCCTTACTAGCTGCAACTCTAAGTGTGATTACACTATGATTACCCTTCCTGATTACACCCCTCCATGCTCAAGCAATATTTTTAAACTTCTCCCTAGTTATTTGTCCAAATTTCCGCTTCTTGTAAGCTTCCTTTTTGTGTTTAAGCTCACCAAAGATTTCTTTGTTAAACCAAGCTGGTCAGCTGCCATATTTGCTATCCTTTCTGTACATCAGAATGGTTTGTTCCTGCACCCTCAACAAGGCTTCTTTAAAATACAGCCAGCTCTCCTGGACTCCTTTCCTCCTCATATTAGCCTCCCAGGGGATCCTGCCTGGCAGTTCCCTAGGGAGTCAAAGTCTGCTTTTCTGAAGTCCAGGGTCCGTATTCTGCTGCTCTCCTTTCTTCCTTTTGTCAGGATCCTGAACTCGACCATCTCATGGTCACTGCTGCCCAGGTTGCCACCCACGTCTAATTCCCCTACTAACTCTTCCCTGTTTGTGAGCAGCAAGTCAAGAGGAGCACGGCCTTTAGTTGGTTCCTCCAGTACTTGCAACAGAAAGTTGTCCGCAACAGAAAGTTGTCCCCAACACTGCCCAAAAACTTCCTGGATTGTCTGTTCACTGCTGTATTACTCTCCCAGCAGATGTCACGGTGATGAAGTCCCCATAAGAACCAAGACCTGTGATCTGGAAACTTCTGTTAGGTGTCCAAAGAAAATCTCGTCTGCCTCCTCCTCCTCCTCCTGGTCTGGTGGTCTATAGCAGACGCCCACCACAACATCACCCTTGTTGCTCTCGGCTCTAAACTTAACCCAAAGACTCTCAACAGGCTTTTCTCCGGTTTCATACAGGAGCTCTGAGCAATCATACTGCTCCCTTTCATACAGTGCAACTCCTCCATCTTTTCTGCCCTGCCTGTCCTTCCTGAACAGTTATACCCATCCTTGACAGTGCTCCAGTCATGTGAGCTACCCCCCCAAGTCTCTGTTGTTCCAGTCACATCATAGTTCCTTGACTGTGCCAGGACCAGTTCTTCCTGCTTGTTTCCCAGGCTTCTTGCGTTTGTGTACAGGCACCTAAGATAAGTAGCCGATTGCCCTTCTTTCTCAGTATGAATCAGGCTGCCGCCCGTTACACCCTCTTCCTTGTGTTTCCTCCCGGTATCCCACTTACCTCCGGGCTCAGGTCACCACCCCCTGGCAAACCTAGTTTAAAGCCCTCCTCACTAGGTTAGCCTGCCTGCGAAGAGGTTCTTCCCACTCTATATTAGGTGGATCCCGTCTCTTCCTAGCAGTCCTTCCTTCCAAACAATTCTGCCTGGCGGGCTGAAGAGGAACTGGGAACCTGGAAACAGCAGCTTCCAAACTCCTGGGGTCTTGGGTCCCCATTAGCCCACCAGGCAGGAGGCTAGACGGACAGGGTGCCTGGCAGCGTGCCACATGGGCTGCCGAGGAGCTAGGTGGGTGAGCTGGCAGAAGACTCGGCTGTCTGGATTCTGCTGGAGCTTCGTCAAAATCTTACTGTCTTTGCAACTATCAGAGGGGGAGCCATGTTAGTCTGGATCTGTAAAAGCAGCAAAGAATCCTGCATGCATCCGACGAAGTGGGCATTCACCCACGAAAGCTCATGCTCCAAAACATCTGTTAGTCTATACGGTGCCACAGGATTCTTTGCTGTCTTTGCAACGTTTCTGTTTAGGTGAATCTGTCGTCTCTGGTGCAGAACTGTTCTGTTGGAGGATTTCCAGGCAGCTCTAGTGAGCGGCCGGGCTGGGTTGGAACTGTGTGCCTCCTAGCCAGTACCGAATGGAGGTTAATGGAGGGAATTTGGGTTTGCTGCAGCAGCAGGAGGAGAGGCTGACTTGTGTGTTAGATTTGGCATCCTGGCAAGCTGCCTCAGGAGACTATAGGTACCAGACCCAAACATGGAAGCAATGTAGGGAGAGCCACTGTTATTTCCCTGCTCTTCGTTTCTGAACGTGCCTTTCCCATCCGTTCCCCTGTGCTGCTCACCAAAGCACTGCGCTCAACTGTGTCAACACTGAGAGTTGTTTACACTTATGTGTTTCCTGCGCATGTTTTGGCAGCTTTAAAATACTTGGGATTTCCATTCACTGGGGCAGGGATTTTAAGCATCAAAGTCCTCCTATAACAGGTGGAGACCTTCGAGTTTGTCACCAGTACAGTAGTGCTGATTCCCATGCCATGGAGAGGTCTGATGGCTCTAGGCCAGGGGTAGGCAACCTATGGCACAGGTGCTGAAGGCGGCACGTGAGCTGATTTTCAGTGGCACTCACACTGCCTGGGTCCTGGCCCCCGGTCTGGGGGGCTCTGCATTTTAATTTAATTTTAAATAAAGCTTCTTAAACATTTAAAAAACCTTTATTTAATTTCCTTACAACAATAGTTTAGTTTAGTTATATATTATAGACTTATAGAAAGAGACCTTCTAAAAACATTAAAATGTATTACTGGCATGCGAAACTTTAAATTAGTGTGAATAAGTGAAAACTCAGCACAGCACTTCTGAAAGGTTGCTGGCCCCTGCTCTAGGCAAAGCAATCCTAGCTATGTCTCAGCACCATGTCCTGTACATTACTGTGCTTTTCTAAACTGAAAAATAACAGCCCCCTCTCCTCCCCCATGGCTCTAATTCCTCACTTTCTGCTTCATGTTAATTACAGACAGTCCGTGGATCCCAAAGTGCTTTACAGACCTTGTACTGTTGGGGTCGCTTCACCCATCTCTGGGACGGAAATGCAGCCTCCGTTCTATTCTAGCCACGCTGCAAAGCTGATTTTGTTAGTGATGTGGGAGAAGTGACAATTCTGTATTCAGTTAAAATCGCAGGAGGAATTTAGGACTGCCGAATGTGATTATTGGTGAGGGAACTCAGATCTTTCCATGGCAAGTGCCAGGGGACCTTTAAGTGATCAGTGCCTGTTTGTCTCCTCCTGAAATCAGGGTGGTGATGAAATACAACTGTAGGAAAACAGTCCTAAACACTGATGTCACTGCTGGTCATCCCATTCCAAGTGTATCTAACTCCATCTGTATTAGACAGATGAGTCAGGGGTGCTTAGAATTCTTAGGTTCATGTTTGATGATCTCAGCCCCATTATCAAGACTATAGAATCTCCTCCTAGGACGGATTCCTGTAAGCCGAGTGAAGAGTTCTCCCTTATGCACTGCTGAGATGGCTCAAAAGCCTCCCCTTTACAGAACTCACCTAAAGAGGTCAGCAGCACGTGGCTTTCGTTGGAGAGGTGCCCTGTCAGCGGGATGCCTCCCCTTTTCCACCTTCTTTTAAATGCTGCTTTGAGTATTGTCTCTGCCTTTGATGGTGTTATCATTATTTCTATAGCGTAGAGCAGTGGCTCTCAGCCAGGGGTACGCAGGGGTCTTCTGGGGGGACATCAACTCATCTAGAGATTTGCCTAGATTTACAACATGCTACAAAAAAAGCCCTAGGAAACCCAGTACAAACGCAAATTTCACACAGACACTGACGTGTTTATACTGCTCTGTGTACTATACACTGACATGTAAGAACGTTATTTATATTCCAATTGATTTATAATTATATGGTAAAAATGCTGAAGTCAGCAATTTCTTAGTACTAGTGTGCTGTGACACTTTTTTGTATTTTTATGTCTCACTTTGTAAGCAAGTAGTTTTTAAGTGAGGTGAAACTCGAGATACACAAGACAAATCAGACTCCTGCAAAGGGTACAGTAGTCTGTCTGGAAAGGTGGAGAGCCACTGGTAGAATGTCTCATTAAAATGCCTCTTCCTGCTTGTTTAAGAAGTGTGTATGTGGTGTCCTGGGCACCTTACCTACATAGGAACCACTTACAGACTGGCAGGCTACAGCAGAGTTGCCTGCTTGTTAGCAAACCTCCTCCTGTCTTCCATTATTTGTCAGTCAGGAGCCTGGCCAAAAAAGATTGTTTAAAAAGACCCCCTAGGTCACCCGTGCTTTAGATTTCATAGCATTGCCCGAAACCTAAGACTGTGTCTGCTTTCAGGTGCTGGGATTTCCCTGAGAGCATGGCAGCTTTCACTAGGACCCCTGTGGTGATTGTATTGGAGGTCTGAGACCTCACAGATTGCTACATCGTGGAGAAAAGCGGCTTTTCTTACTGAAGAATGTGGGAGTCTTTACAATTCTGTTCAGATCAGATAAAATATACTTAAGGAGAAACCAGGATTTTTTTTTATCTGTCAGAAATTCAAACTGATCCACAGACCAAAAGTCATCATCTTGGCTTGGACAGAAGTAGATAGCGACCTGTAAACTGCTTAGACTGCCTGGGCAAGTGGGTCCTCAAATCCACAATGGGTTTCAAATCAGTTTTAAATGTAAGTTTTCAGGGAGCTGGGGAGGGAGGAACACCAAGAAATGAGATTAAAAATCAGCACAAAGTGGAGTCTGTTGTATTAAAGCCTCAACTCCAGAATGGGGCTGCTGTGTGTTCATGCCACTCCTCGCTGGTAACATTGAATTGGTTCCATTTATTCAGATCCAGATTTTTGAAGATGGAGCAGATACAACATCTCCAGAAACCCCAGAATCTTCTTCCTCCAAGGTCCCCAAAAGAGGTATGGTCCACTCGTCTGTCTTATGCGTCCTTATCTCCCCTTCATTCCAGCCCAAGAGGGATCCATATGTCAGACATCCAGCATTGTCTAGAATCGGAGCTCTTGGGGAAATCTTCACCCATCCCTTCTACCTTTCCTCCTGCCAGAGGGGAGCCTCTGCTGGGGGATGTGGAGATGCAAGCATAGCACTTCCTGGTGCACTGCTCCTTCAGTTTAGCGTTCCAAGTGCTTCTCAACAAGCACCCAGGGAAAGGCTTTAAAGGCCACCCAGGAGCCCCACTAAGGGCTGGATCCAGAGCCCTCTGAAGTTGATGGGAGGCTGCTGTCAAGTTTGCCATCATGCAGGTAAGGTTAGGATTCAAGTCCAGGGTGGCGAGAACATCACTGGTTTCTTCCTCACATCCTCGAGCATTCAGTGGTATTAAAATCCACACCACCTTGAGCTCAGGTAGAATGTTGGTGGGCAATCAGTAAATGAGGCAGGAAGCATGTCCATACTGCCTGGGGAAAGGCGGTCTAAGTGAAATGGTCCGGAACTAGCCTCCAGTGGTAAGGGGGCTGGGCAGTGGGTGGCAGCTTGTTTTCTTAAATGTTGCTGCCTTTTAATGTCATTAGGCCTCTGTTTGTCCCTGTATGATGAGTCTGTCATCCCATTTCTGTCTCCTTTGGAAATAGTCCCTAACGTTCAGTCTCTTCTCACATGGAAGTCTTTCTAGGCCTCTATTAACCCCCAATGCCCTTCGTTCTCCTCCCCCCTCCCAGCCGCCTATTGAGGAGGTGACTAGAACTGAACATAGTATCCAGGGGAGAGCATCCCCCGAGTTAGCCAGTGGTGGTATAATAGCATCAGTGTTTGCTCACCCTGTTCCTAATGTTTTGTTTGCTGCTTCACACTGAGGAGTGGATCTCGCCGAACTGCTTACAGCGATCTCCAGGTCTCCTTCTTAAGTGCTGGGTTTTCAGTCAAGTGTAGCAGAGTGTCCAGGCAGTTCAGGTAGTATTTTACTATGTGCAGTACCTTGCCCTGAACCTCACCTGCCATTGTGCTGCCCAGCTGTGATCCCTCTGAAGCTCCAAATTTGAGAGAGATTCTGGAGAAGGGCTTGTAGGTTGAGAGTTGGACTTTGCCTGCCTCCTGGTGGAGAGTGAGCTCCAGTTTGCCCTGCTTTCTCCAGCCCTGGTAGCTGGATTCTTGTACCTTGTGGCATCCCAGCGGGTGCTCTGTGAAGAAGTAAGGGGTTGGGGGAGAAGAGCTCATGAAGAGCCAGAGAGACTAGAGTGGTGGATATTGACAGAGGGATCTGGGAAATTGCCTCAGAAAATGAGAGAGCATGAGGACCGAACACACACACTCACACTCTCTCTCTCTCTGCAGATACTAGTTCAGAGAGGGTGAAGTGAATGGTGAGGAGCAGTCACTGGCTGGGTCAGAGGGATAAGACAGGGGTGTTTGAGATGAGTTGCTCAAACCTGTGAGCTGTGGATCTGGCTGGTGGAGGTGATGGTGGGAGACCAAGAAGAATAAGGAAGGGGTCAAAGCACACAGGGTCAGCTGCAGTGCTCTTTGGAGAAGCAAAATGCAGACACATGAAGTGTGGCTCCATGCCAGGGAGTTTCCATAGAAACAGCAGCGTCTGCTGCAGTCTCTGCCTCTGCAGTATATGATGCAGAGATTTCAATTCGCATAAATCTAGCACCTTCTCTGCTAAAAGGAATAAAGGTGTAAGAAGCACAGTGGAGATGGTTGGGGTCTTTGATTTATGAGCTGCTTCTATAGTGTCTATTATCTGGGCAGCTGATGCCTCAATTCACATTATTACACACACGCGAACAGAGTGCTACTCACAATGAATGACATACAAACAGCTATCATGGTGCAATCCACAATATCGGACCCATCAAATATCCAAGACCAAAACAAAGGATGAAATTTACCCAAACAAATCCTCCTCTTGTGCTTGGTGTACACAACTTCTGCACTTAACTCACGGTTGTATGCTAAAATGTACATTTTGATCATGCCTACGCACACCTGTGCACGGGAATCACTTTGCTCACCACTACACTATAGCTGTCTCTGGAGTGAAATGCAGCAGCTGTTCAACAGCGTACATCAAAGATACAAACAGTTCAGGACAGGAGGTGAAGAAAAATCCTGAATCCAAGTGAAAATGCCCTTTATGTAGGATTGAATTTTAGCCCAAACTCCAGCGTTTGCACCTGTTCATTTAAATGCCAGGACACCCTTGATTGTCAGAGTTGGTCAGGAGCTCTATTTGCTGTTTTATAGAGGAAAGCGCAAACAGAGCACCTGGCCAACTACAACCGACACAACCCCTCATGACAATTTATGGGGCTTTAACGTAATCATTCCAGGAAGAATGCCAGCTAGAGAATAGTCAACATATGCTGCAGTCTATTGGATTCTCCTGGGCAGGCTCCCATTCTAGTAGTGAGAAAGCCTGACCCTGATCAGTTGGAGCCCTGACAGGATCACAGTCCCGAAGCGTTAAGCTCTCTCCATGCATTACATTGTAATCTAGATCTTCAAGGTTAAACTCAGGCAACTGCACAGATACAGTTGAGTGTGCAACTTACATGCGTATGCAAATCAAGTATAGAGCAGCCTCTCTTGAGGGATCGACAAGCATTGGTTGCTGAACATAGATGGTCATTTAACAAAGGTGGAGGAGAAACCTACTCGAAATTCGGAGGTACCTTTTAAGTCTTGGTTGATCACAGGATGCCTATGAGCTGCCAATGTGATATGGCCATTGAAAAAGCTAATGTGGTCTTGGGATGCATCAGGCAAGGTATTTCCAGTAGAGATAAGGAGGTGTTAGTACTGTTATACAAGGCACTGGTGAGACCTTATCTGGAATATTGTGTGCAGTTCTGGTCTCCCATGTTTAAGAAGGATGAATTCAAACTGGAACAGGTACTGAGAAGGGCTACTAGGATGATCCGAGGAACGGAAAATCTGCCTTATGAAAGGAGACTCAAAGAGCTTGTTTAGCCTAACCAAAAGAAGGCTGAGGGGAGATGTGATTGCTCTCTATAAATATATCAGAAGGATAAATATCAGGGAGGGAGAGGAATTATTTAAGATCAGTACCAATGTGGACACGAGAACAAATGGATATAAGCTGGACTCTAGGAAGTTTACACTTGAAATTAGATGAAAGTTTCTAACCATCAGAGGAGTGAAGTTCTGGAACAGCCTTCCAAGGGGAGCAGTGGGGGCAAAAGACATATCTGGCTTCAAGACTAAGCTTGATAAGTTTATGACGGGGATGGTATAATGGGATAGCCTAATTTTGGCAATTAATTTGTCTTTGACTACTAGTGGTAAATATGCCCAGTGGCCTATGATGGGATGTTAGATGGGTGGGATCTGAGTTACTACAGAGAATTCTTTCCTGGGTGCTGGCTGGTGAGTCTTGCCCACATGCTCAGGGTTTAACTGATCACCATATTTGGGGTTGGGAAGGAATTTTCCTCCAGGGAAGATTGGCAGAGGCCCTGGAGGTTTTTTGCCTTCCTCTGCAGTATGGGTCACGAGTCACTTGCTGGAGGATTCTCTGCACCTTGAAGTCTTTAAACCATGATTTGAGGACTTCAATAACTCAGACATAGGTTAGGGGTTTGTTACAGGAGTGGGTGGGTGAGATTCTGTGGCCTCCGTTGTGCAGGAGGTCAGAGTAAATGATCATAATGGTCCCTTCTGACCTTAATGTCTATGAGAGGAGCTCAGAAGGCAAGAAGTTGCCTCATACAGCTGGTCTCTTCTATGCACTTAATTTTATTTGCACTCATGTAGCCGGTTAAATGCCTAACTTTCCTTGTGCTCAGTAAGATATCTGACTGGTGCTCATAAGTTAGTCATGTGGAGAATTTCACATGACTAACTATAGAAACATATTTTAGTTTACCAAGTGATGTTACAGGCCTGAGATGCCTTTAGCTGGCCCTATTTTATGGATATATATAAAATCACCTTTGATTACCAGATGGAATCTAATTGGTGGAGACACGGTCACATGTCTCTACTTGCGTGTTCCTGAAAAAGGGGCTTTTTAGGCTTGAGATGATCCAAAGCTCTCTGAAATCTTGCAGTCATCTAACCATAGGCAAGGATAGATGTCATGGGCTTGTTGTTATATTTTGAAATACACCTCTACCCCGATATAACGCTGTCTTTGGGAGCCAAAATATCTAACTGCGTTATAGGTGAAACCTCATTATATAGAACTTGCTTTGATCCGCCAGAGTGTGCAGCCCCCCTCCCCTGGAGCGCTGCTTTACCGCGTTATATCTGAATGTGTGTTGTATCAGGTGGCGTTATATCGGGATAGAGGTGTAGTTGATATTCCTTGAATCATAGAAGATGAGGGTTGGAAGAGATCTCAGGAGGTACCCCCTGCTCAGAGCAGGACCAGAAGAGGCCTTCTAATTCAGCATGCCTGCTCACTTCAATGCACTGTGACCTTCCTTCTCCCCAGACTTTTCATTCCTCCTCCTAGAGACACGTCTAGGGATCCTTCAACTAGAACTAGACCTAGACCTAGACCTTGGGCTCAACTCTCATAGTGACACACAGGATTCCGGAGAGTGAGTGGGGACTCCCCTCTGCCCTGCTGCTCATGTGCCAAGAGCCCCTGTGTGGTACCTGTCACAAACAGCTCATGGTTCTTGGTTTTTCTGTTTTATTTCCAGAATCTTCGGAAGCTGCCAAAGCCAGCAAATTGGTGAGTACTTCAGCGTGAGACCCTGCCGCCTGCTTGGAGAAACTCATTCCTTCACGTCAATGTGTTGGCTTTAATCTGCTGAATTCCCAGCATTAGCTCTTCCTGCCTTTCCAGAGTGTAACCAAACGTCTGTCTCTCAGAACGAGTGCACATGCACACGGCAGGGCCAGGATTTCAACCAGTGAACATTGCAGATTAAAGGGGGCAAAAAAGGAAAGCCCCAAATAAAATGGCTGGTGAGGAAAGTCTAGCTTTTGCGTTATCTGGGTGTTCCACAAGGGATTCGCCTGAGGTCAGTTAGGAGCAAGGCAAATAAAAAATAGCTTTATTCCAAATGACCAGAAACCTTTTCGGTTTGTTACAAACAGCCCTCTCACGGGGGGCTCACACTGGTGGGAGGGAAGTGAACAGTCTGTTGTTTTGGGGTGAGGGGGTCATTCTTCGTTTGATTCAGTATTGCAGAGCCTGCCCTTGAATGCTCTCCAGCAGTAAAATTGCGATTTCCCTCCAAATGACCCTACATTTCAGAGAAGGAAGTAACTCTCTCTCTCTCTCTCTCTCTCTCTTTAACAGCATATTTTAAATTCACCTTTTCTGCTGAAAATCTGTTGGGTTTCCTGGTATGTGCCTAGTTTCCAGTTAAGCTTTATATATACTGCCCTACTTATCTTTGTCCAGGAGTCCTAGTGGCTCGTACAAGGCCTACATGGGTGCCCGTTACTGTGTCTGAGTGTCCAGTCACAGAACTGGAAAGGACCTCGAGAGGTCATCTAGTCCAGTCCCCTGCACTCGTGGCAGGACTAATTATCTAGACCATCCCTGACAGTTGTTTGTCTAACCTGCTGTTAAATATCTCCAGTGATGGAGATTCCACAGAGGCAATTTATTCCAGTGCTTAACCACCCTAACAGTTAAGAAGTTTTTCCTAATGTCCAGCCTAAACCTCCCTTGCTGCAATTTAAGCCCTTTGCTTCTTGTCCTATCCTCAGAGGTTAAGAAAAACAATTTTTCTTCCTCCTCCTTGTAACAACCGTTTACATACTTGAAAACTGTTTTTGTGTCCCTGCTCCGTTTTCTCTTTTCCAGACTAAACAAACCTAATTTTTTCTGTCTTCCCTCAGAGTTCATGTTTTCTAGACCTTTCATCATTTTTTGTTGCTGTTCTCTGGGCTCTGCAATTTGTCCACCTCCTTCCTGAAATGTGGTGCCCAGAACTGGACACACTACTCCAGTTGAGGCCTAATCAGCGCGGAGTAGAGCTGAAGAATTACTTCTTGTGTCTTGCTTATAATACTCCTGCTAATACATCCCAGAATTATGTTTGCTTTTTTAAAAACAGCATTACACTGTTGACTCATATTTAGTTGTGATCCACTATGACCCCTAGATCCCTTTCCTCAGTGCTCCTTCCTAGGCAGTCATTTCCCATTTTGTATGTGTGCAACTGATTGTTCCTGCCTAAGTGGAGCACTTTGCATTTGTCCTTTTATTGAATTTCATCCTATTTACTTCAGACCATTTCTCCAGTTTGTCCAGATCATTTTGAATTTTAATTCTATCCTCCAAAACACTTGCAACCCCTCCTAGCTTAGTATCATCCACAAACTTTGTGTCTACTCTCTATGCCATTATCTAAATCATTGATGAAGATATTGAACAGAACCAGACCCAGAACTAATCCCTGCGGAACCCCACTTATGCCCTTCCAGCATGACCGTGAACCACTGATAACTACTCTCTGGGAACGATTTTCCAACCAGTTTTGCACCCACCTTATAGTAGCTCCATCTAGGTTTCATTTCCCTAGTTTATTTATGGGATGGTCACGCGAGACCATATCAAAAGCTTTACTAAAATCAAGATATACCACGTCTACCACTTCCCCCATATCGACAAGGCTTGTTACCGTGTCAAAGAAAGCTACGAGGTTAGTTTGACACGATTTGTTCTTGACAAATCCATGCTGACTGTTACTTATCACCTTATTATCTTCTACATGTTTGCAAATTGATTGCTTAATTCTTTGCTCCGTTATGTTTCTGAATACAGAAGTTAAGCTAGCTGATCTGTAATTCCCCAGTATCAGAGGGGTAGCCGTGTTAGTCTGGATCTGTAAAAGCAGCAAAGAATCCTGTGGCACCTTATAGACTAACCGATGTTTTGGAGCATGAGCTTTCGTGGGTGAATACCCACTTCTTCATGCATCTGACGAAGTGGGTATTCACCCACGAAAGCTCATGCTCCAAAACATCTGTTAGTGTATAAGGTGCCACAGGATTCTTTGCTGTAATTCCCCAGGTTATCCTTATTTCCCTTTTTATAGATGGGCACTAGATTTGCCCTTTTCCAGTCTTCTGGAATCTCTTCCATCGTCCACAACTTCTCAAAGATAATCGCTAATAGCTCAGATATCTCCTCAGTCGGCTCCTTGAGTATTCTAGGATGCATTTCATCAGGCCCTGGTCACTTGAAGACATCTAACTTGTCCAAGTAACTTATTCTTTCCGTATTTTAGCCTCTTCTGATCCTACCTCATTTTCACTGGCATTCACTGTGTTAGACATCAATCACCACCAACCTTCTTGGTGAAAAACTAAACAAACAAGTCATTAAGCGCTTCTGCCATTTCCACATGTTTTGTAATTATTTTCCCCTCATTAAGTAATGGGCTTACCCTGTCCTTGGTCTTCCTCTTGCATTGAATGTATTTGCAGAATGTTTTCTTGTTACCCTTTGTGTGTCTAGCTAGTTTGATCTCGTTTTGTGCCTTCGTCTTTCTAATTTTGTCCCTACATACTTGTGTTGTTTGTTTATATTCATCCTTCGTAATTTGACCTAGTTTCCACTTTTTGTAGGATTCTATTTTGTTTTTCAGATCATTGAAGATCTCCCGGGTAAGCCAGGGTAGTCTGTAGCTATACTTCCTATTTTCCTACACAGAGGGATAGTTTGCTTTTGTACCCTTTAATAATGTCTCTCTGAAAAATACCCAACTGTCTTCAGTTGTTTTTCCCCTTAGACTTGCTTCCCATGGAATCTTACTTACTAACTCCCTGCGTTTGCTAAAGTAGCCTTCCTGAAATCATAGAATCATAACATCTTAGAATATCAGGGTTGGAAGGGACCTCAGGAGGTATCTAGTCCAACCCCCTGCTCAGAGCAGGACCAACCCCAACTAAATCATCCCAGCCAAGGCTTTGTCAAGCCTGACCGTAAAAACCTCTAAGGAAGGAGTTTCCACCACCTCCCTAGGGAACCCATTCCAGTGCTTCACCACCCTCCTAGTGAAATAGTGTTTCCTAATATACAACCTAGACCTCTCCCACTGCAACTTGAGACCATTGCTCCTTGTTCTGTCATCTGCCACCACTGAGAACAGCCGAGCTTCATCCCCTTTGGAACCCCCTTTCAGGTAGTCGAAAGCAGCTATCAAATCCCCCCTCACTCTTCTCTTCTGCAGACTAAACAATCCCAGTTCCCTCAGCCTCTCCTCATAAATCATGTGCTCCAGCCCCCTAATCATTTTTGTTGCCCTCTGCTGGACTCTCTCCAATTTTTCCACATCCTTCTTATAGTGTGGGGCCCAAAACTGGACACAGTACTCCAGATGAGGCCTCACCAATGTCGAATAGAGGGGAATGATCACGTCCCTCGATCTGCTGGCAATGCCCCTACTTATACAGCCCCAAATGCCGTTAGCCTTCTTGGCAGCAAGGGCACACTGTTAACTCATATCCAGCTTCTTGTCCACTGTAACCTCTAGATTCTTTTCTGCAGAACTGCTTCCTAGCCATTAGGTCCTTAGTCTGTAGCAGTGCATGGGATTCTTCCGTCCTAAGTGCAGGACTCTGCACTTGTTCTTGTTGAACCTCATCAGATTTCTTTTAGCCCAGTCCTCTAATTTGTCTAGGTCCCTCTGTATCTTATCCCTACCCTCCAGCGTATCTACCACTCCTCCTAGTTTTGTGTCCTCTGCAAACTTGCTGAGAGTGCAGTCCATGCCATCCTTCAGATCATTAATGACGATATTGAACAAAACTGGCCCCAGGACTGACCCTTGGGGCACTCCACTTGAAACCAGCTGCCAACTAGACATGGAGCCATTGATCACTACCCGTTGAGCCTGACGATCTAGCCAGCTTTCTATCCACCTTATAGTCCATTCAGCCCGCCCATACTTCTTTAACTTGCCAGCAAGAATACCGTGGAGACCATATCTAAAGCTTTGCTAATGTCAAGGAATAACACATCCACTGCTTTCCCATTGTCTTCATAGTACTGTTCTCCCTTCTACCATCCCTTAGAATAATTAACTCTGCCATTTCATGATCACTTTCACCAAGCTGCCTTTCACTTTCAAATTCTCAACCAGTTCCTCCCTATTTGTCCAAATCAAATCTAGAACAGCCTCTCCCCTGGTAGCTGTCTCCACCTTCTGAAATAAAAAATGTCTCCAATACATTTGAAGAATGTATTGGATAATCTGTGCCCTGCTGTGTTGTTTTCCCAACAGATGTCTGGGTAGTTGAAGTCCCCCATCACCACCAAGTCCTGAGCTTGGGATGATTTTGTTAGTTGTTTTAAAAAAAGCCTCATCCACCTCTTCTTCCCGGTTAGGTGGTCTGTAGGAGACCTTTGCCATTACATCACCCTTGTTTTTTACCCTTTTTATCCTTATCCAGAGACTTTCAACAAGTCTGTCTCTTATTTTCATCTCAACCTCCAGTCCAAGTGTATACATTTTTAATATCTAAGGCAAAATCTCCTCCCTTTTTTCCCTGCTGGTCCTTCCTGAGCAAGCTGTACCCTTCTATACCAATATTCCTGTCATGTGTATTATCCCACCAGGTCTCTGTGATGTCAGTTATAGATTCATAGATTCTAGGACTGGAAGGGACCTCGAGAGGTCATCGAGTCTAGTCCCCTGCCCTCATGGCAGGACCAAATACTGTCTAGACCATCCCGGATAGACATTTATCTAATCTATTCTTAAATATTTCCAGAGCTGGAGATTCCACAACCTCCCTAGGCAATTTATACCAATGTTTAACCACCCTGACAGTTAGGAACTTTTTCCTAATGTCCAACTTAAACCTTCCTTGCTGCAGTTTAAGCCCATTGCTTCTTGTTCTATCCTTAGAGGCTAAGGTGAACAAGTTTTCTCCCTCCTCCTGATGACACCCTTTTAGATACCTGAAAAGTGCTATCATGTCTCCCTCAGTCTTCTCTTTTCCAAACTAAACAAACCCAATTCTTGCAGCCTTCTTTCATAGGTCATGTTCTCAAGACCTTTAATCATTCTTGTTGCTCTTCTCTGGACCTTCTCCAATTTCTCCACATCTTTCTTGAAATGCGGTGCCCAGAACTGGACACAATACTCCAGTTGAGGCCTGACCAGCGCAGAGTAAAGCGGAAGAATGACTTCTCGTGTCTTGCTCACAACACACCTCTTAATGCATCCCAGAATCATGTTTGCTTTTTTTGCAACAGCATCACACTGACTCATATTTAGCTTGTGGTCCACTATAACCCCTAGATCCCTTTCTGCCATACTCCTTTCTAGACAGTCTCTTCCCATTCTGTATGTGTGAAACTGATTGTTCCTTTCTAAGAGAAGCACTTTGCATTTGTCTTTATTGAACTTCATCCTGTTTACCTCAGAGCATTTTTCCAATCCCTTCCAGTTTGGTATATCTGCAAACTTAATAAGCGTCCTTTCTATGCCAATATCTAAGTCGTTGATGACGATATTGAACAGAGCCAGTCCCAAAACAGATCCCTGCGAAACCTCACTTGTTATACTTTTCCAGCAGGATTGGGAACAGTTAATAACTACTCTGAGTACGGTTATCCAGCCAGTTATGCACCCACCTTATAGTAGCCCCATCTAAGTTATATTTGCCTAGTTTATTGATAAGAATATCATGCGAGACAGCATCAAATGGCTTACTAAAGTGTAGGTATACCACATCCACCGCTTCTCCCTTATCCACAAGACTCGTTATCCTATCAAAGAAAGCTATCAGATTGGTTTGACATGATTTGTTCTTTACAAATCTATGCTGGCTATTCCCTATCACTTTTCCACCTTCCAAATGTTTGCAGTTGATTTCCTTAATTACTTGCTCCATTATCTTCCCTGGCACAGAAGTTGAACTAACTGGTCTGTAGTTTACTGGGTTTTTATAGATGGGCACTATATTTGCCCTTTTCCAGCCTTCTGGAATCTCTTCTGTCTCCCATGATTTTCCAAAGATAGTAGCTAGAGGCTCAGATACCTCCTCTATTAGCTCCTTGAGTATTCTAGGATGCATTTCATCAGGCCCTGGTGACTTGCAGGCATCTAACTTTTCTAAGTGATTTTTAACTTGTTCTTTTTTATTATATCTTCTAAACCTTTCTTCTTCCCATTAGCATTCACTATGTTAGGCATTCCCTCAGACTTCTCGGTGAAGGTTGAAACGAAGAAGTCATTCAGCATCTCTGCCATTTCCAAGTTTCCTGTTACTGTTTCTCCCTCATAGTTGTTTTTATTTGTTAGTATTTCGAGTTCTTCCTGCTTATTCCCCATGCTTCTTGCATTCATATACAGACATCTAAGATACTGATTTGATTCCCCCCCACTCCGCCCCAGTTCTGTCTTCTCTCCTTTATCCCTGCTATAACAGCCCATCTTCCCCCTCCAAATTCCGACCTTTCTCCCAGGTCTCCAGGTTCTTGACTTACCTGTGGGCTTTGGTCACCTGCCCCCCTCAAACCTAGTTTAAAGTGTGTTTCCTGAGCCAACAGAAAATTGGAGCAGAGGCATAGATGCCACGTTTTAACCCTTCGGAGACTTTGGACAGTCTGACCACACCAGTCCAAGGCTCGGTATTTATGTGGGTGCTCAGGACATTCACTGTTACATTAGCCAGGCTGCACAGGTTTTGTACATCTTCATAACACAAGCCAAACGCTCACCGCTGAGGTTGGGGAAAACTTCCCCAAGAGACAGGCTATTCCAGGGATTCTCAAACCTCAGTGCATCGCGACCGCCTTCTGACAACAAAAATTACTGCACGACCCCAAAGCTCACGGCCCAGGATGGAGGGGCCAAAGGCCAAGCCCCACTGCCCCATGAGGGCTGGGGGGCGAAGGCAAAACTTAAGCCCAAGGGCTTCAGCCCCAGGCAGTGGGCCTGTAACCGAAGCCATGTCACGCAGGTGGTGGGGCTCAGGCTTCATCTTCAGTCCTGACCTCACAAGTCTAAGCCAGCCCTGGTGACCCCACTAAAATGGGGTCACGACCCACAATTTGAGAACCACTGGGTTATTCCATGGTGGCTCACTTGGGTTTTTCTTGCACCATCCTCTGAAGAATCTGATGCTGGCCACTGTCGGAGACAGAGCGTGGGCTACATGCATCTAGTGATTCCTGCTTTATAACATGCAGTGGATATTCCTCCTCCTAAACAGGCACTGCCGCCATTGCCAGTGTTCTACGTGTTCTGCAGGGTTCTTTGGGCATCCTCTTGACTGCCACGTACTGCAGTCAGCCAGGATGCAAAACGCCCACTGATCCCCTTGGGAGCTGCATGCTCAGCTACATACAGCCTTCCTTTCATCTTCAGTACTGGAAACTGGTTTTGCAAGTTAGGGCACTGCCAGCTCGGGCTGCACTTATTACACATCTTTCCTTGCGCCCTGGGATAGCCGCTCACATGGAAGCAGTGTGGGCTAAACGCTTTGAGCTGCACTCACAGCATTTTGCTCATGAGTGGGAAAGTTGCACATGTAGCTTGGGGCGTAAGTGACACTCTGCCTGGTACCCTATAAATACTCAAGATACTTAGAATGGGGTTTGCTTTAGGACTTAATGTTAAAAATTCTGACTGCCCAGTTCTCCCCTCTGTATGCGCGTGGCAAGCCTGTGCCCAGATACTTGATAATCTGGCTTTGAGCTGACATAAAATCCTAGGCAAAGGAGCCAAAGCTCAATATTGATTGCTTTAGAGACTGCATGTTCCCCCATGCAAGGAGACTCTGCCCATTTCTTCAATGCTATGGTGCTGAGGGCCAAATGAGGACTGGGACAAAATCTTTAACAAAGCACATGCTCTAGATTTGATAAGTTACCATCGTCTGATCCAGATTTGGTATCTTACAAGCAAGTCTTGTTTTTACTAACCCTGTTCTTTGGCCAGTTATGGAGGAGCCAACATTTGCTGGCTGAAAGTACGTGGCAAGTGTCTTGCTAGGGAGTATGGCACTAGCTTAGGAAATGCTGTCAAAATCAATGTCATCTCCTCCTCCTGTGTAATGACCCTTCTGTTGGCCAAGAAAGACCAGATGTTACTCTGTAAATCTCAGAGCTACTGGGCTGTCCAAAGTGGTTGCTTGAGAGCTTCATGGCATTGTTGTCAGCAGTGTTCCCAGCCCACTGTTGGAGGCCACCTCTGCTTGTAGCCCATGGTTCTCTTTGCCTGAGAAGCCCATCTTTACTCTGAATGAAGTCTCTATGCAAGCTTTCACCACACGTTGCCACAATTGTTTTTCATCCTGAATCCAGTTTTTAGCACCTATACAAAGACACACGTTCTGTGGAGACACTGAATCATCTAAGTCCAGAAGGTTATCAGTAGAACCTTTCCCAGTAAAGTCAACCTTAAAGAATGTTCAGTATAAGAACAAATCAAGCTCATGCGAAGCAGTGGTCACTCCTACCTTGCAGTCCCAGAGGCTGTCTACACTGCAGTTGGGCTGTGAAATTCCTAGCTCAGGTTCATGTACATATGCTAGCTAGAGCCTAGGTGCGTGCTTGGGTGGCTGGCTTGGCCCATGGTGTCACAGTCACACTGCTATTTGTAGTGTGCCAGCTCAAGCTGGGAATGACACTTCCTAGCCGCATGGTAGACGTACTCTGAGTGTGAAGTGTGGCCTGTTAAGAGTGGACTATCCATTGATTAGACTCACATGTCATTAGCACAAATTCCTTAGAAATCACAATATCTGTCTCTGAGATGTGGATTTTCTGTGTTGTGGCATCTCTTCTGGCACGTTGATCTTGGCAGATAACTACTGCTTCATTGCAGTTCTCCCTTGTTAACGTGGTACCTCTTTGCTTTCTCTGCTTCTGAGAATGTGGTGCCAAGAACCAAGGTGAGATGCCCGGACTTCATAGCTTTCTCCTCATTTCTCTGCTTTGCCTATTTTGGACGTATTTCCTTCCTGTCAGGAAGGGGATGTGATGTCGGGTCCCCTTTTCTTGAAAACTGTTTCAGTAGCGAGTGTGGGTCTATGAGAAGCAAAAAGAGCAGCATCCTAGATCTGTATCCAGTTAATCCTCGATAGTCACACAAGTTACTGGGCTCAATCTGATACTAAACAACACTTACGTGGGGCTTTAGAGTAAGATGTGTTCTGTGCCCTTACAAGGCTTAGTCTTATTTAGGCAAGTCATGGGACAGCATCTCAAGAAGAGTGAGGAAGAAGGATCAGTTCCTGGAAGGAAGTGGGTTTACCAGAAGAAGAGGGGACTCGGCATTTGGGGAGTGGAGGCATGAGTGTTAGCACAAAGCCAAGCAGCATGAGTGTTAGCACAAAGCCAAGAGCATGAAGGCGATGGAACATGAGTGCAAAGTGGTGTAAAAATGCTACCGAATCAGAACAGTCCATTCTTTACATCTCCTTTGCCCAGGGGTAAATAACTCTACAAGGTGCAAGGCCGTGGAGTCAGGCCCTGAGGCATCAAAGCCAAGCCTTGCTCTCCTTCAGGCCATCTGCGGTGCTCAGCTACTTAAAGCTCCTCTACACATGGGAGAGTTTCTGATTAACTCCCTGTGTGGATGCTCTTATTCCTGAATAGGAGCATCTAAGAACATCCACACGGAGTTAATCAGGAATAGCTATTCTGCTTTAAACTCTCATCCTACCTTAATCTAAATTAACTTCCTGTGTAGACAAGCCTTTATTGATTCTGTGTGACTTCCGACGATAACCTCTCCTCTCTACCTTGGTTTCATCGTCTCTGTAATCGGAATGATACCGAAGTCCTTTTCCCATTTTTACTGCTCTGTGCTGAAGTGCATTTTACAACTTCTCTTGTCCCTTGATGATTGCAGGTTGGATTTGCAGAGCACCCTGATCATTGCTTGAGGCAATACTGCTGCTCTTCAAGAACAGCCTAGTTGTATTAGTAAAAATACTGTCTGAGAAGCCTGAGGACATCACAGAGCAGCTTTCTGCCTCTCCCAAGGACAGAGTTTTACTGCTGTTTGTTGCCTCTCTTACATTCAAGAGTTGCAGATTAACAGTATTTTGCCACTAGATGACGCTAGAGTCAAGGGAAATAATAGGCACTCTGTACTCCATTGAGCTATAAACCTACAATACACAGCATCGGAGTGTCCAGTGATCTAACGTGGCACATGACAGGAAACACAGTTTGTCTCCAGGTCCTTTGGGGACTAATTTTGCCACCCTATAGTCAAGTTACCAGCCATGTCTTTGAGATGACACCTTTAGCCAAAATAGTCGCCCTTTTCTTCAGGTCTCCCCAAGGTTAAAGGGACACGGGATAATTTAGACCTCAGATTTTTATATAAAGTGTTTACAGACAGATGTTTAAAAAAAAAAAAGACTCTGCCCTTCTATAGCAACTTTCATCCAAGGATCCTGTGTTTTACCTCCACTAACTGATCCAAAATCCCTGGGGGGTAGGTAAGGATTTCTACTCTGAACTGAGATGCAGATTGGAGAAGTGTCTGTCAACACGTGCACCCCAAGAGCACCCGACCAGTCAGTGGCAGAGCTGAGAGTGGAACCCAGGAGTTCTGTTTCCCAGTTCCAGTTTTAATCACTAGGAAACATTCCTGCTTTAATTCAAATATTGTCTTGAACACGTTGTTGGAGCGCGCTCATGAGAGCCCCAAAATGGAATGAAATGGTCTATTTCTTGATCCAAAGCCATTGCAGTGTAAACAGTAAACCAGCAGGGCAATGGACAGATGTTAACACACTGTGGTGTGCGGGTAAGACGAGGAAGGAGTTATTTCCTGACATAGGTTGCATCACTCAAATGTGTCTCTGTGCTGGGGGTGGATTTCCTGTGAATTTTATCTCCACTCCTTTCTGCTAATCCCAAGGATAAATGCTGGTAATCTGTGACTGCCTCATGGTAAACCAGCCAATTAGAAATCGGAGATTCTCAGTGCTTTGAGACTTCCCTTGGCACTTTTATAATAGCATAGAATTTGTGCCTTGTGTTGTGTCCTCATCCAAATGGAAGATAAGTAAATGCATTTATTGTTGACTCTGTTTCTGTAAAAAAGCTCCTGGTATTTGAAGGTAAGGTGAACACCACCTGTTCATTTTCCCTAAGGGCATCTGTCATCCCAGCCTCAGACTGAGAGCGCCCTGCCAGTAAGCATGCGGCTCGATAAGGCTAGAATGGCACTGCTAATCTCTGTGAAGGTGGACACAGGGCCTGGGTTAACATGGATGAAATAAGAGGCTTACACAAATGTGTAAATACGGCAGCAGTAGCCTTCTCCCTAGGCCTCACTCTGACTGCTGTGGTAACTGAAATAATGGGTGTGCTTCTGGTTTTGATATGGAGAAGTGACTCATAGTAGCATGTCTGTAGAGGTCAGTGCTACTTGGGCAAAGGAGAAAATTCTCTGTTTGTTTCTTTCTCTCTCTCTCTCTGTCTGTCAACATATTTCGACCTGGTTTGGTCGATAGATTCGTCGCAGCCAGGGCAGATCTGTCTAATGGGGAAAGTGGCATGTTCAAGCCCTCATCTTTGTATAATTTGAGGCTTAAATATTAGTCATAACACAATCATGAGCAATTGTTCATGTCCTTCTTGGTTACTGCAGGCCTGTCCAGTTTTAATTCACTCAGCTCCAGTTTTACACTGGGGAACTTGACTTGTGGATGGCAGTAAGATACAGAGAAATCACCAGGTGTAGTGCAGGCAGTGGCTGTACATGCTTCCCCACCCCACACCTGGGCAGAGGTTGCTGAACTGGGGCTCAGTTTGGAATATGAGGTTGGGGCAGACCTCGCTTCCTAGCAATCCCAGGCTTCTGGGGGCAAATGCATTGACTGACGGTATTGGAAACAAAATATTACCCAGCTCTTGTAGCTTTTGTCGTCAGTAGAATGTGAAGCCCTCACAGAGCAGGGCAGTATTCATGGCATTATCTGTTTTTTACAGGTGGGGAAACTGAGGCACAGAAGGGCAGTGACTTGCCCAAGGTACCTGGCAGGCCAGTGGCAGAGCTGGGAATAGAGCCCAGCTCCCCTGAGTCCAGTCCAGTGCTTTCTCCACTAGGCCCCACTGCCTGTCAGCTAACTAAACTGTCAAGTGCAGTCATTTGCCTTTCAAAATGTTCTTTGCTGGAACCTTGGAACCCTGAATGCCTTAGGAGCCAAAGCCTGATTAAAGCCACTCTGGGGTAAAGCCCATGAGCCTCAAGTTATCTGCTACATGCTGGCAGGTCACAGTTCACAGACTTGTTTAGGTTAATCTGGGTGCTTTCTTCCTTGCTGATTGTACATATTATTGAGGTCTGGTGACTTCAACAGAACAGATCACAGTACCTTCCTCAGGAACAGCAGGGCAAGCTGTATAACTACTCAGATCGGTAACATGCAGCTGTGTGAATGGTTCACTTCTATTGCCTGTCCAGGCAGTGTAAACTCTAACTTCTAACCTTTGTCCTCTCTTCATGCAGCGCGGAGCGAAACCTAAAAAGGTGGTGCATTTTTTGGCAATTAATCTGTACCTCGCAGAATCTCGTGGCCGCATGAAATGCTCCCAAATACATCTCGGCTCATTGTCACTCATTGCTGCTGTGCCTTCCATTGTGTGGTTGCATGTTTACTCATTGCATGTGTTCCCCTTCTCCGGTTGGCCCAGCTTGCTTACAGGATGCTAGGTAATCAGAGTCCAAATGCACTGGGGGAGGAGCATTGCTTTGTGGGAAGATGTCCTTCACCACTTCGCAGCCTGCCACGCAACCTGGTAGGGAACGTGGGTTCATAAACCAAACAATGTTATTTTTCTTGGGAGTTCTGAGAACTTTCTGCTGTTTCTTCACAGCATCAGGGTAAAGCTTTCACACCAGTGCTGGGTGTGAGTTAACTATTGTTCTTGTGAAATGTGCCCATCATATTTCTCTCTGGGTGCATGTATTGAAATTCTTGACATCAACACGCAAGAGTCGGCTTTAGAATCAAAGGCCCAGCACAAATATTGTGATCTCTAGCCCATTGCTTAGGCCGATAACGTTAACCTTGGCTTTCACATTCTGTTGCCTTGTTTCCTTCCAGCTATTGCTGTGATGGATGTAAATCTCCTGTGTAAAGCACCAACAACGTGCTCAGAACTGTGCACAATAGATGTAGGCTCGCTCCCTGCCCCTTTGTCTAAAGCAGGGGTTCTCAAACTGGGGGTCAGGACCCCTCAGAGGGTCACGAGGTTATTACATGGGGGGTCGCGAGTTGTCAGCCTCTGCCCCAAACCCTGCTTTGCCTCCAGCATTTATAATGGTGTTAAATATATTAAAAAGTGTTTGTTTTTAATTTATAAGAGAGGGTCGCACTCGGAGGATTGCTATGTGAAAGGAGTCACCAGTACAAAACTTTGAGAATCACTGGTCTAAAGGGAGAAATGAAAACAGACAGCGATTGCCCTAGATGATCAGAGGTGCTGTCACAGGGCATGGTACGGTTTTGAATCGATGGTAACAGTTTGCTAAGGGAGGTGGGTTGACACTGGAATATTTTGTGCAAAGTATCCAAAATAGACAGCCAAGAAGATAAACCCAGCAATAGGGAAAACTCAGTCTCAAAAGAGCAAAAAATTGGAATTTGGAAGCAGGTAGTGCGGCTACTGGACATTTTCTTTCTGATTTGAAGACAAGTCATCATTTTGCCTAAATGTAATACTTGTAAAAGGACAGTTTTTCCCAAGCCCCTCTTTTTCAGACACTAACTTTTCTCTCGAAAGAGCCATCTCCTTTCCACCCACCCCTGTTATATCCGGGCAGCAGCCAGGGAAAAAGAGAAGGTCAGAAAATCCCCGCAGATCTGTCTTTTGTTTCAAATTGCAGTTGTATCAAAAGGAAAGTTGTGCGGTCTCAGCGGCGCTTAGCAGTCTGGCTGGGGCGTGTTGTAACTTTGACAAGGAAACCCTGAAAACCGCCCCCCCCCCCGATACTGCTGTGATGGGCCCATTAGAAATGCACTGAGCGAGAGTAAGGAGGAGAGTGAGACAGTACCTGCTTGCTCCTGGGAGTGAGGTCATGTAGGCTGCCAATCAGTGCTGCTGTGGATCGTTCACTTCCAGTCTATGTAACCCTTCAGCACTCGGGAGGAGAGAGACTCCCAGCCCAGACCTGCGTCTGTCCCTTCCACAGAGTGAGCACAATGGAGAGCAGAGCAGGCGGAGAAGCTGTGCTCCCCTGGGAGTCTGGTGTTCTGGGCGATACTGTTCTGACCTCCTCTGTGACTCTGTCCAGTCTGACATCTCGGCATGTGTCTGAGCTTACTGAGCTGCATGCGCTTTGCCCTGTTACTTCACTCTGCTGCTCGCTCTTGTCCCTGCTGTCTGCATGCTGCTGTTACTGCCCCCCAGCTCTGGCTTTCCTGGCTCTGCATGCTCTCTCTGTTGGAAAACCTTCAGCGCGTGTGGATTTTTACTTTCCAGTTTTGCCTCACTTCATTGTGAAGCTCGCCGCTGAATTGGGTTGGTGGCAGGCTGTGCCACACATGGTGCCATCCATTCAGGGCATTAATTGTCTCATTCTAAAAGGAGTAATTCCAAGTCAAACCGATACCACAGAGCCCGTCATGCGAGTGGGGTTTCCTCCCTAACGTTGTGGGACTAACCCTGGGATGGAAACCGAGATCGGACAGGTACGTCCTAGAGCTTCCTCCAAGTGCAACAAACTGGCCTCAGCTCATTTGTAGTTTCTTCTCGCCCTGATGCTCAGTTCCATTTTAAGGGTTGAAACCATCAATCAGCTCGCCAGCTCTTTTCCTTGCATCCATTTTAGTGTCTGGGAATCAAGGTTCTGTTTGGTAGAACTCCTAATGCTTAAAGAGAAGTAACAGTAGGAGTAGGCAAATCCGTGGTGATGAGATTAGGTAGCTCTTTGCAGTGCATGATACACGTTGGACTTTAATCAGATTAAAAGCTGTTTCCTCCTGCTCTATTTTGGGTGGCAGATGGCCCCAGTCCTCTGAGATTGCTCACCCCTTAAACTGGGGCAAAGAGCAAATACAAATAATCAGCCTCTTTCGCTCTGCCTGCCAACGGGATCCCAGGTATTCAGCAGGGAGGGTGGACTAGGTCCCCTCTCGCCTCTCCATGACTTCCAGTGAGTAACACTAACTCCACCCTGGCCTCCACTGGAGTCAGTGTGACTCTTCTCGAGGGCTCCCAGTTGCCTATTTCTCTCAAGGATTGAGACTGATGCTGTTTCCACATGACACCTCAAGGAACTTCTGCTGTGCCTTTGAATCAGTTTCCTTTAAGGCCTGCATACTGGGTACCGGGGGAGACCAGGGGCTTCTTGCTGGTAACAGTGGAGCTGTGCAGTAGCACAAAGTCTTACAGAGCAATGAAGTTCATATTTCTCCCCCAAAGTATCTGCAGCTCCTGTCATTCTGCATTCATCCCGCCGGAGATGCCAAGAGCAGGCGTTGTGAATCTGCTGAGGGGAGCACAAGGTGTTTCGGCCCATGCTGCACTTGCACAAATAAAGAACACAGCTGAGTGAACAGCTCACTAGGGAGTGCCACACCGGGAGAGTGCTGAAACTACCTGCAGTGTGACAGGCCGGTGGAGAAGGGAGAGTAGCTAGCTATTTAAAGGCAGCAAGATGGCCATTCTCTCCAGTTTTGGAATGAAATTACAGCTCACACAATCCTCTGTTCGTTGCTACAGTGCTGTCTGGCACAGCAGTTACTGTGCAGAGAGCAAATCCTGCCTCAAATACCTGGGACCGTCCCCCCTCACTGAAATGTCAGCCTTGCAGTGGAATAGTAGCACGCAATAGCTGCAAAGACAGACTGACATCTGTGAGGGATTAAAGGGGCGAAAAGCCTGACCCCTTTCTGTCTGAACCCAGACCTGTAGGTATCTGCCTTGGACATATCCATAGCTCAGCCCAGAGTCATGTGTACCAGGGAGTGATGGAAAAGCCATTCATTTATGTACAGGTTGGCACAGGGCCCCCTGAGCTTGGCAGTTCAGGTTGTGGTGAGATTGGAAGCAGGGCACCAGGACCTTTTCTGCTCCCATATGCTGAGCAGCTCCGGTCAGATGTGGGTAATCAACATCGCCATTTTAGTGGGACCAGCCTCAGGCACCAGCTTTTTCTTCCTTGAGGAGACAAGGTTTTTAAGCTCTGAGATGCTCCAAGGTGCAGTTCATTTAAGGGGACTGACCCCAGTCAGTAATGGGGAGAGGTGCCTGAGGTTCCCTAAGCAACTTGGGGAATAGCAGTGGGCAGAAACAGCCAAAGATGGTTTGGTAGGCACTGCCCTACTCTGTTTTCCATGAGATACAACCTGACCTCGGCCAAAAAAGACGGATGGTGTCCTGTTCCCACACTCAGGGGTCCCAGTCTCCCCGGACAGTGCTGGAGGATTATGGGCAGCTGCATGGAACACTCAGTCTGGTGCAGTGTCCTATTGACTCAGAGATAGCCAATTGTTTGACTACACGTTCTTAATGTTCAGGACCGAATAACCAAACTTAGTCAAATGTATAAAGATAAAGCAGTACAGTGCGAGAAGGAGACGCACATACTTTCCTCCTGGGAAGCAAATTCTCACTGCGCGTTCACCTTACACAGGTGTGCTTCAAAGATGCGCATTTCAGCTACTAGTATTTACCGTGTGATTTTTATAAGTTACAAAACTTTTTACACGTCATTTTAAGTTTAACCCACTACTTTGTGCCAGCTTTGTCCTGGGAGCCTCCCTATCCTTTCTCATGTCTCCGTTTTGAATGCTGCATTCCAAGTGTTGATGAGCCAGGAAAGCACTTGCTAACTGTACTTGGTACCAAGTGTTCATGTATCTTTGCTTTGGTACATGTCCAGTTTTCGAACACTGAAGCTGACTCTAGCTTTGCAAAGCACTGTGGGATGCTTGACCCAGGTGAACAGAATTGTGGGAAGAGGGTAATACCGTCAGTTAATATTAATTCCCAGCACCCATATACATAATGTGTACTGTGTTAATACCATGCCTGTAATACCTATTAATGTGTATACTGCACCCAACGTATACGTATGGACTAACAGTACCACTCTGCCACATTTCTGCTCTCAGAACAGGGAGCTGGCTCTCAGGGACAAAAGAGACTCCTCCATTGCAGCCTCGCGCTATATAGAGAGGCAGAAGATGCTGGGTTGTTTGAAAATATAGATGAAAGAAGTCAATGGGACAGTTTAGCTGAAGGTTGGGCAGATGTGCTGCCCAGAGTTATAAATTAGCCACCGCTAGCAAGTTCGAGCTGAAAGGAGACAGGGCAGCAGTCAGGCAAACAGTTGCAATGGGCAGATTGTGGCTGGCACAGTTGTTGGAGCTGAACCTGAGGGCCTGTTCCATCTGATACTGGAAGTCTGAGGCCCTTGTGAGGGGGAGCGTAGCCAGGTAGTGCTTGGTCCATTTTACACAACAGCTGGATGGTGACAGTGAAAAACTTTGTTTCTAGGACGCGTTATTGGGAGGAGCTGATTCAGTGCTTCATCACACTGTTTGTGTCTGCCCCATAGCGGGTGGCTGGGATCCAGTTTGTTCCCTGCCGTTATTGTAGCCTAGCTTTAGAATTCTCTGTGTGCAGAATCTACCCGAGCTTCATACTGTGACCCATAGAAGCAGCTTCATTGCGTGCACCAGAGACCATTCAGCTATCAGCATAACATTCAGTGCTCTGGGACTCGTTTTTAAGGGTTGTATTCGGAGCCCAAGTACAAAAGATTATAACAAGCAGGGCTCCCTCGTCTCTCATGCATTCAGCAGCAGCTGCTACTTTGTCCATCTCTTGTTTCGTCTCTTGTTCCACTTCTTCTGGCAACGTCCACTCCCAGGGGCCTCTCTTGGGAGTTAGTGTACTGTACTAACGGCTCCGTTTCTTGAGCAGATGCACCTGTTCTGTCCTTGAGAGAGACCAAGTGCATGTCTGCTTACGGCTGGCCAGAGTTTTGGTTTTCTTTAAAGACAATGGAACGACCCAAGCCCGATTTAATGTTTTAAATGAAAGAAGAATCAGATGATCCTCTTGAAGTGTGTGTTTCTCGTCTGGATTGCAGGGTGGACATGTCAATCTTCCTGAGCCTTTTTGTGGGAGGGGGGCAGAGTGGATCCTGTGCACTTGGGAACTCTTCTTTTACAGGGAATTCTTCACTTAGCGGGAAATATTTCTCTCGCCCAGCCAGTAAGCTGTGATGACCACGTGTAATTTCTCGAAGGAATGAGCACTGTTACTTACTGGCAATATCTTCGGTGTGGGATCATGACTATTTCAGTATCAATGGGGGTGAAAGCTGCTGAATTCCATAGGAGCAGTAGATGGTGGAACAAGCCGGTCGTTGCTGTTTTTTGTTGCAAGTGTGTACTGGAGTTCTCGCTTACACGGGCCATTCGAGTGTCGGCCTGGCGGCAGCTCCTTCATTAAAGACCCAGAAGTGAAGCAGCCCTTGGGCTCGCTGCCCACAGGAGCTGGGAAGAGCTAAATGTCTTGGTTTGTGTACTGGTGCCACGAGCCCTTTATTGCTTCCTCTGACCATGAAATCAGTCACTTTTCAATGCGCCATCCATCCAGCTCAGAGAGCGCTTGTTTACTGGACGGTGTTGATCAGCTTTCTCACCTTTTTCATTTTGAATTGTTCCATTTAAGAACCGGTATGTTTTCTCCTCTGTAGCTTTACCTAGTTAGTAATTGTCTCAGGACTAATGCACTTGTAAAAGATGCTGCCAGTGCCCCATTGACACAGACACTACTTTGGACAGAGGCAGGTATCTTCCAGCTTTCTAAAATCAGGCACCAGCATTAGAAAAGACGTTGAATCATTCGATGGCCTGTTGGCTCTTTCTGTTTCTCATAGGATCCCTGATTCTCTTAAATAAAAAAAAAAAAACCCTGTCAGCTTTTGGGTGACTCAGTGAACGCTGTGCTGTGCACACTGCCAAGTAAGGGGCATACTGCAAGCAGCTCTCGGTTGCCTTTGGCTAGTAGACAGACCTTATTCCAGAGGAGTGTTGGGCGCTGTTTGGGTAAAATTGCAAATTAAAGCTATTATCCAAACTGAGAACATGGCAATGTGCTAATGTAAATAGAGATTCTCTGGAGCTGTTAGTGCCTTCAAAGTCCATTCCAGAAGTCTTCCTCTGTGGGCTTGCATACGCTTCAAATGCTACAGTGGCATGGCTGTGCTGCTCCAGCTGCAGGGCTGTAGTACTGTCTACGCCATCGGCGTAGGGAGTCTACCTCCCTGAGAGCCGGAAACTAGATGGATGGAAGAATTCTGCCATTGACCAAGTGCTGTCTACACGGGGACCTAGGTTGGCTTAACTACACCATGCAGGAGGGTGGATTTTTCACACCCCTGGCCAATGTAGTTAAACCAACTTAATTTTCTAGTGTAAACCAGGCCTGCATGCGGCCAGTGTATAGCAGACAATAGTCTTCACTGAAATACACACACATTGCACAGTGTACATCTAGATTCCACTAAACTCTGCCAGTGGCACGGTCCCAGGAATGCCATTTAGAAAACAAGGTAGCTGTAGCTGTGTCGGTCTCAGGATATCAGAGACACACGGCGGGGGAGGGAATATCTTCTATTGGACTGACTTCCGTTGGTGAGAGAGACGAGCTTTTGAGCTACACTGAGCTGTTCCTCGGGTCTGGGAAACGTACTCGGTGTGTCAAACTTGAACGCTGGTGTGTGTTATCTGGGTTCCCCATGCCCTTGTACAGACTGATTGGTGTGGGTAGAATTGCACAGTAAAGGCAGTATGTTCTGCTAAACTGTCTGGGTAAAAGGTGAGTGAAAGGTTCATAAATAAACCCCTGTGGAAACTTCATCATTCCTGGCTGTGGCTGGATCTAAGAGCACTCACAGAAAGGTGGAGAGAGACTTGCACTTAGACATGGACTGTGGCTCTGGCTCAGCTCGCACGATCCAGTTCTGGGTATCCAGTCTTGGGTTGACCCTTCCTTTGTCAAAAATTGTGATGTCTGTTTCAGTTCTCTGCCTCTTAAACACTCCGGCGCACCCTACTCTTCAGGGCCCCCATGAAGCGCTGGGCTCTTGGGGTGGGGGCTCCTTTCCATAGCACTGTGAAGGCCTTGACTCTGTGAAATCCTCTCTCTTGAATAATTTGTGCAGCTCTGTTATTGCTGTGCATCAGTGTCGCAGTTCTTGGGGGTTTTTCTCAGTGCTCCTTTCTGTTGCTCTGCTGCTTCAGTGGATTTTTTGTTGGTTGGTTGGTTGTTCATCCTTTAAGCAGATGGCTAAAACAGGTCCCACCCCTGGGAACTGGAGTTTAAGTCTGTGGTGTCTGGGTTGATTTGGATTCAGCTTCCCATTAGGTTCAGCAGATCTGCTTTGTCAGATGTCTGAGGGCCCTGCTGCTCATATTGATGTACTGAGCTGCAGTTTCTCTGACATGGCTCTGCTGAGACCTCCCATGTTTGATATTGCCCGGAGGCATGGCCAGCTGTCATCAGATGTGCATCTGCTGAAGCCCGACTCCAGGCAGCTCCAAACTGAAGAATTCAAGAGCTCTGACTACAGTGCATGATGGATGAGAGCCTGATCCGTCAGGTTAATCCCAGAGACAGAAGTGCCACATTTAACATGCAGCTCAGAGGATCCTGCATTGAGATGTGTGCTGGGAGTTGGCTTTGTTGGCTTAACGTGGCCAACAAAATTTAGTTGCAGAGACCTTCAGAACCACCTGCTCCAAGGGTTTTGGTGCCAGCTGGGGTAGCCGCTGCTGTGTTGCCTCTGGCAGTTGACCCTTCCTGACCCACCCTGGAGTGTCAATAAGCAGAGAGATTTTCTTGAGGACTGTTACTACCTTTTGGACACTGAGGACACGCAGGATTTGCTAAAGGTCAAGTACATATCCACAGCCGCATACAAGTGATTCTGATCTGGAGACTCCGACCTTCTTGCCACGTTAAAGCAGCTTGCGAGAACCACTGGATTGAGTTAATTCTTTTTGGTCCACTCAGGGAATTCTTAAGGGCCAGAGTAGCCTTCCCATAGAACTGCTCTTGCCTTTGTAGCCTATTCTTGATGAGTAGTTGAAAGTGTGGAGGACGCCTCTCTCCTCGTCCCAGGGAGTAGAATATCTTATGCCGGGGATGCTGCCATCTACATCTCCCCCCGTCTTTCCTGCATAAGAACGTAGTGGTTGGGGTAGCACTGCCCATGGGTAAGATTGGCCAAACTTTAAAGGGCCTGCATCCCAGAGCCCTGACTTGTAGTACTGCTGGGATTTGTGAGTTGCTTCTTTACAGGTTCAGGACTACCAGGTTCCGTAGCAAAAGGCAGGTCTAGCTATGGAACAGAGCTTTCACCACCACCAGATAAATACGTGCTTTTAACATAAAGGCATTGGCATGGCCAGCATCAAGTATGTGATGCTGTTGATGTAGTGTGGAGAGCTGCTGTGTCAAGGTGGATGCCCAGATCTCTGGTTTTTATCCAGATTCCACAGAGATCCAGAAAAGCTCAAGTACCTTCAGCGTGTTGAAGAGACCCTGTCTGGAAATCATCCAGAGACCACTTTATGGAAGGTGATGCTGACTGAATTCGCCTGATGTTTCCTTGCTCCTCCACCTCCTGCTGGGGGAAGTGGAAAGGAACCTGCCCATAAAGCATCACCTTCTTTTACTGAATGTAGAGATGCCTCTTATCCACCCTGCAACAGCAGGAACAGAAAGGTCCTAAGCCACTGGCTAACTGATTGGCATTTGCAGTGGGCTCCCACGTTCCATTAGCCCATGCGATGTAGCATTGCTGAAGGTTCTGACCCCTGCACCAGGAAGTATGGGTAAGTAGCCTGATGGATGTGCACTTGGCCACCTGCCAGAAGCCAGATGGCTGTATCTAAATTACGCAGAACAGATGACTACAGAGAAGCAGCCTACGGAAACCATAAGCCCAATCCTGCAATACCACATCTTGAGCTGAGTACGTAGCCGTGTTACGTCCTGGGATCTCTAACTTGTGTCTGCTCTCCATATTATGATGATGCTGTAGGCAGCTAGTATGGCTTCTGTGCTTGAAGACATCCATTATCTATAATGCTGCTAGAGGAAAATGTCTTGAATAATTAAATAGAAATCCCGTCTTGTTGCTAAGGTGTTCTCGCTCTGTAAATTGTTGCCAGAAAACAGATTTCTAAAATTAAATGGTCCTGTTCTGTGTGCATCTAATCCATCTTGGAACCAAGGCCTGCTCCTTTGCGAGAAGCCGACAAGCTGCTCCTCTGCTCTGTCATCTCTATTTAGGCCACGTGCTACAGATTCTACCAATGAATAAAGTCCAAGTCCCCGAAGGACCTGTCTGTGCTCTCCATTGTCACTCGTCAGGGGTTTTAGGCGTTGCAGCTGCTCCCCAAGAGGAAGACACAGTCTCTGGCCTGGCAATTTAGTGTTTCAGATGTAAATTGGTGCTTAGCAGCAAAATGGTGGCACAACATAGGCCTGCATTGTTAAAATGCTCTCCGTTTTCTGTACCTCCAACTTTAACCGGCTCTGTGTCGTTTATTTCCTTCCCAGGACTTGCACGGCAAGGAATGTGGACAGAGCAAGACGGAATCTGGTCCATAGTGCTTTCAGTGAAGAATTCAGTTTGAGACTGACCGTGCTGTGGGCTTTACCTGTACTTTACTGTCCAAAAGAGATTCACAGTTGCCCTGTTCAGTGTCAGCTGGGCAGATGTTAACAAGGAAGTGGGCTTTCTCCCCTGTTGATAGGAGCAGTATTCAGCAATCCATCTCTTTAAACCCAAACGAACTGGGGCTGTGATAGGTGAGCAGCCTGTTATGCTGATCTCCTATTGTCCTAAATCAGTTTTCTTAATGTGTAACACACCCAGAATTGGCTTTCTTTTCCCACCAGTTGTCTTCAGCCTCTGGCCTGCAGACCCTTGGGAGTCCGCAGACTACACCTAAGATTTTCAAAGGGCGCCGGTTGAGAACTAGCTTTAGGCTATTGAACGTTTCTGTAGCTGAACCCAGTGGTTTGGTAGTGCTTTTAAATCAACACACACATTTCTGATCAAGTCCAGTTAATTTAATTAAAAGATGGGCTGATTGGGGGCCATTTCAGTTTTTGGCCATATATATGTTGGTCTGTTCAAATAACCTTTCTCATTCTGTCAGCTTCTAAGATACTTCAGAGCTTGATAGGCCAGGGAAGGAGCTTGGAAATGGTGGTTTTAATGCTAAATATATGAATAATTTTCAGAGAAAATGTTTTCTCTTTTTACATATCAACAAAATTATGAATAAGACCTTGAAATCTGAATGTTGGAGATCCTGAAAAATGGTATGGTAGGAACATCCATCCAGATGTCGAGTTCATGGTGGCATATGGGCTCACTGAACTGTGAATCAAGAGTTTGTGGTGTTACCCATCAGCGCCTCTTCCTTGACCCTGTATTATTGGGGGACGAGGCAGAGAAGGTCAGGGGGAACTTTTAATGTAATTTTAAAAAATCTTTTATCAAGGATGTCAGCAGCGAACCCTCTCTTATTTCAAGGGACTCTGTCAAGGTGAGTTTAGCCCCAGTTTGATACCTGTTCTATTGAATCCTTCTGATTCCACCAACATTTTTACTCCTCAAAATTAATTATAGTAAATGCTGGATAGTAAAAGCTCTTACTTCAGGTTAAGGGGGTAAGAGCCCCCCTTTTGCTGATACTGTTGGAATTGTGTTTTCCATGTGTGGCTCTTATTTGTAAGTATAGTTCCCATCTGGTGCTGGGGAATCTCTTGGGCTAGTGGATGGAAGCACAGATTTATTCACATCCGGGGACTCCTTAGAGCAGGGTGGGGGATCTTAGCTCATTCACTACCTGATTTTGAAACCAATATTTTGACACCTGAGGACATTACCAGTCGTCCTGGCATCCCATTAGAAACACCTAATTTAGGCTGTTTTCTTTCTAAAATCTATTTTTCCTTCCACCCTCTCCAAAATGTGTCGTCTCCCCCCAAATATTTTTGTTTGCCCTCAAACGTCTCATACTTGGTCTCTGGTCCAGAGGAGGAGAACTTCACACATTCCTGAAGTGATTGACCAACCCATGTTTTGTTATGAGATGTGAAAAAAAAAGTTGGTTTCAGTTTTAGAAACCCTTTCTGCTACCCCTATCCGTGGAACCTCGGTCTAGAGCTCGCTAGTCCTACGTGAGAGCTCCTGTGGATGCATTGGACAAAGTTGACTTTCCCGGTTTAACAAGTGATTTAGGGTCAATAATTCCCAGACACATGACATCAGTAAGGGGTCCAGGGCTAAGAATATTTCCTTTTTTTAAAAAAAAAAGTGCCTAAGCCCTTCTTCTGTAGAATGTTCTGATTTTACAAACTAGGGTTTGTAGCTTTCTTGTAAATCAGGGAATTCCTAGCTAATGTGCCAGCGCTGGCACCGCTGCCCTACTTTCCTCCCCATCTCCTCCCATAGGCCAGACACCCTCTTCTTTCACCCTTCTCCCATCACTATTTCCTGGTTTGGCCCTTTCACCCTCCCTGCATGAATGAGAGACTGTTCTCTCCAGATACAGCCTAGAGACCCCCTTAGCCCGCATACCCAGCCTGCAAGCTGGTTAGGGGAGGCAGTTGTGGCCCAGCCCCCACTTCCTATCCGTTCCCCCTAGACTCCTGCCCCATCCAACCCCTTCTCCCCCCGGTCCCTGACATCACCTCTGTGACCCCTGCTCCATCCATGCACCCCACTCCCTGTACCCCGACTGCCCCCAGACCCCCGCTGCCCCATCCAACGCCTCCTCTCATTCCTGACAGCCCTCCCAGGACCCCTGCCTCATCCAACCCCCTGTTCCGACCTCGACCCTTATCCACACCCCTGACCACCACCCTGAACTCCCCTGCCCTTTATCCAAACCCCCCACTCCCTGCCCCCTTACCGCGCTGCCTAGAGCACTGGTGGCTGGCAGCACTACAGCCCCGCCGCCTGGCTGGATCCAGCCACATCGCCGCCACCACCACGCAGCACAGAGATTGGGTCAGGCCAGGCTCTGCAGCTGCACTGCCCAGAGCATCGCAGCGGGGCGAGCCAGCTGAGGCTGTGGGAGAGGGAGGACAGCAGGGGAAGGGCCGGGAGCAGCCTCCCGGGCCAGGAGCTCAGGGGCCGGGCAGGGCAGTGCCGTGGACCGGATGTGGCCCGTAGTTTGCCCACCTCTGTTCTAGAGCATTAGTGAGGGTTTTGCATGAGTTGTAAGGAAATATGTTCTGGCCTCTCTACAGGTGGTAGCCTGGGAATGATAGAAAACTTTAAAGGTGTTAAATTTGAGGTTTAAACTTCTCAGTGCACTGAAGCCAGGTTGTCAGTGCTCAGAAATGTCTGCTTAACCGCAGTGTCTCCTGGTTATGGTGGAACATGTCCTCCTGCCCAGGCAGTTGGCCCTTTGGGGCGAGCTCTCAAGGCTGGTCTCTGATTTGGGTTTCACTGTGGCTTTCTTTTTGGCACGCAACTATTCAATTGAATAAACTTAAAAAAACCAAAACTTCTTTGCTGTTGTATTTCCTGTGTGCTTGTGAAGCTGGGTGTCTGTGGGAGAGAGAATGAATGGGGGAGTTGGGAATACAGGAGCAGTATTGGGTGGTGAACTCCAAATATTATAAGGTGGCTTGTGTGTGTTTGAAATTGCAGAAACTAACAAACTTGGCCCTTGAACTGGTTCATTAGGCCAGGGGTCAGCAACCTTTCAGATGTGCCGTGCCGAGTCTTCATTTATTCACTCTAATTGAAGGTTTCGTGTGTCAGTCATACATTTTAACTTTTTAGAAGGTCTCTTTCCATAAGCCTATAATATATAACTAAACTATTGTTGTATGTAAAGTAAATAAGGTTTTTAAAATGTTTAAGAAGCTTTTAAAATGTTTAAAATTAAATTAAAATGCAGAGCCCCCCAGACTGGTGGCCAGGACCCAGGCAGTGTGAGTGCCACTGAAAATCAGCTCGCGCGCTGCCTTCGGCATGCTTGCCATAGGTTGCCTACCCCTGCATTAGGCTCTGGTAGATCCAGGGGTTGGTGTGTAGACTGCTCCCAATAGGCAGGGAGGCTGGACTGTATCGTGTGAAGAGATTTGCAAGGGTTCTGCGTGCATGCGTAGATGCTGAGCTGGGCCCATTATGGCTGGAGGAGGGATGAAGAAATGTTCTAATTAGCCAGTGAGACAGCTGAGCCTAAAGTGTTGCTAGGTTACAGAGGAGCACTTTCGTCCCTGTGCATCCCTCCTCCCTGTGGAAGGAAAGCATCAGCTCAATCCCTGGTGCTGTGCCTGGATCCAAGGGCTGCCGAAGAACTTGGAGAGGGGAGGGAAAAATCCATAAGTGATGATGTAATGAGGAGCCCGGGGCGGTGGTTGGAGAGGCCAGCGGAGAAAGGAAGTGTGGCCCGTGGCTCCAGCTGCTAGGATGGACCCGCACTCCAGCGCACTAGAGTCTTGCTAATTAACGGCGTCCATAGCAGTCTGGGTTTCGGGAAGCAGTTGCTGGATTATCAGGGTCAATGGATGGCAGATGAAAAGGAAAAGCTGCAGCCATTTGCAAGTGCTCCTGGGCAGACTGCGCTTGAGAGAGACTGTCTACAGAGAGCTGCATTGTTGTGATTGAATGTTCTAACGTTCTCTTTCTCTGCTCCCTTTCTCTTTCTCTCTCTTCGTCTGTCTTTTCTGCAATGATGAGGCAGGCCCCAACAACACGGAAGGTACAATCTGCTGTATCCCCTGATCATTTCTAACGCTGCTTCCAAACAGGTTTTGTTTTGCTCCTTTTTTTTTTTTTTTTTTTGGTATGTTACGACTGCAGAGCTTTAATTTTGAGTTTCCAACTCAGTTTTGAGGTGTCTCTGGGGAGACAAGCCGGGCGGGTGGGTGCGTAATGACAAAATGAGGCAATTGAATTTCATTTGTAGTCTTTCTTTTGAGTTTGTTTCAAGTCCTTTTCCCATTTCACCTGACAGCCTGGTGTTTGTATTGCATGCAGTGCCTCTGCAGCCCACATCAGAGGACAGGGGTTTCGCGTTACCACTGCTGCTGGAGGAGATTGCTGCTTGCTGTATAAAAGTTGCATGCTGATAATAGTTTTTATTTCTCCTCTCTGGCGGTGCTGCCTAATGGACTCTTTTGTTTCTTATTTTTTGCCTGTGTTAAGAATTTCAAATTACTGTTACGTGGCTTTCCTGTGTCGAGCTGATATTTTTCTGTAGGTTACAGTACAGACTCAGATTTTTGTTCTCTGGGTGTCCTGATGTTTGTTTTTGAGCATAATCAGGATCTCTGAGTTTTAAGTTCTAACGAGCAATTAGTGAGGATTTGTACCTGATCTGCTAGAAATAAGCTAACAATACAAATAGCCCGAAAGCAAATGTGCACCTTTCCCTGCCACTTCAGCTGTTTTGCCTGCAGCAGCCAGAAGGTGTTTTCTTAATTCTATTCCAGTAAATGCACCTTGTGTATGGATCTGGGATCTGAAGCTGACCAAAGGGAGTGACACACTTTCCTGTATGGTGATTTTTTTTAAAAACTCCTTTAAAATCCCCTTCCAAAAGAAAAGTTTTGCAAATGCTAATTCTGTATCACTCTTGGGAGCAGAAAGATAATGGAGCTGTGGCCAAGTCTGGAAACCACGCTCCATATACATCAGTTTCTGGTGATTTGATGGCTGTAGGGCCAGCCTGCATTTCTTCCAGGGAAGTTTTAAAGTCTGCCGTCGTTACCTGAGTTAATATAGGGAAACTGCACATAAAACTTCTCTTCCTGGTAGGATTTTTTTCTCTTATGATTGCTCTGTATTTGGCTACTTCTGAGAGAGCGAGCAAGCCCATCATGCACTAGGTCTCTCGGATTCTTGAAGGTGCAATGTAGAGCTTCCTGTTGTGAGGTACAGCTCGCAACAATGCCCAGAACATGTGACTGTCAAGAATAACCAGCTCGAGAGGAAGCCGTGTAATTATGTTAATGGAGAGCTATGCAGGTAGTAACAGTGATTCCTGCAGGTTTATTCAACTGCTGAGCATCCTCTGGAGAAGACTTGAGTAATGGACTCAGGCGCTGCCGTCTTGAAGTAAAGCGTTTGTGTTCCTAGGATACCTGTCTTCAGCACCTGCCAGCTCCTATAATGTGCAAGCAGGGCTCACCCATTGGGGCTGGAAACGCTCACACGAGCTATAGGAGTAGCCTGTGTGGAAACATGCCGTTAAAAGGAGCGTGTGCTCCCATCCTGCACTCAGTGTGGAACCCAAGAGTTCCAGCTGTATGCGGCTCCTGTGGTTCCGGGGCACTGGGCCTGGGATCACTTACCAGGAGCCCGCTGACCACACCTAGAGGTCTTAGAGTCGTGCAGCTGCCCTCATGCTCAATGCACTGCTGCAGTGCACACCTACCTAGAGCACTGCTATCTTGATCCAAATTGAGACCATTCTACTCCAGACAGAATGGGGTAGGTTGGGGCCAGAAGGGCCTGGGGGCTGCACCTTTATATTGAAGAGGAAGTGGTCAGGGCAAGGCTGACTTCCTAGGCCGTGCTTTGCTCTTCCAGATGTTGGTAGCTAGCAGGTGGCTTTCCTGATTTCTGCGTGCTGGCAGCGAAGCTTTCCCAGCCGGTGTGTTTCTATTTTGGGTCCCAGATACTTCTCTTCCTACTCAATGTGGAGCTTGTGGAGGAACAAAGGTTACAGAATGGCATCAAATATTTATTTGCATTATGCAGCACAGTTCAGAACCACTGATTGATGAAATATTCATGGCTGGAATACTTGATACAGAGCTTTCTGAGCTCTTAAGCTGTCCCAAAGTTCTTCATTAGGCTGTAACTGGTAAAGTTGGTAGCCCTGTTCTTCTGGAACCTCAAAGAGCTCAGGTATGAGACATAGCTGTAGGACAGAGGTTCTCAAACATTTTCATAGCAGTGGGTCGCTTCTTACTAGAGTACCAGCACCTCTTCTGTTCGTGGTCCTGCAGCCCACCTCCCCTTCCACTGGCAATCATACCACTTCCCTGAGGTACCTGCAGCTCATGGAAAATGAGTATTGGGAATGTACGGAATATATTTCCAGCTGTATATTAGAGGGCTTTATTGGCTGGAAACGAGCTAGCACCTGTAACTAGCTGGCTCTCTTCAGGCAACCAGCAAGTGCTTCCTAGACCCTGAGGATGTGTCTGCACGGCAACTTGGAACAAGCCTCCTAGCCTGGAGAGAGTCTCACCCTAGTGCGTTAGAATTAGCAGCCTGGCTGTTGCAGGTGGGGCTGGAGCTTGGGCTCTCGGCCTAAGGAGCTGAGTGTGCCTGAGAGCCTGAGCTGCAGCCCGACCTCTGCTCATGTTCGCATGCTAGCTCTAGTCCCACTGGCGTGAGTCTTCCTGCCTGGGCTGCGGTGTGGACATACCCTGGGGCTTTGGAACACCTGTCAAAGGGAGGGAAGTTTTTGATTGTATTTTTATAACATTCATTAGAAGAATTGAGCAATGTTATACAGGACACACACACAGAGCAGGTCTGCCTAGGCAGCGTCAAGACCAGTCTGTTCTACACCCTGATGAGATCAGTGAACCATTGTTATGACCTTCATTTAGAAATGAGCCCTTCCCCCAGTGAATCTTGTAGCTGACACCTCGGGCTGTATCATCTTTACAAAGCGAATTTGCTGGGCTGGGACCAAACTGATCACCTTCCACCCTTAATCTAGGCCTAATAACCCAGGGGAACAGCACAAAGATTAAAAATGCTATTGCCCGCTCCTTAGTTGTTTTTCCTTTAATGGGAATGGCAGGGTAACTATAGTTAGAGCTGCCAGGAGGCAGGTTTTGTTAGGATTCTGTATGGTTTAATCTAGGAAAGATGCCCTCAACTTCCTTCATGCCCCAGAAGTGACCATTTCAAGATTGGTTATCTGAGATACTGGTGTATCTTTCAGGGGGCTTCATTAACACCCTCAGGGATACTTATCGTTAGTATAAATCCATCTGTTGGAACAGGCAGTACTACCTTAGTTCTTGAATGTGCAAAGTTGGTTGTCAGTTTAAAATATTCCAGCCCTTGGCTTGTAATTTTTGTCAAGTACCAAGAACTCCTCATATCTGCTTCTTGTAAGCCAAGAGGCCCATTCAGCTAGCATTTCTATTGTTGGCTCTGACTTTTCTGATGCGAACCATTCCATAATAGGACAGCAGGAGCCATGTTTGAAGCAACATTTCTCTGACAATAGAGACTTTGTTGAGTTCCTCTTTAACATGCTGTAGTGGCAGTCCAGTGCGTGGCTAGGAGTGAAACACCGGAACATGCCTAGGTTGCTAAATCCCTGAGAAGAGAGGGTTTCTCAGAGCAGGCCTGCTTTATGGAAGCTCTTCTACAGTCTTCCCCCCCTGAGGAGGGCCAGAGTTGACAGATAGTTACATCAGGTTGTCAAAGATTCATTCCACAGAATGGGTTTTCTTGTGGATGTTTTGAGGGGCTCAGCTTTTCCAAAGCACTCTGGAAGACCTTACACTGCCAGTCCTCAACATGAAATTAATCCCTGGGTTTTTTAGCTTCTACTGCTTGGTGGGAACACTTTCCTGATGAGTGTTTTGCAAAGTAAGAAAACTCTGGAGGATGTAAATCTTTCACTTCTATGTTAAAAGTAGCAGCTACCCAGAGTTAGACCCTCTGGGAAGTTTTCTTCTGGAATTGTGAGCGAAGTAGGATTTATCCCCAAAGGATGTGCCAGATGTCAGGTATTCGAAGGGATTTGCATTTTACTGTGTGTCCCTTAGACTATTCTGTGCAATTCTGATATTAAAAAGAAAGAGAGGGATTACTAGAAGCCATGTGTTACCTGGTTTACCAAAGTCTTATGTGCGAATGAGACCCCCCCCCTCAGGTAAAGACGTGGATCACTGCCTCGCTTAAACTCTGAAGCTTTGTCTTCCTGCCCTCACCTACAGGCCAGCTGTTTTACAGGGCCTTGCATTGGCCAGTGCCTCTGTGGTTGTAGCAGCCAGATAGTTGCCAGTCGTGTGATTAAAGGCCTCATTCCTAGTGCCACCCAATGGGAGAAGAGCATGAGGGCTGGTTTCTTTTGACCTGCTCTGGTCCTGCTGACCTTCAGACTTTCTAGTCCATCGTTTTACCTTTCAATGGTAAAGGAAAGCAGAATGTAATGGGCTTGAATGTGCCCCGGTGATACTGTGTAGGCCATTAAGTGTGACAGAACAGAAGCTCCACCTGTAAGTGTCTCTCTTTTCCTGTCTGATTCGCTCCCAGTAATGGGAGTGACACGGATAGGGAGTATATCCCGTCATGCTGTCCCTGCTACACGCTGGCTGAAGAAAGCTGCTCCAAGTTCACTTCTGCCTGGTGTCTCGATTTCTATTAAATCTTTGTTGACAAGGCACCACACAATGGGACAATCTGTGTGTTGCAACCACACAGCAAGGAGGCGCGTAGTGTGAAAAATTCTTAGGTGAGGGGTTGCCAGATTGGTTGTCATAATCTTGTATCATCTTCCTTGATACAGAGGACAGGTGCGTTAGGCTGAATGGGCCTACCTGATAACATGACACATTTTATTCTTCAGAGCCGAGGGGGAAATGGCAGTGCTGCCTTGAAAATGCCTCCACGTTTGAGGAGAAGTGTCACAAAATGCAATGCCTGTGGTGTTGTAATGGAAGGCGTTTGAATCCTTTTGCTCTTGCTTCTCTTTGGGCAGCTAGTGACACTTGAGCGTCAGTAACCTTGTTTAGAAAAGGGGGGGGTGTGCGTGAAATCCAGGATCCTGCCAGCAGAAGCCTTGAGAGCCCTGGGCAGTACAACAACTCAGCAGGGTGTTTCTCTGGCTAAGCCAAGGGAGTCCAAACTTTGCCTTTCTGAGATCTTTCCAGGAGTCCACTAGATGGGTCAGGTTGTGGATGCCCCGAGGGCAGCTGCAAGGACAGCAGGTCTCAACATGCCGGGCGTCTCCATTGTCCAAGTGATCAGGATGGAAGACTTCCTGCTGGGAAGATCTTTGTGGTCCTGCATCTGCATGTTAAAGAGAGGGGTGGCCATGGTAGAACTTTGGTGTCTTCGGTGCAAATGACTGAAAGATTTTTCTAGCCTGGGTGTGAGGTGAGCCACATCAGGGGTCTGTTCCACCTGGGACTGTTGTGGGAGCATGGGGGAATGAGCATGTAGACCTGATGCTATGCACACTAATTGTGGTAATGTCTCTTTGTTTCCTTTACCTTGTTCTTTCCTGCATCTGCTGCTGCTGCCGCTGCTGTCTCTGTACCTCTGTTCCTGTCTTTCCCTGTATGAATGTTTCTCCTACTCTGCCTTCTACTCCTGTTGCCCTCCAGACCACCACCAGGCGGCCCAAGGTGAGAACCAATAGCTGTGGTCAGTGGGCATTGATCATTACCGGAGGGCTAAACTCCAGTGTCTGTTTCCTGTGGCCCTTTTCCTGTCCTTTTGTGAAACCTAGGAAAGCTCTGGTTTCACAAAAGGACAGGAAAAGGGCCACAGATAGAGATGCTTCCCTGGAGTGAATCTACAAGGGTGAAATTGTCATCAAGGCCAGGGCCGGCTCCAGAGTTTTTGCCGCCCCAAGCAGCGGAAGAAAAAAAAAAAGCTGTAATCGGCAGCAGCTCCACTGCGCTGCTTTCTTCTTCGGTGGCAATTCGGCGGCAGGTCCTTCCCTCCGAGAGAGACCGAGAGACCTGCCGCCAAAGAGCCCGAGGTGCCGGCCCAAGCACCTGCTTGCTGGGCTGGTGCCTGGAGCCGGCCCTGATCAAGGCTGTTACTCTCTGCTGTTACCCAGAACTAATTTAATGAATTAGAGCATTAAAATTCCTTGGTGATCCTATTTCCACTTTATGGCCGAAGCTCCCCTCCAGGCGTCCCTGTGGTAAGGTTATACCTTGGCTGTCACTGATTGCTATTCCTTACCTTATGAGGTACTTTGCTGCAGGAGGCTTGAGGTTGTTTGTGGGGGAGGGAGTTCTGAGTAGTGTCTTTTAAGGAGACAATGACAAAGTCATCCAGGATTATGTAAAGCTGTGGAGAGAGCCTGCTGTGTGTAACACAATCTGCTGCTAGCAGTGCAGAGGAGAAGCAGAGTTGCGGGAGACGACAGCTTGGACACAGATCCTCCAAACGCCTGTGGCTACGTGATGATTTGTAAATGGCAAACACATGCTTGGGTTGCAGTGTTGTTGGAGCCACGTTGGTCCCAAGATATGAGAGAGACACGAGGCGGGTGAGGTGGTACCTTTTATTGGACCGACTTGTGTTGGTGAAAGAGTCGAGCTTTTATGCTACACAGAGCTCTTCAGCCGACCTAAGAAGAACTCTGTGTAGCTCAAAGCTTGTCTCTTTCACCAACAGACATTGGTCAGTAAAAGATGTTACCTCATCCACCTCGTCTCTCTAAACGGGTGCATTCTGTTTCATGAGGTGGTGGGCTCTGATCATGTCTTTGATTTCACTGGGTTCCGTGGATAGCTCCAGGCAGGGAAGATGCATTTATTTGTTCATTCAGTTTATAAAAAGATGTTCCACTGATAGGCTCCCACTCAGTGCTCTGACAATACTGGAAATCTTCAGTCCTTACCCCATGGAAGTGCGTGTTCATACTGCAGTTGCATCCAGAAACCCCAGTGTGGCCTGGGGTCCCACCAACCTAGGTGTGGCACAAATATGTATACACACTTCCTGCCGTCAGGAGTTGACAGTCGAACCAATAACAGACTGCTGCTAGCACCAAAAGTAAATTAATCTCACACACACACACACACACTTCTTCCAATAGTTAGTAAAATCATCCCCCCAAATGCCGGGGAGAAATGATGGGCTTTGTTATGTGACCAGAGTTAAGGTACCTGCCCTAGGGGATCAAGAAGCGAGGCCAGTTGGAGTCCCGCAGCCTTTGTATCCTGCCAGTAGCAAACTCTCGCTTACAGCAAGAGGGCTCCTGCCTGATTGCTGCTCTGGTCATGTGGCACAAGGGGGAGAGGTGGCTGCTTGGGGTAATTATCGGACAGAACATTTAGGGTGTGAAGTTTGAGCCACCACTTCGAATTCCACCCGGAAGCCAGTGCAGTTCCCAGGGTGCTCCCAGTGAGAGAGAGACTGCGCAAATGGATTTCTGCATTCTGCATCCGCTTCAGTTTGAGTGATGTTAAGATGTAGCCCCGTGTAGAACGCTTTATGCTGGTCTGATCTCAAGGAAACAAAGGCCTGGGTAAGGGTAGTAGGCTTGCATCTGACCGTCGCGGCCATTAGTCACCCCACTCCACCCAGATAATAACATGACTCCTTGGGGATGTCTGCTGCTTCCACATCCCATAGCCCCTGGATCTAACCGAAGCCCAGGTTACAAACTAGAGTGGCCAACAGCAGATGTTGAGCCAATACTAGCCCGTTCTGCCAGATCCTTGCCTAGCCTTGCCAGCGTTCTCTCCGCTGGCTAGCTCCTCTGGGTCAAGGCCGCTAGCAGACACTCCCTGCGCAGAGCTGACTATTGTGTTATACTGAACGCATCTCCCCCATGTCTCCTTACTACCCCTCCTAGTGTCCCCTCGTATACCCTGATCAGCAGGGGAGACTGAGTTAAATCCTGCAGGGCCCCAGACAAGTGTTTGTCAGAGCCAAGGCTATCGCCCACACTTACCAGTGGTATTCTCTGTCCTTAGGCAATTCCAGCTAACTGCCAGGCCTTAGATGTATCCACAGCCCCTTGTGGTCAATGGTAAATATTCTAACTCAGCCTGAACACCATATCCTCAGCCTTGGCTAGAAAGAGTCAGCGGGCTGGTGCCACTAATGCAGTTTTCCCCAGCCCCAGGTCTGAAGTCAGAGGGCTCTAGGCAATGCCAGAGCTGCTTTACCATGAACGCTTCCCAAAATGGGAGCTTCAGGATCATTTGGTAGCTAGCAGGGTTGTTAGTTTCCAGGGGTGTTTTGAACAGGGGCCTTGCAATGCTGCTTTCAGAACACCTGGTGTCCTACCCTCCCATAGAGAGGTGTTACCAGTCTCAACAAGCTCTGGGTCCAGCTTCTCCCCCTGGCCCTACCCATCTAGGGAGGTCCAGGCTCCAAGCTGCAGCTGGTGGCCTTCAAGCACCCCAAACACTTCCAGCCTTTCAGCAGTGTTACTCTCTGAAGATTTGCCTGGGTTTGTCCACTGGTGACACTGCCCTGATCCCGCGGACACTGACAACTCAATCTGGCTACGTGGTTTTATCTGCAAAGTGCCATGAAAATTCCTTTCAGCAAAGAGATTTCCTTGTGCAGAGTTACCATACCTTTAGTCCCAGATTTGGACCTTAGCGTCCAAAATATGGGGGTTAGCATGAAAACCTCCAAGCTTAGTTACCAGCTTGGACCTGGTACTTGCTGCCACCACCCAAAAAATTAGAGTGTTTTGGGGCACTCTGGTCCCCCTGAAAAACCTTCCCTAGGGACTCCAAGACCCAAATCCCTTGAGTCTCACAACAAAGGGAAATAATCCTTTTTCCCTTCCCCCCCCTCCAGGTGCTCCTGGAGAGATACACAGACACAAGCTCTGTGAATCCAAACAGAGTGACTCCCCCTCTCCGTTCCCAGTCCTGGAAACAAAAGCACTTTCCTCTTCACCCAGAGGGAATGCAAAATCAGGCTAGCAAATCCAACACACACAGATCTCCCCCTGATTTCTTCCTCCCACCAATTCCCTGGTGAGTACAGACTCAATTTCCCTGAAGTAAAGAAAAACTCCAACAGGTCTTAAAAGAAAGAAAAATACATACAAATGGTCTCTCTGTATTAAGGTGACACATACAGGGTTAATTGCTTAAAAGAATATTGAATAAACAGCCTTATTCAAAAAGAATACAAATCAAAGCACTCCAGCACTTATATTCATGCAAATGCCAAAGAAAAGAAACCATATAACTTACTATCTGATCTCTTTGTCCTTACACTTAGAAACAGAAGATTAGAAAGCAGAAACTACTTCTCCAAAGCTCAGAGAAAGCAGGCAGACAGAAAACAAAGACCTCAGACACAAAATTCCCTCCACCCAAAGTTGAAAAAATCCGGTTTCCTGATTGGTCCTCTGGTCAGGTGCTTTAGGTGAAAGAGACATTAACCCTTAGCTATCTGTTTATGACAAGAGTAGCCTGCTTCTCAGAGGTGGGATGTGCCTGGCAAAGGCTGGTGCCACAAGGTCTCTTCCCAGGACCAAGGGTGGATGCTCCCAGTTTCAGAGGGAAACATGGAGCAGCCTGCTTCTCCACAGGGCACTGTACCTCCATCAGTTAATTGGGTAGGCCAGACTTCTGCATCATGTGCCCAGAGCTCACACGCTGGAGATTCTGCAGTGTGGCGCCTGCTGGGGCCTGATTTCAGTGTCCTGTTGAACGACTGCTGCTCAGGCAGGATCAGGCAGCATTGATTCATTGCCATAAATGGCTCTCGAGTGCCTGTGCACATGCTGATCTGGAGGGATGGTGTGACTGTACCCTAGCTAACGTATAGCTGAGCTGGGACTTAGGCCATGTCTACGCTTAAAATGCTACAGTGACAAAGCCATAGTGCTGCAGTGTAGACGCTCGCTGCAGCCGTGGAGGGGTTCTCCCATGGCTGTAGCTAATCAGCCTCCTCGAGAGGCGATAGCTGGGTCGACGGAAGAATCCTTCCATTGACCTAGTGTAGTGACTCGGGTTAGTCACACCCCTGAGAACTGGCTTTGCCAAGGTACGTTTTCAGTATTTACCAGCCCTGAGACTTGATAAATACGGCGTGTGCGCCGAAGAGCCAATGCCAATGAAGCTAATGCTCAGTAAATTATCTGACTGACTCTAACACACCTGGATGCCCCAGTGACGGGTCCGTTAGAAACGCATGTCAAAGAGGAGTTGAAGGTAAGCTATAGTCAGCATTTTCTGAGAAGTTTGCTGCTTTTTTGTAGGCCCCAGATTCCCTTTGTCTCCTCACCTGTACTGCAGCCCTCTTACACCACGCTGCTGGGAGCCCCGACCCGTCCAAAGAACAGCTGCATAGGCACCGTTCCACCACCAGTGTGGTGTCCGTTGTTACCATGCCTGTGATGGTGCGTCGTAGGCTTGCTTCATTACCGAGCATGGCTCTTCCTAGGGAACCCTGCCCCTTCTAGATGAAGTCAGAATTTACCAACTACCAATTTCCGTGTTGTGTCCTGAAGTTAGAGACAAAGAACAGTATATAAGAGAGACGACTGAACTCTCCCAAGAAGCAGGAGTGAAATCTGCCCGAGTATGCTGAAGAAACAAGATTGAAATGCGAAATTAAAACAACTCAGACTTGAAAATTGAAACTCTCCAAGTACCCAGTACCAGTTGTTTGCTAAATTCTGAATAATACATTAAAAATGTTCAGAAAATGCAAATTCGCAAATGTCATTTACAAGTGGCCGACTCTGGAGGCCTTCGGGGCAATCTGGCTTGATGTTTGCAGATTTATGGGTATCCGTCATTTGGTTATGTAGGAGAGTCTCCATCCAAAGCTATGTTTGGCTGGACCCAGGCTGGGGGATTGGACCTAGTTTTGCAGGTCCAAAGGCTGGTCTGTTTGTCACACATGTCAGGCTTTCTCTTCTACTGCCACATCCTCCATAAGTGCACCTCCGTTATTTCTCCATGTAGCCTTTGTTAGACGTTAGCAAACTCCTCACTGCTGCTTCATTTGTTGTCACTCCTGGGATCCGCCCCCTCCAGTCCCCTAAAAGTCAGAGATTCCAAGGCCAGCAGGAACCATTGTGGTCGTCTAGCCTGACCTGCAAAGCTCATTTGTCTAGTATTGACTTCCAGCCATTTGATCATGTTAGACCTTCCTCTGCTCCCACTATTCCTCCATGTAGATACTTACAGGGTCAGATCAAATTACCCTTCAACTTCTTTGTTCAGCTAAATGGACTGAGCTCTTAGAGTATCCCTTCAGGGCAGGTTTTCCAACCCTTCAGTCACTCCAATTTATCAGCATCCCTCTTGCCTTGTAGGCACCAGACCTGAGCACAGGATCCCAGCTCCAGCTCCCTCACCCGGAGCAGTGGTAGCTGTGCAGGGCTCTCAGGATAAAGGATACCGAAAACATAGCGTTGTCCCTTCCTATCAGCATATAGGACTCAAGGTGTGGCATGGATCTGCTGGGCTAGCACCGGCCCATTTTTCCAATTCCCTTGCCCACTGTTACCACCCTCTAATTGGTGAAGCAAAATGTTTCTTGCCCTCAGCCCTGCCAGAAGCCCTTTTCTGAAGGTACCGGGTATGCTTAGTGGGGACTGTGCTCACACCCAGCACAGGCCCTTGCAGGTAAGTAGAATATCGCACAGTGCCTGCGTGTTCTAGGATCATCAGCAAGTCCTTAGGTTCTGCAGTAATTACAGCCTATAGGGTTTCACTCCCTGGGTTCGTCTGTGTTGGAACCAGCCCTGGGAGTCCCAGGCCCTCAGCCAAATGAATTGGTAATGGTGCTCTGTCCCAGGAAGGGCTTGTTTTAAGAGTAACATGGAGGCAGAGTTCAAAGTGAGGACCGACTGAAAGGTGGAGACAGAGGTGAGTGATGGCAGATCCCTGTTCTGACTGTCTTCCCCCTTGACGATATTGTTTTGCAGCCTACCCGGACTCCCAACTCTGCAGCATCCAGCGGTACAGCTGGGCCCTCCGGCTCAGCTTCCGCCTCAGCGGGTGAGATGAGTAGCAGTGAGCCCAGCACACCTGCCCAGACGCCTCTGGCTGCGCCGATCATTCCAACTCCTTCCCTGACCTCTCCGGTGGCACCTCCTTCAGCTCCTTCCCCCACCAAGGTAAAACAGTGCGTGGCTGTCTGATTGCTGTACCTGAGTGGGGGGCGGAGGGGCAGCTAAAGGGGGAGGGGAGTGCTCAAAGGCAAGGAGGCAAGAGAACAGGCAGCAGGCAGAGGGGTATGGCAGGGGAACTGTTTATCAGCCCACCCTAATCCATGCTCCGACAAAAAGGGCCAGGGAGCGCTCTTGTGTGACTGCACCTGGAAAATCCCAGTCAGTTCTGGGCACCACACTGCCACAGACTGAAAGCGATACAGAGAAAGCTGCTAAAACAACCTGGGGGCTTGAGTGGATTGTCTTCTGAGATGAGTCTGTGTAGCGTGACTAAGAGTAGACCAAGGGCAGACGTGGGGCGAAACCCCAAGGCTGGAAAGGAATTCAGGGTGGTGAGAATATTGCTGCTTAGCTCAGCACTCTACAAACATTCATAGAAACCTAGAAGATCAGTGTTGGAAGGGACCTCAGGAGGTATCTAGTCCAACCCTCTGCTCAAAGCAGGACCAATCCCAACTAAATCATCCCAGCCAGGACTTCTGTCAAGCCTGACCTTAAAAACCTCTAAGGAAGGAGATTCCACCACCTTCCTATGTAACGCATTCCAGTGCTTCACCACCCTCCTAGTGAAATAGTGTTTCCTAATATCCAGCCTAAACCTCCCCCACTGCAACTTGAGACCATTGCTCCTTGTTCTGTCATCTGCCACCGCTGAGAACAGCTGAGCTCCATCCTCTTTGGAACCCGCCTTCAGGTAGTTGAAGGCAGCTATCAAATCTCCCCTCACTCTTCTCTTCTGCAGACTAAATAACCCCAGTTCCCTCAGCCTCTCCTCGTAAGTCATGTGCCCCAGCCCCCTAATCATTTTCGTTGCCCTCCGCTGGACTCTCCAATTTGTCCACATCCCTTCTGTAGTGGGGGGACCAAAAACATTAACCCTTCCAGCATCCTTGTGAGACTAGAATATGGCGGCATCTCATTTTAGAGATGAGGAAACTGAGGCACAGAGATCAATGTCACACAAATTGGAGCTGAGACTAGACCTCTGGCTCTCAACTCTGTCCCATGGCTTCAATTCTAGGTCTCTTGGGTAGAGAAAGTCAAAAGGGTGTTTTTTTTGGTTTTTGTTTTATTTTGCCTGAATATCAAGACTGATCTCCTGACCTTGAGAGGGATCTGGGCTGAGGAATATTCTCCCCCAGGGAAGGTGGAGAAGCCCCACTCTCTGGGACAGGGCAAACTGCTAGGGAATATCCCGTGGGGAACAACCTGCCCTGGCCTTGGAGGTGGGCTGGGTGATTTAATGGGTGTTTGATGGCTGATAATTACTATCTAGGCCAATTTTGTTCTTTAAAATAGTTTTTCATTACTTCCCTCCTGTACCTTCTTAATTAGCTGAATTTCGAGCTTATGAAAGATTTAGGCCAGGAGGGCAAAGTGTGAAAAAGCATTTGAGGTTTTGTGTGAAGTCCTGAGCTGGAGAAAGCACCACCTAGTGGAGGGAAAAGGCATTTCAGCCTCTCATGTCGTCCCGGGTTCATCTCCAGTTAGACCTGTGCCTGACACCGCGGTGTTCACTTGGCAGTGCCGTTACTGATGCTTAAATCAGCTGAGAACACAGAAGAAAAAACCTCTGGTATTTGACAACACTTAGAGCCTCATCAGTTTCAGCGTTCGCTCTGTAGAGTCAGTCGGTTCCTGCTGTTGTTTGTGTGGGTGTTTCACACAGCAGCAGGGGGAGAAATTAAGAGAAATTAGGAAAATGTGATTGTGAAAATGACTATGTTTTGGTGGGGTGCTTGGGAGCAGGTGTAGGTCCCCAAACTAGTTGCAGCTATTTTTAAAAAAAGGGGACTACTCTTCAAATGGATGGGGGGACCCCAGGTTAAATCAAGAGCGAGTGCCAGCGTTGTAGCTGCGTGATTTGTAGTCAAGCAAAGACTCTTCTGAAACACCCGAAGGGATTTTCTGCCGTTGGCATGCTGAGCAGCACCCCATTTGTTCACTCAGGCAGGTGACTGCCTGCTCACTGAACGTTTGTGCAGGGGGAGAACGGCTTTGTCTGCTCAGTCACCCAGGCGCTGGGAGTTCCACTTGGATCTATGATTCTCCCATCAGGAAAAGCCCATGCGTGGCTGCATAATACCTCACAGGCTTTGTGCTGCCTCTTCCCTGTGCAGGCAGCTCTCCAGTGACCAGGCAGGTAGGTTTTCGGGGAACAACGTGTTAGCCTTACACACGTTTTAGGGAGAGTCAAAGTCCCCTTCGAGCCTGAAGGGCTTCAGGAAGAGATGTTTCACCTCAAGGGGGTGGGACCCAAGAGGGCTGCATTAGAATCTTGCCAGGAACCTGGGGACTGTGCCTAATTCTCATGCACTGGAGTAGATTACAGCCACCTTCAACTTTAGTTTGGAGGAGACGCTTCAGGTCCCAGCATACGCTGCTCCATCTTTGAGCTGCCTTTGCTCAGCTCAAGATGGAATGTTGCTTGCTGGCACCAGACCCCTCTGTGGGCTACACCTGTTAAAGGTCAGGATGACTTTGAACTGGGTTTTGAAACCCAACTGATGCAGTGACTCTTTGTCGTAACAGAGCTGAGTGACTTCCTGTTGATGCTGGTTACCTGGGTTATCTTTCAGTGGGAAAGATCTGCCCTGCTTGTCTCTAGAGAGCCCGCTTGTTAGAAAAGCCTGGAAGAGGCATTGCAGTCAGACGCAATGGCTAGTTTGTGGGTCAGAGTGGAAATGCCATTATGGCACTGTCACTTGCCGAGAGATCAGGGCTGTGCTCCATCCTTACCTGGGTGAAGAATTACATGTGTGCTGGATGTTGCACTAAGCCTTTCCTTCTAGAGATGAAAGTGTCCAGAGCCATGATTCCAAAACCTTCAGAATCCAGCCTACAAAATCTCTTAGCCGTGCTTAACCCCCTTTGGGATAGTAACCGCCCATTGTATTGGCGCGACTGACGGGGGAGAGATGGGAAACAGTTAGGATGCCTTTGGTGTTCAGTAGAGTAACCCCTGGCATCAGCTAATAACTCTCCAGTTTACAGTGGGCACAGTTTGTGTGTGTCTGTGAGTTGTTAAACTTCATTGAAATAAGCCTTAAAGCATTAGCCATTACACAGGCTGTAGTTTAAAATCACATCGCTTGTCACATTAGAGCCCCAGTCCTGTTAGCGGAGACACGTTTTCCTTGCATGTGTCATTACTTTGACCCCTAGGGGCAGGAGAGGGGAATTAAAGGAGTTAATTTTGTACATTATTGGTTTTCAGACGGGCTCAGCACTCGCAAATCTCACTGAAGTCCCATGGAAGTGCAGGTGCACAGCACGTTTGTCGGCCAGGCCGTGTCTCAGCACATCGAAGTGTTAACTGTGTACTGTGGGTGAAATGAAACCCAGTGAGATTAAAACGTTATACGGGCTTTGGAAGTGGAATAATTTCATTCACTTTGTTCTTCCAAGAGGCCTTTAATGGTGCTGGTATTGGAAAAGGGTTGACTGAATTCTGAGAACTGGGTCAGACTTAGGTTTTGTTGCCTGTGCATTAAATTGGAGGTATTTGGAGAAATCCATTGTTAAGTGACATCTCTATTTCTCAGAGTAACCTCCCATTTTCCCCTGGCTATGCAGGAGGAGGAGAACCTGCGTTCTCAAGTCAGAGACCTGGAGGAGAAGCTGGAGACTCTGAAGATGAAGCGAAATGAAGACAAAGCAAAGCTGAAAGAGCTGGAGAAATACAAGATCCAGTTGGAGCAAGTGCAGGAGTGGAAGAGCAAAATGCAGGAACAACAGGTTGACCTCCAGAAACGTCTAAAAGAGGCCAAAAAGGTGAGCATCTTCCTGGCGGCATGTGGCAGCACCAGAGCTGTGCAGCTCTTGTTAATGCCGTGTCAAGGGAGCCAGTACGTTCAAGGCTCTTTCATCGTTGGAAATCAGACTGGGGCGTTCTTACTTTATTTTTGATGCATCCACTAGCATAAAAACATGAACTCCCCCAAATCCTGTCTTCTGAAGAGATGTGGGCCCTAAAGCAACCTGTGACCACGACATAGCGAACATTGGCTCACGTACTGGTTTGAGAATGCAAAAGCCCAGTGGAAGTAAACAACACTCAGTGCTGAATTAATTTGTACAAGGCGCTAGATATGTCTGGGCCCATTATCCTGGTGGCATCTTCCTGTGGTTTATTTTGGCCTATTTTCTCCCCATATCTGAGGCAAGAGTTTTGTCATGGAGCCACGCTGGCCAGCTTTAGCCAAGCTGTGCTTTGGATAATGTGTCCCTTCTGCCAGGGGCGTCTGCAGATTCCCACCTGTGGCTCATGATGAAAGCTCCTTGACCCTGGGGGAATCTTCTGGAGAGCGGTGGCCATTAGGCCTCTCCCCTCATGCTCCCATCCTGGAGGGGCCCAGGGGTTCCCCCTTCTCTTCCTTCTAACCACAGAAAGTGCAACGGGCTCCAGTCACACACACTGTCCTCAACTTTTCCCTAATCCTTTTCTTTCATCTGTCCTGGGAGCAAGTTTTGTTTGTAGTTAATCAGTCAGTCAGATTCCTTGAAGGAGGAGAAGAGGAGATGCTGTGGCCTGGGCTCCATCCGGCAATCAGTCAGACACATTACGAGCCTCTGATCAGATCCAGGATGCTGCAGCTGTCAGTTACGGGATCGCATTTTAACGTTGTGCGTCCTGTTTGGCCGTGTTTGGATGCCTGGACTCAGTGCGCCCTTCTGGGTGAGGGTTTTCTTCTTCCAGTGCCGCTTCTGTCAGACGCTCACCCTGAAAGTACGACTGGACCTGCCTCCCTCCCCTTGCTGTCACACGCCTTTGGCAGCGTTGTTAGTCGTGTGGGTCCCCGGATATTAGAGAGACCAGGTGGGTGAGGGAATATCTTCAATTGGACCAACTTCTGTTTTCCAAGCTTGTCTCCCTCACCACAGAAGTTGGTTCAATAAAATATGTTAGCTCACCCACCTTGTATATCACAAGTTTAGCAGCCAGTGAATTTGGTCCTGGAGCTCTGTTCCCTTGATTCCACGTAGTACCTCGTGACTGAGTTTCTCTTCAGCTTCCAGCCATAGCTGCTGACTCTGTGAGTGCTCTGGGGCTGGAGCACCCACGGGGAAAAAATGATGGAGGGGGCTGCTGGGGGGGCGGGCGGGGGGGGGGCTTAGCACCCAACTCCGCATAGTGCCTCCTGCCTGCTGAAAGACCACACAGATCAGCACCTCCCCCTCCCACCCACCCCAAACAGCTGTTTTGCGGCATGCAGGAGGCTGGGAGGGATGGGGAGGTGCTGATCTGTGCAGCCTTTCAGTGGGCTGGGAGAGTTTGGGGGGGCAGAGAGAGGTGGGGGGGTTGGGGTCTTGGGGGAAGGGGTGGAGTGGGGGTGGGCCCTGGGTCTACATAAGAGAAATTTAGAACCTAATACAGCTGCCAAACGGCTTCATACTGTCTGCTGGCGCTACCCTCCAGGAATGGACCAGCAGCTGGTTGGTTGGTTGGCGGGATGTGCCGAGGTCACTGCTCCATTTTAACGGAGTCGGCTAAACGCTGTTACTACAAAGAAAGGTATAAAATATGCTTGGTGTGCGCCCGTGAGCCAGTGCCGGGGCTTGCCACCTTCTTAAAATACAGAAACAAGGCAGCCCATCATCCTTGTGTGTTTAACACACCTGCCTTTTACTAGGTTAACACCTTGCTTAGATTTTAGTGATCCCCAGTTAGGGTCTGGGGAACCTCCCTTAATGAACATGAAACAGTTATGTCCTGTTGCATGTAATACTTCAGAATGTAACCTGCCGGTACCTCCCATCCTGGTTACCAGCACAGTCAGGAATTTGTCGTGCAGAGGTTAAATCTGAGGGCAAGTCCACACTACAAAATTAAGTCAACCTAAGTTACATGGATGTTCAGCCACCACAGTCACTGAATCGGTTTTACACATCACACTATGCTGCGTGTGTCAGCCACATGAGTCCTCCCCAGGAGCATGTGCACCCATTGACCTGCCAGGTGGGGCACTGTGGGATGGTTTCTGAAAGGCAGCAGCAGTCGATGTAAGTAGCAAACTGTCTACACTGACAATGTGTCAACCTAACTACATTGACTTCACCTCCGTGAGGTGTAGCACTTGGGTTATGAAGTCAGTGTGGTGACTTACATCAGTGGGAGCAACAGTTCAGTGTAGATGCTTCGAGTTAGGTTCACATAAGGCAATTTACTTCGACCTAACTCTGTAGTGTAGACCAGGCATGTGTCTGGTGGCGTTACTGGAAAGGGGGTTCCAAAGAGGATGGAGCTTTGCTGTTCTCAGTAGTGGCTGATGACAGGACAAGGAGCAATGGTCTCAAGTTGCAGTGGGGGAGGTTTAGGTTGGATATTAGGAAAAACTTTTTCACTAGGAGGGTGGTGAAGCACTGGAATGGGTTACCTAGGGAGGTGGTGGAATCTCCTTCCTTAGAAGTTTTTAAGGTCAGGCTTGACAAAGCCCTGGCTGGGATGATTTAGTTGGGGATTGGCCCTGCTCTGAGCAGGGGGTTGGACTAGATACCTCCTGAGGTCCCTTCCAACCCTGATATTCTAGGATTCTATGGATTCTACTGGAACTGATTCTCTTTTTGTTCCAAGTGGGGTGGGAGGAATCCTTGGCCACTCAAGCCCTGTATTACTGGTCCTGGGTGGAGGGAAGAGGGGTTGGAAGTGTAATTGCTGGGCTGAGTGGGGAAGAGGTGCTGAGTTGGAACAGAAATAAGACAGTTTTTGTGGCAGTGGCCTTTTCCCCTGCACGCCCGGTAAGCATTTACCAGCTGGGATTTGAATCCATGTAGTCCCCCTACAAGAACGCTGTCACAGCCAGGATTATCTGAGCTGTACAGCTGGGTAATGGTTTCGGCTTGAGACTGAGTCTGAGGAGCTCCCCTGTTCCATCAGGCTTCCATCCCAAGGTGTCCTCACCCTGTTTCTGCCTGACTGCAGGAGGCCAAAGATGCATTAGAAGCCAAGGAGCATTACATGGAGGAAATGGCCGATACAGCTGATGCTATCGAGATGGCAACTCTGGACAAGGAGATGGCAGAAGAGCGGGCCGAATCCCTGCAGCAGGAGGTGGATTCCCTGAAAGAGAAGGTGGAATATCTCACGATGGACCTGGAGATCCTGAAACACGAGATAGAAGAGAAAGGTGAGAGGTGTGGGGACCACCCATTGTGAAATGGGCTTAGGGGAGGGGTCTCCTGTTTTAATGCAAACCTGGGTTGGGGGTAAATCTACATGTGGGGGAGATCCCATTGTTGTGATGAGTGCAGCATAAATACCAAGCTCCACTGAGATCTCCTACGCCTGGTGGAGTCAGTGGGAACAGTGCCATTCAGGAGTTAATTCCATTGATGAAATAAACAGTAATAAGTCACTAGGACCAGATGGGATTCACCCAATAGCTTTAAAATAAGTAAATAATTAAAAGGCTCCAGAGGCTGGCCCGGCAGTTACAGACTGGGGAACCTGACTTCAGCACCAGGCACATTGGCTGAAACTCTAGTAGAGAAGAGAATCAACAGATGCAGAGATGAGCATGATTTGTTGGGGAAAAGTCACCATGGTTTTTGTAAAGGGAACTTCCGCCTCTCCAAACTGCTAGAAGGGGATCAGCAAATGTGGACAAGGGGTGGGGTGGGGGGTCCAGTGAATATAGTGTACTGGAATTTCAGAAAGCCTTTGACAGGGTCCCTCACCAAAGGCTCTTAAGTGAAGGAGGCAGTCAGGGACAAGGGGGAAGGTTCTCTCCTGGATCAGTAACTGGTTAAAAGAGAGGAATACATTCTAAGTGTTCACAGTGGAAGAGGTGAATGGCAGGGTTCCACAAGGATCTGCACCGGGACCACGGTTATTCAGCATATTCATAAGTGATCTGGAAAAAGGGGTGACCAGGTGGCAAAGTTTGCAGATGATGCAAAATGACTCAATACGTGTAAGTCCAGAGTTGACTGAAAGGAGTTACAGAAGGGGGACTGGCAACAAAATGGCAGATGAAATTCCATGTCGATAAATGCAAAAACATTGGAAAACATAATCCCAACTATCCGTTGAAAAGGATGGGTTTAAATTAGCCGTTACTACTTAAGAGAGAGATCTTAGAGTCCTCGTGGATGGTCCTATGGAAACATCTGCTGAATGTGCAGCGGCACAGAATGTTAGGAATGTTTGGCAAAGCGTAGCTAATAAGACAGAAAATAGCACAATGCCACTGTATAGATCCTTGGTGCACCCACATGTGGAATCCTGCATGCAGTTCTGGTGACCTGTCAATAACCTAGTCCCAGATTTGGACCTTAGCGTCCAAAATATGGGGGTTAGCATGAAAACCTCCAAGCTTAGTTACCAGCTTGGACCTGGTACTGCTGCCACCACCCAAAAAATTAGAGTGTTTTGGGGCACTCTGGTCCCCCCAAAAACCTTCCCTGGGGACCCCAAGACCCAAATCCCTTGAGTCTCACAACAAAGGGAAATAAATCTTTTCCCTTCCCCCTCCAGGTGCTCCTGGAGAGATACACAGAAGCAACCTCCGTGAATCTAAGCAGAGGGAGTCCACCCTCTCTAATTCCAGTCCTGGAAACAAAAGCACTTCCCTCTTCACCCAGAGGGAATGCAAAGTCAGGCTAGTAAATCCTACCACACACAGATCTCCCCCTGACTTCTTCCTCCCACCAATTCCCTGGTGAGCTGCAGACTCAATTCCCTGGAGTTCCTCACTAAAGAAAAACTCCAACAGGTCTTTAAAAGAAAGCTTTATATAAAAAAGAAAGAAAAATACATACAAATGGTCTCTCTGTATTAAGGTGACAAATACAGGGTCAATTGCTTAAAAGAAATATGAATAAACAGCCTTATTCAAAAAGAATACAATTCAGAACACTCCAGCAACTACAGACATGTAAATACAAAAGAACATATAAATCCCTATCTGATCTTTGGTACTTACAACTGGGGAAACAGAAGATTAGAAAGCAGGAAACAGAAATCACTTCTCATCCGAGAGAGCATACAGGCAGAAGACAAAGAACTCAGACACAAACTTCCCTCCACCCAAAGTTGAAAAAATCCTGTTTCCTGATTGGTCCTCTGGTCAGGTGCTTCAGGTTACTTTTTTTTTCAGATGAAAGAGACATTAACCCTTAGCTATCTGTTTATGACATGACCCCATCTCCACAAGGTGTATTGGAACTGGAAAAAGTTCAGAAAAGGACAACAAAAATGCTGAGGGGTCTGGAACAGCTTCCATATGAGGAGAGATTAAAAAGACTGGGGCTGTTCAGCTTAGAAAAGAGACTAAAGGTGGATGTGCTCAAGGTCTATAAAATCATGACTGGTGTGGAGTGTTATTTACCCCTTCACATAACACAGGAAGCAGGGGTCACCCAATGAAATGACTAGGCAGCAGGTTTAACACAAACCGAAGGAAGTATTTCTTCCCACAGCACACAGTCAACCTGTGGAACGCTTTGCCAGGAGATGTTGTGAAGGCCAAGACTATAACAGTTCACAAAAGAACTAGATAAGTTCCTGGAGGATGGTCCATCAGTGGCTGTTAGCCAGGATGGTCAGGGAGGCAACCCCATGTTCTGGGTGTCCCTAAACCTCTCACTGCCAGAAGTAGGGAATGAGCGACAGGGGCTGGATCACTTGATTCCCTGTTCTGTTCATTCCCTCTGGGGCGCCTGGCATTGGCCACTGTCGCCAGACAGGACACTGCGCTAGATGGACCTTTGGTCTGACCCAGTCTGGCTGTTCTGATGTTAGGATTTGCCCCTGTGGGATTGCTGTGATAGCTCCTTAGACATCCGGCTAAATGCTCTCAACCCTTTGCATGCAGTCCAATTACCTGGCTTTGCAGCGCTGGGCGGTAGGAAATGATAGGACCCTTACTCACAGACGGGTCAGTAGGAAGCAGCAAATGAGCATCTCTCCATGTCCCATCACCTCTGAGTTTGAGTGGGAGTCTGGCTGGCGGGATGCAGGTCTCTCTCACTATGGCTAAACCGGCCACTGCAGCGCTCATTGCCCCTTGCCCAGACAGGGGATGCCGGCTCCTGGGAGCGTCTCTGGGACAAGCTGTTTGTGCTGTAGTGCACAGGGTCTGCTCATTTTGCTGATTTCAGACCAGCTGCTCAGCTCCTCGACGGACAGGACATCGAAGCCAAAACGTGGAACAATCTCCCATATTTTATCCTTGTTTTGATTCCCTAATGGGCTTTCTAGCCAAGGCAGACTTTAAAAATACGCAGACAAGGAAGTGAGCAGCCATTGCATATCGACAGCATGAGCCGATTTCCATGGCAGAGGGCCTGCGGAATGGTCACCTGAGAGCCCCAGGACTCTGCTCACTCGACAGAACCTGTATCTGCCAGAGGAGCAGTAGATTGAGGAGACGGCGGATGGATGCACTGAGGAGGGCTGCAAAGGGGAAAATGGGGGAGATGGACAGAGCGAAAGGGATGTGGGATCTTCGCTGGGGCGGATGGAGGAGGATGGGGGGGCAGCGGCTACTGGGATCACATTGGCTACAGCCAGATAAGTACATAGAACCATAGGGTTAGAAGGGACCACAAGCATCATCTAGAGTACGTTAGAGCTCTGCATTAGGCACCGCGGGCCTGACCTGCAGCACCAGCAGTTCTAGCCATGCAGCTCCCCTGAGCCGAGATTGCAGATTGTGCCATACCATGCAGCGGTTCTTAATTTGAGTCCCTGGCCACTAATTGACTAACCTCAGCTTGTGACATACACTAGATTCGAGGGCTGCTCTGTTGAGGAGGTGATAGGCTGGTGGGTTAACCCCCTGAGCATTGTCCTCCCAACTCCCAGGTTTAAAATCTTAGTTGCTCTTGAGAGACCTGCCTCTGGATAAGAGCTGATTTTCCTGCAAATGCTGGGTAACGTCTCTCTGCTTCTCCCTTTCTCCAGGCTCGGATGGGGCTGCATCCAGCTACCAGGTAAAACAGCTAGAAGAGCAAAACGCGAGGCTCAAGGAAGCTCTTGTCAGGTATAACGCTTCCTTCCTATTACATCTCCTCCTCGGCTATATCACCTCTGCAGATCCTCATTGCAAGCTCCCACGCCCTACCACCTAGCAACAGAACTGGCCTCAAAGCAGTGACCCATGGACCTTGTTCTCGAGCCAGGGGATTAACCCCCTAGCCCGCCACAGACACACCTCCAAATGCTCCTCAGTTCCTTTCTAACTCCCAGCACATCTGTTAAACCTCAGAGGAGTAGGAAGTGGGGTGGGTCACTGGGGGTCTGCTGAGGTTATACATGCAGAGAATGTGAGATGCTGCAGAAAGCAGGCAGTCTGCTTTCTTCTGATACTCTGGCTACGAGCAGGCTACTTAAATACAGTAGCCGGTTGATACGCTGCGTGTGTTTGCTGTGGTGACCAGATTGGGATGGCTTCTGGCAGTGTCTTGCACACCTTCTGGCCAGGTGTCTACTGAACTGCTTCGCACTGGGAAACGGATGTTGCATCTCTCTGTAGTCCCAACAGGGACAACTTCCGAGTGTCCTAGGAGAGGGCCTCCCCTGCATGGTCCCACCAACGTACCTGGTATAGTCTTCATTGTCTAGCCTCTTCAGGTCACAGCCCGAGAGTCCGATCTGCCCTCTTCCCGTGAAGAGTTAAGTTACAAGCCGTATCCAGGGGCTGAAACGTCTCTGTTCTGAGTGAATGTGCACTGATGGCTGCAAAGCTGTCTCTTTACCACGGAGCGTCAATCTGAGCCCCCCCGGTAAATGAGTTCCCTTTGCACTCAGCATGGCTGCCCCCGTATCTCAGCACTGGGACTGCAAGCTGTCCTCTATGGGATGGTCACTGCTAGTGAAAGGACAGGTGTCCTAGCCAGCTGACTCGGAAGGGGTGCAGACATCTGAGGAAGGCTGTGATGGCAAGGGCAGGGAATGGTTGCTGTGACCACAGTCCCTGGGTCCCCTTCCGTTTGCTCTGAGTGTGTTTGCTCCGTTTCAGGATGCGGGATCTGTCAGCATCAGAGAAGCAGGAGCACGTGAAGCTTCAGAAACACATGGAGAAGAAGAATTCAGAGCTGGAGAGCTTGCGTCAGCAGAAGGAGAAGCTGCAGGAGGAGGTGAAGCAGGCAGAGAGAACCATTGACGAGTTGAAAGAGCAGGTGAGTCCACCCCAGGGTGCTGTGGGGCTTCAAAGAGGGTCAGGGAACCACTGCCAGGCAAATTGGTGTCTCCTGTGAACTGCTGGGTGTGGGGCTCTCGCTTAGAAACCGCACGCTTAGAGCATCCCAGGAGCCAGTGAAGGAGTCCCAGGGGATCCTGCTGTAGAGTCTGCCCTTCTCCAGCACGAGCCGTGCCGGACTCTGGGCAGTGGTTCATGCTTGGCTGCAGGCTGGCTTCCTTAAATGTAAGAGACACTTTGCACCTGGTGTCTTAAAAACCTTTCCAAAGGAGAGTCTAACTGATGTCGTCTTACCTCTGGAATTCGGTGCCACCTAACACGCTTGTCTTAGGATGGCGTGGTCAGGAGGATGGGCGAGTCCCAGCCATGCAGAGGTTCTAGTGACGTGGGGCCCCTGGGGGAAGGTTCCTTGATGACTACAATGCAGTGCGCTCCCCTTTGCATTTTACGGGCTTCCTAGAGGCAGGCACTGACCGTCTGCTGCGGAAGAAGCAGGCGATACTGTACGGAAGCTCTAGCATGATCCTGGCTTGGTAGGAGAGCGGTGATTGTCACTGACACCACTTGATAATGTGCAGAGGGGGAGAGAGGATGACTCCTGTTCCCATGGAAAGAGAGTGAGCTCCCATTGTGCCTCTGATAAATCTGACCCATAACTTGTCCTGGGCTTCGGTGCAGAGCAGAGAGCTGTGGAAAGCTGGGCTCAGGGCTGGCAAAGCAGCAGCAGACGGATTTCTTGGAGGTTGCACAGAAGTACATTAGGTATTAGTGTCATGATGTTCCAGGTTCTGTGGCCACAGCGGCTGTGAGGATTGAAGCCGGGTGTCTCTTCCCATCTCCTCACCCTGCTGGAACATTGAATGTTCCTGTAGCGCAGCGGTGGGCAGCCCACCAGGGTGATGCGTTGTGGGCTGAGAGACAGTTTCTGTACATTGACCGTCCGCTGCTCCCAGTGGCTGCGGTTCACTGTTCCCGGCCAGTGGGAGCTGGGGGAGGAGGTGCAGGCCACAGGGGCTGGGTGACTGGGCAACAAAATGGCAGATGAAATTCAGTGTTGATAAATGCAGAGTGACACACACTGGAAAACATCATCCCAACTATACCTATAATATGATGGGGTCTGAATTAGCTGCTACTGCTAAGAGAGGGATCTGGAGTCACTGGATAGTTCTCTGAAAACATCCACTCAGTGTGCGGCAGCAGTCAAAAAAGTGACCAATGTTAGGAGTGATTAGGAAAGGCACAGCTAATAAGGCAGAATATATTGTTATGACCACAGTATAAAGCCATGGGGCGCCCACATCATAAATACTGCCTGCAGTTCTGGTCGCCCCATCTCAAAAAAGATATATTAGAATTAGAAACAGTACAGAGAAGGGCAACGAAAGTGCTGAGGGGTATGAAACAGCTTCCATACAAGGAAAAATTAGGCTGGGACTGTTCAGCTTAGAAAAGAGACAACTGAGGGAGGGGATAGGATAGAAGTCTATAAAATCATGAATGTGAATAAGGAGGTGTTATTTACCCCTTCATGTAACACAAGAACCAGGGGTCACCCAATGAATTTAATAGGCAGCAGGTTTAAAACAAACTTCACACAACACAGTGTCAACCTGTGGAACTCCTTGCCAGAGGATGTTGTGAAGGCCAAAAGTATAACTGGGTTAAAAAAAGTAGATAAGTTAATGGAGGGCAGGCTCATCATGGCTATTAGCCAAGCTAGTCATGGATGCAGCCCAGTGCTCCAGGTGTGTCTACAACTCTGACCGCCGGAAGCTGGGAATGGTCGAGAGAGGGTGGATCATTCGATAATTACCCTGTTCTGTTCACTCTCTCGGAAGCATCTGGCACTGGCTGCTGTGGGAAAACAGGACACTGGGTTCGATGAACCATTGGCCTGACCCAGGATGGTGGATGTTGCATTCCTATGCAGCGGTGTTGGAATGTGGGAGGCCAGGTCAGGCTAAGCTTTTGAGCCCTGTGTCCTTAGGTGGATGCTGCGCTGGGTGCTGAAGAGATGGTGGAGACTCTGACAGAGAGAAACCTGGACTTGGAGGAGAAGGTCCGGGAGCTGCGCGAGACCGTCAGTGACCTGGTAAGCTGCCCAGCAGGCAGAGCTCTCTGCCATGGGTCAGAGAGGATGAGACAGAACCCACGCGTGTTCCTGTGTCTGCATGGTCTGCAGCCAGGCTGGCCACAGGACAGGGTGTGGCAGCGGGCGAGGCTCAATGAAGTCACTGGGGTTGGCTGATCTCCCAAGCTCCTGCTGGGCACGATGGCCGCAGCTGATCTCCTGGTCAGCCCCGAAGCTGTGCCCCTTCCCTCTTCTGAAAGCCCCGTGATCCTGTGGCCTGACAGGCCGAGCTGTGAGCGGCAGCCCCCTCCCCTTCTTCCTGCTAGGAAGCCATAAACGAGATGAACGACGAGCTGCAGGAGAATGCCAGAGAGACCGAGCTGGAGCTGCGTGAGCAGCTGGACATGGCAACGGCGCGGGTCCGCGAGGCGGAGAAGCGCGTGGAGGCTGCACAGGAGACGGTGGCAGATTACCAGCAGACCATCAAGAAATACCGGGAGCTGACCGCACACCTGCAGGTAAAGTCCTTGAGCACCACCTGCCACTGCGGCCTGCGGGGCCAGGGGAGGGGCTGGCTGAACTGCCCAGCACCTATCGGAGCAGCACCTGCTTCAGGGCAGGGCTTTAGTACCAAGGAGGCAGAGGCCTCGGCAGGCAGGAGCGCTGCAGAGAGGGGACGGGACCAACCCTGCAGGGGATGCTGCTGGCACTGCAAACGCACCTGGAACGGGCGGCTGGTGCCCTGGGAGTTGGACTCCTGGTTTAGGCGGGATTTACCGAGAACATCCAGCTAAGCCAGAGCAACCTGACCACTAGTTTTACTCTGAGGGAAACTTCCTCCTATTGGTTGTGCTTCAGCTGCCTCCTGGCCATCCCTTTGCTCCGCAGTGGGGAAACGCGGGCTGGGAGCTCGGGAACCAGTGAGCTAACATACTCCCAAGCGTGGGTGTTGCGTTATGTCCCAGGGGCTGCAGGTGTGAGCAGGTGGATGGGATTCCCTAAGGGATCTGGGGGCGCTGGCAGCAGCCCAGTGAGACCATCATGGAAATGCAGGTGGGGAGATGGATCTAGTTACCCTCCCCGCCCTGCACGATTGTTCTCCTGAGCCCGGAGCAGTCTGCCCTGTGTCCCCTTGGGAGCTGTGTTAGGCCCAGCGCTGGGGAGACGCCTCAGCTGAGTGCACCCACATAGTCAACTCCCCTTCCTCCTCCTTGCCTGCGCCGTTATCGCCTGAAACCACGGGGAGGCCTGGTCCCGAGATGAGGGGATGGCAGTTCTGTTCCTTCATGTTCTATTGTATTGCTCATCCTCCCCTCTTCTCCTGCAATCAGGACGTGAACCGAGAGCTCATGAGCCAGCAAGAAGCTTCTGTTGAGAGACAACAGCAGCCTCCACCAGAGATGTTCGACTTCAAGATTAAATTTGCAGAGACGAAGGCCCATGCGAAGGTACGGTGAGCAGCTGTGCGTGTCGGTGTGTAGGACCCAGGTGTGTGTATTCCCGCGAGCGGACGGCATTGCTTCCTGTGCTCGAGCTGCTTCCAGAGGTTGCCATGTTATTCTGAGGGTGTCAGAGGCCTCCCCCAGGGCTGTGTCACTAGTGAGTGAGAGCACCCAAAAGTCTGCAAAACGGCTTAACTGCTGAGAAACACTCCTCTTCCCCACTGGCTAGCATGTGGGCTCGCAGACCCTGGCAGACAGGGCAGGATGCCTGCGCGCTCTGGCACAGGCTGTGAAAACGGAGCATGTAGCTACTCGGCAGGGGTGCTGGAAGGGTGAGTGGTGCGGCTGGAGAGATCAGGCATTACCGGGTGGGGGTGGGAATGGGGCGTAACCTTTGTTCTGAGAAACGGGGGCCCAGACTGTAACGGTTTTTGCACAGCAGCAAGCACTTGAAAATGGGGTTTTGTGACACAAACGTGTCCTGACCCTGATGTGAACTCGCGCTGGCTGGAAGGCCGGTAGCAAGTGTCTGACGTTTGCCCTCCTCAGGGTGAGGGACCCTGCCCTTCGGGGCCTGCCCTGGACCGGTGAGAGGGAAGCTCCTTCCCTCCAGCAGCCGTGGGAATGTGGCTCTGGGACGGGGCGGAAAGGGGCTTGGACTGACTGGCCCGGCTGGGCCCCCGTGTAGTGCCAGCGAGCGGGCGGGAGCGGTTCCAGGCTCCGTTTGATGTTCCCTTTGTCTCCTCAGGCCATAGAGATGGAGCTGCGCCAGATGGAGGTGCAGCAGGCCAACCAGCACGTCTCCCTCCTCACCTCCTTCATGCCTGACAGCTTCCTGCGCCACGGAGGGGACCACGACTGCATCCTGGTGCTGCTGCTCATCCCCCGGCTCATCTGCAAGGTAGCCAAGGGCACACGCCCCCTTGCCCCGCCTGCACCAGCACCTCTTCCTTTGACACGGTTAGGGTGGGGAGCGGCTTGTTTTCATCCCACTTCGGCTTATTTCTGTGCCATGAGCTGAGGTGCTTAGGGCCGTTGCATTGCCCCCGGGTGGCGCTGTGCGGCAGAGCTAGGCCTGTCCTCCAGCAGGGCTTCAGTGAGCCCCTCTCACCCACCCGAGCGGCACTGCTGGGCTCTGAAGGGCATCGCATCTGGGCGGTGCCTGCCAGAAGAATGGGGCTGGGGGTCTGTGGGGGGATGCTCTCCTCACAGCTCGATGGCGCTGCCTCCTGGCGGTTCTGGGGTTAGCTCTGTCTGTCAAGGCTGACAGCCCTTCCAGCAGGCACGTGTCCTCAGTATCTCTGCTGCAGCTCCTCTCACTCAGGAGCAGCATCCTCATCTCTTTCTGGGGGCAGGGCATCAAGGATCCCGCTCTCCTGTGGTCCCAGTGTCACTCCCACAGTGGCTGGCAGGGGAGCCCGGGGGCTCAGGGACCTCCACACAGCAGCCAAGGACCATTCCCTGCTGGGTCCTTGCTGCCTTTTCCTGAGCCGCTTTCATACCTCCTGGCCCTCCCCACTCCTTGGGCTTACTGGCCTCTCAGCTCCCTCCTCCCAGGGAGTAACTTCAGGCAGCTCATCTCTGCAGCCCCTCTGCTCCCTGCCTGTCTCCAGCAGGTGAGCGTCTCCCTGATCAGTTGCTTCCAGCCTAAAATTCCCCTGTTTGCAGCCTAACCTGCTGAGTGGGCCCACCTGGCCTAATTCAGCTCCTGCAGGGCTAGTGTGGGGAGCACACCTCATCACCGGGACAAAAAGGGGGGCCCTGGGGAACAGTCCTGGTGTCTCAGGGGCCCCCCAAAGATGAGAGCAGAGCTGAGAGGTCTTTGGCTGGCCAGGCTGCAGGGGAGTGAAGCTGATGGAAACACAAGAAAACCCCTTGTTGGATAAAATGGCCGCCGTGACTGTGACTGAAGCTGTGTGAGCTGGTGCTTGCCCAGGTCAGGCCCAAGGCAGAGTGTGTGAAATGCCAGAGGAGCCTGTCCCAGCAAGCGCAGCTCTGGCAGGGATGCTGGGCTGCGGGGAGCAGGAGGGATGTGCCGCTGTGCTGGGCAGCGCAGGACTGAGACTGCTCTATCTCTTCTGCAACAGGCCGAGCTGATCAGCAAACAGGCCCAGGAGAAGTTCGAGCTGAATGAAAACTGTGCCGAGCGCACAGGCCTCCGGGGTGCCCCAGGGGAGCAGCTGAGCTTTGCTGCGGGGCTGGTGTATTCGCTGAGCCTCCTGCAAGCGACGCTGCACAAATACGAACAGTGAGTACCGTGAGCGTCCTGCACTGTGCACACAGCCTTTGGATCCCTGGTGCTCTGGGAGGAGAGCACCTAGGGTGCCCCCATTCCTGCAGAGGGTGGGGAAACCCCTCACGTGTCCAGAATGGCTGAGGGCCAGGGAGGCGCCTCGTCCTGAGCACTGCAGCCGTTCCCAGAGATCTGATGGGATTGTGAGCAGTCACTAGAAGCACTGCCTGCTGCAGCCTGCGCTCAGCCCTTTCACGGTACTGCTGCCGAGGTCAGACAGAGAATCCTTCCAGCTGCACCTTCCCATGCGCGCCACTGAAACGCAAAGAAACCTCCCCAGCGCCCACCCAGCGGCACTGGGTCCATGCTGAAAGCCTGACAGCCAGCCCAGAGATTGGAACAGACTCTGTCCTGCGGTGGCCCTTCCTCGTTGCCCCAGCGCAGCTAGTGCCGCTGCTGGTCCCAGTCACCAGAAGTGCCCTCTCCTGGGGCTGGCCTGGGGGCCTGGGCCTAGGATGGATGCTGAGCCACCGGCAGCTCCCATGAGCTGCTCAGCACCTCTGAGCGGCATCCAGAACTAGTGCCCCCGTGAGACTGCAGGGCCCCTGTAGCGATAGACCCGTGTCCCAGACTAGCTGATAGTATTTGCTCCTCCTGCCAGGGCCCTGAGCAAGTGCAGCGTTGAGGTCTATAAGAAGGTGGGAATGCTCTACCCGGAGATGAGTGTCCATGAGCGCTCGCTGGACTTCCTGATTCAGCTGCTGCACAAGGACCAGCTGGATGAGACGGTCAACGTGGAGCCACTCACCAAAGCTATCAAATACTACCAGGTAGGAGGTGTGGTCTGTGCCGCAGGTGGGTGCCGGCTCTGTGCCGCTCTCTGCAGTATGGGCACTGGCCCCAGGGCAAGCTGAGCTGTGGGGAGTGGGAGCTGCGAAGTGGGGTTGAGGTTTGCAGAGCCCCAGGTGGCATTGCTGCTTTCAGGGAAACCTCCCAGGCTGCAGGCTAAGTAGCTAGGTTCCCGTCACCGCATTTCCTTCTTTCCCCTCCGCCTTCTGAACACCGAGATCTGGTTCCCCTGCTGGCCCACAACTAGATCTCCCATTCCCAAGTGCTCTGATTCCCATCCTAGAGAAGGGAGATGCCTGGCAGTCCTTGTGCCAGGATCCCTTATCTGGGCATCCTAAGACACTGGCTGCAGAAGCCATCACCGCTGGCCCACAGGGCCATGTCCCCACATCAGAGACTGAAATAGACCTCTCAGAACTTCGCGTAATCCCAGCACAGAGGAGTATACTGGAGCAGGAGGGTCTCTGCTAAATCCATGGGATCAGGCCCCCTTCCCAAGAGGGGTATCTGATTGATTGTCCACTCCAAGTATCCCAGAGAGCCCCTTAGCATCTGCTACTGCAGCCAATCTGCTGTCCTCCACCCCCTGCCCCGGCACGCTTCCCTCTCCCCAGACATATGAAGCCAGGTGAGGGAGCTGGGGACAGCTGGGATAGCGTGTGGCTCTGCTGGATTAACTCCGTTCTGTTCCTATCGCTGTTACCAAAGGGCAGACCCGTGAGTGTGCTTGTGCTGCCGTGTTAGTGTCTGCAGCACAACGCCCTCATCCAGCTGCCAGCAGGCTGCGTGCAGATGGAGCAGGCTGCGGTTCGTGGCTCTGGCAGGGCTTTGGAGAAGCTAACGCCTCTCTCCATCTCCTTTCCAGCACCTGTACAGCATCCACCTGGCGGAGCAAGCCGAAGACTGCACCATGCAGCTGGCGGACCACATTAAGGTGGAGTAGCAGCGGTGCGGCCCGTGCTGCGGGCCCTTGGGGAGGAGTCACTGCACAGGCTGCTGCTGCCTCCTGCATGAGGGCTTTGGAAAACGTCCTCCTGAGACGCACTCCTGCCTCTTTCCCAGTGGTGCATCCCCTGCTAGCGTGGGCTTGCCAGCTGCCCGCTCCTCCCCCCGAGCTCCACCTCTCGCCCACCAGAGGGTGCGGGGGGGAAGATGTGGGATGGGCCCTGCCAATGCGCTGGTGAGTAAAGGGCAGGAAGAGGAGTTGAGAACAGCGCTGAGCCCGGTCCCTGCAGTGGAGCAGTCGGCCCTGCCAGGCCTCCCGTCAGAGGGCACCTGTGTCCTGGTGCCTCCCAACATAAAGCAGCCCAGGCTCCTGTGGAGCAGGAATCCCAGAGAGCTCAGCCCTGCTCTGTCCCCAGGCAAGGTCGTCTCGCTTAGTCTGCTTTGCCCTGAACTAATGGTGCTTGTGCTTGTCCCGCAGTTCACCCAGAGTGCCTTGGACTGCATGGGCGTGGAGGTGGGTCGACTGCGGTCCTTCCTGCAGGTGAGCAGCCGACTTCCTGCCACCCTGGTTCCTCTCTGCATTCGGGGCCAGCACCTCGGCTGGCGTACGTTGGCGTTGCTCCATTGAAGTCAGCAGCTACGCCAGCGTGAGCCAGCTGATGCACTGGCCCTTGGCATCTCAGGTGTTGAGCTTTCTCACCCCCTTCCTTCCTTCTTTCCATGTGCTTGGCAGACGGGGCAGGAGGCGTCCGACCTCGCCATCCTTCTCAAGGACCTGGAGACCTCCTGCAGCGACATCCGCCAGTTCTGCAAGAAGATCAGACGCCGCATGCCGGGAACAGACGCACCTGGGATACCCGCAGCACTCGGCTTTGGACAGCAGGTGGGACTAGCCAGCGCCGAAGTCCCAGGGAAAAGGGCAGCCAAACACCTGTGCCAGGGGCTGCGCTGGCAGCTTGCCAGGAGCCGCATGGGCACCGCAAATACCATAAGGTGCAGAACATTGCAGCCACCCTCCTGCTGAGTGAGGCAGCTGCAGAGAATACACATCCCAGCAGGCCGTGCTCACTGGGGAGGCAGCTGCAGGCTGGACAGGGAGGTCGTTTGTGTTCCGGTGAAGGGGAGGGTCCCACTTGTGCCAGCTCCATTATAGTCCCACACAACAGGCGCCATCTTCTGTCCCTTGCTCACCTCCCCCAGCCTCTTTCCCCCCTGGTGACTCCCCGCCGGCGTGAGGGATTTTTAGTACCGGTCAGGTGCTAGGGATGCCGTCACCTGCCTGGCCTGAAGGGTCCCCTGGGGAGAGCAGAGGCAGAGTGCGCAGTGGGAGAGAGTCAGTGCATTGTCTGGCGAGCCAGCGCGTGTCTTTGTCTGCCTGGCTGGGACTGGTGGTGTTTGCTGCTCTGGTCTCTTCTCTCTTTGTGTTGTGTTACACGCGTGCCTGGGCCATGCATCGAAACCTGCTGTGCAGTGTCTGCCCCGGCCCTTTTCCTGAATGGGCTGGGGCTGGGGCTGGGGCGGGGCGGGGCGGATCAGAGCACGCTGGAGAGAACAGCGAGCAGGGACGCTGACACTGCAGTCACCTTGCGGGGCAGAGCCCTCGCTGTGAGAGGAGGAAGGCGCGGCCAGGAGTCACGGGGGCTAGGTAGCCAATAGAGCATAAGACAGAGCTAGGAGAACCCTGACTATTTCCTGCCTGAGCCACGGCCATGAGCTGCCATCTGTAACGTGGTCCCGGTAATGGAACTTCCCTGGGTAAAGAAGCCTGAGCCCACGTGGCCCGTGGCGCAGCAGGGACTGCACGAAGCCCTGGTAAGGAGCCTGGTGAGGGAAGCAGTGAGCAAGTGCAGAGAGCAGGAACCTTGGGCTCAGGTGGTGACGAGAATTCCCCGCCCTGTTGGCTTCCTGGGCTGTCCTTCCTTCCTGCCGCCCGGGCCCTTCTCCCTGGTGATAACTGAACTGCCCTCCGCGAGCTCTTAGCCATTGGGCGAGTGCAGTGCTGTGACGCCTGGCGGGCGTGTGGAGGAACAGCCTCCACTTGCCTTTGCTGGGAGCGAATCCCGTAATCGCTGTGTCTCTGCCTGACCCCAGGTGTCGGACACGCTGCTGGACTGCCGCAAGCACCTGACCTGGGTGGTGGCGGTGCTGCAGGAAGTGGCTGCCGCGGGGGCCCAGATGATCGCCCCGCTGACGGAGAACGAAGGGCTCCTGGCTGTGAAGCTGGAAGATCTGGCCTTCAAAGCAAGTGAGCAGGTGGGAACCCAGTTCTCAACTTCCCTACAGCCCTCTGCCCCGGGGAACGAAAACCTGTTAGCCTGAGAGGGGCTCGTATCTCACGCCAGCCCCTGGGCACTTTGGGATGAGCCTGGGTGGAGCGACAGCCAGTTAACGCTGAAGCGTAGGGACCAGCCCCTCGCCTACCCCCCTCGGTCTGCAGCCTCCTCGTCGGCAGAAGGGCCGACTGCCCCCCAAGGCCTGGGGTCAGTGGAGCAAGGGCAGGAAGCCTTACCTAGCAGCGGTACTTGGCTCAGCTGGTGCAGATCGCACCTTGAAACGGGGCAATTCTCTCTCTTACCATCCTCTGCAGATATACGGCAGCCAGGGCGTCAACCCGTACGAGTGCCTGCGCCAGTCCTGTAACATCCTCATTGCGACCATGAACAAGATGGCCACTGCTATGCAGGAGGGAGAGTATGACGCCGACCGGCCACAGACCAAGGTGGGGCATGGCTGGGGGGCGCCTTCGGGCTGGGCCAGGGCAGCTGAACAGAGCCAGGCGAGGCCCTGATTTCCTGTGGATGGTGGGAGGAGATGGAAAAGCTGGGCTTTCCCTAGCGGGCTATCTGGTGACAAGGATGGTCAAGCTGCAGCGCGCACAGCAGAAACCGATGGCACGGCCCCTCGTAGCTGGGTTTTGTGGGGTGTGTTCTGGGCGCAGCGGGCTCTCCTTGGACACTGTTAGCAGGTGAGGGGCCGGCATCTTGAATCAGGAGCCCCCCTGCTGTCTGTGCAGCTAGGCGGATGCCTCCAAACCAGCAAGTGTGTCTTAGCCTTCATCGTTACGGTGTGTAACCTGCCGAGGGTCCGTTGCCTTCTCAGCCAGCGAGACCAGCCCTCCCTGCATTGTCAGGGACTCGGGGAGCCAGGCAATTGCCTGTCATGTGCAGATTTGGGGGGATGTTCCCTCAGCAGCGTCCTGCCCATTTTTCACCATGAGCAAGCACTGGAATCCATCAGCTGGCAATATCCGAGCAACTCCCGCTCTTGTCCCTGCAGCCCCCTCCTCCTGTCAATCTGAGGGCAGCCGCACTCCGGGCCGAGATCACAGATGCTGAGGGCCTGGGACTGAAGCTGGAAGACAGAGAGACAGTCATCAAAGAGCTGAAGAAATCGCTCAAAATCAAGGTGAGCTCATCCATGGTCTGTTCCCTAATCTGCCTTTCCTGTTGGCCGGTGCAGAACCCTGTACCCTGGGGGTGCCCCATTCGCCTGGCCAGTAGGCAGCTGCCTGCCTGAGTTGCTCCCACTTCCTGTAGGGCTGCCTGCGGAGCTGTTAGCCCTTTGGATCGGTTCCCCCAGCGACCACAAGCTGCCCACGTAGCAGAGGCCTGTGGCATCAGCCATAAGGGACTCACTAGCCCTTCCCCCAGGTGGGTGGTCCGTGTACGCCTAACCTGAGCCCCGGAGCCAGTAAGGACTGGTGGCGTGTGCCGGCTATTGGCTGCACCCGTGGAGCCGGGGCGGGCACTCCAGGGCACCGGAACGTGTTGGCCATGCCCAGAGGCCTGGAGCACTTCGCTTTCTCCCCTGCCACTCCAGGGCGAGGAGCTGAGTGAAGCAAACGTGCGCCTCAGTCTCCTGGAGAAGAAGCTTGACAGTGCGTCCAAGGACGCGGATGACCGGGTGGAGAAGATCCAAACCAAGCTGGACGAGACCCAGGCTCTGCTCAAAAAGAAGGAGAAGTGAGTGTGGGTTTCCCAGCCGTGGGATTCGGGGTGGGCCTGCTAAGGGAGGCGCCTGTGCAGAAGGGGTAGCAGCGATAGCAGCTTGCCATGGTTTCCAGGGCTGTTCGGGAGGTTAGGGGTGGCTAGGCCCAGGTGTTAACCGGGGCAGCTAGCGGCAGAGAGGACACGTCTCAGAACAGGCTGCATTCTGGCTGCTTTCTGTGAGGTGCCGGACGCTGGCATTTCACACCATTGCCAGACCCGGTGCTGGTGTGGTGTGAACTCCCGGGGAGAGAGCAGTGGTCAGCCTGATGGAGCTAGAACCACGATTAAGGGAAAGAGACGGCGATGCTTCCTGCGCGTGAGATCTTCACCTGCAGAACAGAGCAGCCTCCCAGGGAAATGGCTGGGGAGCGTGTGGACGGGGGAGGAGGCTGGAAGTGACCAAAGCTGCTGAGATCCTGCAAATCCTGCTGGGTAGAGGCTGTGAGTTCTGCCCGCTGAGCTGTGCCCCGTTCCCCGGGGGCGTCTCTCCCCTGCAGGGAGTTTGAGGAGACCATGGATGCTCTTCAGGCTGATATTGACCAGCTGGAGTCGGAAAAGATGGAGCTAAAGCAGCGCTTGACCAACCAGTCCAAGCGCACCATCGAGGGGCTGCGTGGATCCCCGGCCTCCGGCATCGCGTCCATCGTCTCAGGCATTGCAGGAGGTGAGCCACCCGCCTGTGCCCCTCCCGAGCGTCTGGGGGCTGTTACTGCAGCCTCGCTGCCCCTGGGGCAAAGGCCCTGTGGGGAGGGGAGTGGGAACTCAGTCGGGCTTCCAGCCAGAGGCAGAGCAGAGTGGGTGGGCGGCTGCTGGCGTGAGCCCCGTGCAGGGAGCAATGCTCTAGACCTGAGGGAGAGGAGGGGCGGGGGCCTTGCTGCTCACTCAGTTGGATGAGCACCAGGCCGCTTCCCCAGACATCTGGAGCTGGTCGCATGCGTGGTGGCTCCGCAGGCTGGAAGGCCCCTAGCGAGATGTCCAGGCATCAGTGGATGAGCCGAAGGATGCGTGATGGCCGGCACTACCTCCCTGCGCTCTGACGCTCCGTGCAGCGCGCACTCAGCTGGGCGCTTGCCCGCCCACTCCTGGATTGCTGAATGGGCAGCCAGCCGAGGGAAATCCTCTCCGGCGTGCTGCTGCTGCCTGGGGCAGGGAACGCTGCAGGGCTCGGCCATGTAGGGACAACGACTGGCTGGTGAGTTCAGAACCAGTCCATGGTCTGACCTGCACCCCTGCGAGCAGACAGCTGGAGAGGAAAGGCCCCTGGCAGGCTGCTGGAATCCCTCTGCCTCCTTCCCCTTTGCTCCCATGGCTGGGTGGCAGGTTCCTATGGACGTGGAAGAGTCTCTCCCAGCCCCTTGTTCTGCCCCGGCAGAGCCCCATGTCGAGCACAGGTCTGGCCTGCATCCAGCCGCCATTGCTCCCGAGAGAGGCTGCGGTTCCCCGGGCTCTCCTCCCCTGCTGGCGGAGAAGCACAGCCACTGCCCTCCGCCTCTGGGTGCGGGCAGCTCTCCAGCCATGGCAGGCGGCGAGGCGTTGGTTTGCTCCTTTCCCCCCACTCCTGGAGTCCAGCCCCAGCTCTGGGGGAGAGGTGGGCGGCCGAGGCCCTCGGCCTGAGGTGCTGAGCTGCGTAGGGTGCTCGGGTCCGGCCCTGCTTTCTCCACTCGGCGTGAGCTGCACAGGGCAGACTGAGCCAGGCTGAGTGCAGGGCCGTTGCAGGGCCTGCGTTCTGCTCCCTGCAGGCTCTAGCGTAGAGCCGGAGCCATGCGATTCCCAGGGCATCATTGTTCTCAGCAAACTGCCTTGCACAACAGTGGCCCAGACCCGAGACTCCTGGGACTGGCCCAAACCCGAGGCTCCTGGGACTGGCCAAGGGGGCTCCTCGGAGCCCGTCTGGACTCCTGATCCCACTGGCGTTTATACGGAGGGGGAATGCCCAGTGCTGATGCCTGCAGCTGTGTGCTAACGTGGACATGGAACGTGCTGCTGGCTGCTGCTGGCCTCCTGGCACACCACCCTCGCTGTGATTCAGTGAAGTGCCTCTGCCTGGTGGTTTGCTGGCCGTAGCGGGTCCGATCCCTGGATTTTAGCCTGTTTTCTTCCCAGAGCTGCAGTGACCGTTGGTCTGTGCTGAGTGTCTGGTGAGAGCGAGAAAGGCGGTGGCACCACACTGCACGGGTACCACTTGGCTGTGCGGATCGCAGCAGGAGCCCTTGTCATCTTCAGAGCGCTGCCCCAGTCCCCCCTGACCAGTGCTAGCTGCGCGTCGGCCGGGGGGGGGGGTCCCCGGTTTACAGCAGGGGAGCCGAGGTACAGGACAGGAAAGGGATTTTTCCAAGGCCCCAGAGTGAGTTGGTGGCAGAGCTGGGAACAGAGTGTCCCGTGTCCCACTTTCTTGCGCTCACGGCTCTGGCTCACTGCTCATGAACTGCTGGTGTCCTGGCATCTTTCCTTCTCTGCCTGTGGTTCACACAGCCGTCTGGCTGCCTCGGGCCAGATCCGGAGTGGGCTGAGCCCAGCGGAGGCGGTGGGAGGTGTTAGCAGGTCTTAGGATCCATCTGAGGATGCAGCTGCTCTAGGAATGGCATCTTGGGTTGCGTGCTTGTCCTGCCAGATTGGCTCCAGTGGTGAACTGTGTGGTTTTGGAAAATGCCCGCTCTGCTCTCCAGTCCTGCACCCCCAAGGCAGGTTCCATGGCAGGCGGCACGGGAGCCAGGATGGACTCCAGCTCCTTCTCCAAGGCCGTGTGGCCCCGTGAGGGTCCCTGGAGTGAGAGGCAGCAGACTGGGTGTGAATGAGCATAGGGGGCAGATCTGTGGGGCCATTTTTACAATGGCTTCTCTGGCCAGAGCTGCATTCGAGCCTTGCCCTTCAGCTTTTCATTCTTCTGCTTCTTGTCTCTCTTGTGCTTTCCACTGCAGAGGAGCAGCCGAGAGGTACGGTATCCTGCTCCAGCCTGCCAACGCTCCTCGTCTCTAGGCCCCCAGAGGGCAGGCCCCAGTGCATGTGAGAAGGGGGTTCTGAGGCTTTGGGAAGTCGAGGTGGAGCGAGAGCCGCTGGATCCTCCTCCAGTGCTGCTGTTTTCAACTGCTCTGAAGCCACGTGGCTCACTGGCCAGAGCATCCTGCATCTAGCCCAGTGTCCGAGAGGGGCAGGGAACAGAGGGGAGATGGATCCACCCAGAGCTGGTTCCGCCGGGGGAAGTGCAGGGCCGCATCCCCTCTCTGCTCAGCGCCAGGAGGCTGTTCTGCAGGGATGGGATCCTGGCCCGGGACGGGTGTTGTCAGGGTATTTGCATGGGTTCGACCCCAGGGCACTGCCACGGGACTCTCCATCTCCGGCTGCGTGATTGATGGCTCTGTGCCCTGGCCAGGGGCGTGCGTGCGGGTCGCTCCTGCTGCTGCTCCTTGGCACAGCCATACTGATCTCTTCCTCCCCCTCAGCCTGCGGCCCGACCCTGCATGCACAGCCCACGCCGGCTCCAGTCTCCTTTGCCCATTGATGTTCTCGCCCTGTTTGCAGGTGTCAGCGCTGGCCAGGTGATGGGAGGTGGCTCAGGACCTGTCCAGGTGAAGGATTCACCTCTTCTCCTCCAGCAGATCGACGCCATGCGGCTGTCCATTGAGCACCTCAAAACTGAGAACAACCGGCTGAAGGTGAGGGGGCCTCTCCGGGCGGGCATCTCTTGGGGTTTGCACCACTGGGCTATCCAGACATTCGTCCGGCCAGGCCTGGGCTGCACACACCCCGACTGGCTACCGGGAATCACCCATTGCTCTCCAGCCAGTCCCCCCGGGGGGAGCAGGGAAGGGCAGTCCGCCTGGTCAGAGGAAGGGGATACCAGACGTGCTGGAGCTGGGATGGTTTAGTCTGGAGCTGTAGTGAGAGTCTAGAGGAGACTGGCTGACTGGGCCCCTGTTTATAGGAGCAAAGGGCCATTGGTAGTATGCAAAGGAAATGTACCGTTAACCTGTGGCCCTCCTTGCTGCAGGCATTGCTGAAGCTAATCGCTGACTGAGACTCGCAGGCACGTCAGACCCCTCTGCCCTAGGAGGGGCAGTGGCAGAGCCACTCGCAAGGATCAAATGCCAAGGACTCCCCTGCCTCCTTGTTCTTCCCCACCCCCCACACCAACTTCCAGGGCCCAGTGCTGTGCATTGGGGAGGGGTCCCTCCCTCCTCTATGCCATTCGGCGCAGAGGTGACACAGGCCAGCAGCCCCCAGCTCCGGGGCCTCAGGCTCTGTTCCGGGCGGCCAACTCCTGTTCTCCTCGACTGGAACTGCTGGGGTGTGGAGCGAAGAGCAGCATCTCAGGGTGGGAGGCTGGGTCCCTGCTCCCTGGGGTGAGTGGGAGGGAGCACTTGGCTCCCCCTGACGAGGGGAACTGTGTGGCTCGGCTAGTGGCCGGGTATCCCTGGGGAAGGAGCTCTGGGTCCCTCTGTTTGCCTGGTTCTCCTGTGGCTGCCGACTGGAGAATGGGCTGGGCCCCTCTTGCCTCCAAGTCCCATCACTTGGCCGGCAGGCTGGGGCTTGGGCTGGGGCGGAGCCGTGGCCTACACGCGTGTGTTGCTTCGTGCTCAGGGAGCCCAGATGAAGGCGGAGCTGGCAGCGCTGCCCCCTCTGCACGTCCCGAAGCTCTCGCTTCCCGAAGAGCGACAGGGGGAGGAGGTGGCCTCTGGCACCCTGTACAGGAAGACGAGCCAGCTGCTGCAGACCCTGTACCAGATGAGCGCCAATGCCAAGGTGGTGGATGTCACGCGCAGGAGCTCAGGTACAGCTCCTTGGCACAGGCGCCTCCAGGAGGCAGGTCAGCGGAGTCAGCTGGGACCCAAGGGGGGGTCCCCGTGGTCCAGGCCTGCTAGCGAACTTACTGGTGGTAGCAGCTTCAGTGCCAGAGGCCAGGTGGGCCCTTGTCAGACGGGCTGTGGGCAGGGCCTGTGGGCATGCTCTTCTCTCAGCCCGTGCCCAGGGCAGAGCCGGCCAGGGATGTCTGTCCTGTCCTGGGGGTGGCTGCTGTCTCTGGGGCTGAGCCCAGGCTGTCCCATAGGGTTCTGTCCGAAGCCCGCCTGCCGGTCTGTAACGCCCCCGCCTCGCCTCGCTGCAGCCGCTCGTTCAGCCGGCTCCACAGGGGGTGAGCACAGGGGACAGCACTGGGGATCCGGGGAAGCAGGCTGGAGACTTCTGCTTGTTACTTTAACCCATCAAGGTTTTGTGTTTCGCTGGAGATGACTGGTGCTGTCACTGTGCCCCCGCTGTGGGTATCTGCGTTCAGTATCCCCAGGGACCGAACGCTGAGACCCGCCAGTCGGGAGCCGGGCGAGCTAGGAATTCAGGGCCCCTGGAACCTGCTGGAGGTGCCTGGCTGTGCGGCCCACCAGCATGCCCCGTGCCCCTAGTGGGGCTGCCCATTTCCTGCCTTCCCTTGCGAAAGGTGCCCTCCCCGTGAGGCCTCCCAGTGATTTCTGGGCACTCAGCCTCCCTTGTGCTCCCTGTAGCCAGGCTCAGGGCTGTGGTGGTTTCCTTCTGAAGGGCCCAGAAGTGCGCCCTAGACACTGATCAGCCCCCGCCCAGGACAGGCCGAGCTCCTGCAGGCTGAAGGACTGCACCATGCCCTGGCCCTGGGAACTGCGTGCCAGGGTCCCGCTGACCTGCAGCCTGCATGGCACACGCTGGGCTATTCACCCCCGCTCCAGCCTCTCCTATCCTGGCCCCTCCTGGAGATTGGGGGAGCAGGGGCTTAGTCGCCCTATTCCCCCTGCTTTCAATGGGCCTCTGGGATGGGAATGTCCCTGCGGTGTCGTGTTTCTCCTTCGATAACCTGGATCCAGGATTCTCCAGTGCTGTCCTGTCTCTGCTGCGCAGCTGCATTTCAGTGCTGGGGGCTTGAGGCTGAATGCTGCTAGCCACAGTCACTGAGACCCTGGCTCGGGGCAGCTTCTCCCCCTCGCCCAGCTGGGACTCAGCACCCTCTCTGTGGGGAGCCCCCCTTACCGGGTTTCTTCTCCCGCAGCAGGAAGCCCGGCCGCCCAGCTGCTGGAGCAGACAGCCCGCCTGAAATCCCTGAGCAGCACCATCGACAAGCTGAAGGTAAATGCAGCAGCTGCCCGGGATCCGTCGGCATCTCTGCAAACACCCCACAGCCCCGCCTGGCGCCGAGGCAGCGAGCGAGCGACAGGGAGCAGCCAGTTCTTCCAGGAGAGCAACGCGCGGCTGAGTCTGCCACGGGCTGTGGGGGCGCGATCATCAGCATCTCCCTAATAACACTGCCGGTGCCCCTCACTCCCGCCCTGCAGCCCCCTGCCCCCTCCCCCAGCTCTGCCGGTGCCCCTCACTCCCCACCCGCAGCCCCTGCTAGCCCAGCCCTGCCCCCCCCCGACTTGCAGCCCCTGTTAGCCCAGCCCTGCCCCCCCACAAGCACTGCCGGTGCCCCCCCTGACTTGTAGCCCCTGTTAGCCCAGCCCTGCCCCCCCACAAGCACTGCCGGTGCCCCCCCCGACTTGCAGCCCCTGTTAGCCCAGCCCTGCCCCCCCTACCCCCGCTCTGCTGGTGCCCCTCACTCCCGACCTGCAGCCCCCTGCTATCTAAGGGGAGACTGTTACACATGTGGTTCTTTTTTTTTTTATGTGAACAAGTATTTCCTTAAACCTGTGACTAAAGTGGCTATGACCCCAGATAGCCACGTTCTCCCCCCCGCTCCAAAAAATGCCTGTGTGCTCTGTGCACACGCTGCCTTGGGCATGCTGCTTACTCAGGTGTCAGGGGTGGGAGGGGAGAAGGGAACTCCACCTGTGGAGCCGCTTAGACACCTTGTCATTTACCCTGGGCAAGGCAGGGTTAGCCATCCCCGTCCTCCCACTTCCTGGGTGATGTGGGGAGCTGCTCTTGCCTGCTGGAGACTCTGGCAGGAGAGGCTGGGAGCTCCCCACCCCACACCTGCGTGCGGGGGTGCCGGGTGCCCTGCAGGGTGCACATCTGGTGGGATGATGTTGCCCTGCTCCATTTTCCTCCCTTGCAGGATGAAGTGATGAAGGAGACGGTCCTGCAGCACCCTGGGGCCAATGTCCTCACCGACTTCGCCACCTTCCCATCCTCTGCCTTCCTCAAGGTGAGACGCTGCTCTCCGGGGAGTGTTCCCCACAGCTCTGGGGGTGACGGCTGAGGGAGCACGTGGCCCAGCAGGTGTCCTAGCCAAGCCCAGAAGGGTCTGCGCTGAGTTCCTGTGGCCTGTGCGCAGGAGCTCCCTTGCCACGGTCTGGAGGATTCGGATTAGTAGTCTGGAGGCTGCAGGGTCCCAGCACCTGTAGCTGGGGGAGCTGGTTGCTGTTCGTGGGGGGTCGCACATGCATCCCCATGCAGCGTGGCTCTGGGCTGAATGGAGCTCCATGGGCCTGCTGACAACACTCCCTGCCAGGGAGGAAAGGCGACTGGGCCCTGGGGTGTGTGAAACCCCCTCGGGCGACACCCTCTGGAGCTGGCCCCTAGGAGATAACGCAGTATTACCCTCCTGGCACTTAGGTTGGCTTTTATCAGCCTGAGTCCTGCTGCCCCTGACCCTCCGCTCTGCTCTTCCAGGCCAGAGAGGAGAAGAAGGATGACACCGTGTACATTGGCAAAGTGACCTTCCCCTGCCAGCCTGGGCATGGCCAAGTGCACAAGCTCGTCCTGACACCGGAGCAGCTGTGTGAGCTGCATGGCCGCCTCATCTCCTAAGGGTCCCCCCCACCGAGACGATGTTCCTGGCACAGCCCCTCTCCCCAGCCCGTTACTGAGTCTCTTCTCCAAGGCCCTTCTTGGCAGGGACTTGCTAGCCTGTGTGTACAGCAGACCCCAGCTGGAGCACTGGGTTCCAGCTAATGAAACCACTTGCCTTGCTGCCCCGCCGAGGGGGACCTTGGCATAGCTGTGTGTGCGTGTGTGTTCGCTCCTGCCTGGATCTCCAGCTGCCTTTCCTCCTCCCCACTCTCCTGGTGCATCTGAGAGCTGCCTTTCTCCTGGGGGCGGGGCTGATTGTGTACATTACACTCACAAGTGAAAACTCTTTCAACACCCACCCCAGCAGCTCTTTGTTCAAACGGCACCGACCTGGCCAGGGAGCTCACGGCTCCTGATCCGCTCGGCCCCTGGTAGTGCCAGGGCAGGCTCTGTAGGGAGCACCACCTTTCTCCAGCTGGGATTTGAGTGGCACGGGGGACAGGGGCTGGCCTTGCACTGAAGTTGGGAGAGGCATTGTAACCCTGCCCAGCTCAGCTCAGACTAACTGACCAACATGAGAAACCCAGCCAGAGATGCCTCTGTTCTGCCCTGCTCAGTGCTGAGGGGTTTGGGCTCCTGGCCAGGCAGTGGCGCTGTGCCTTTAGCTCCTGTCACTGGATGAAGGGTTCATGCCAGAGGGGAAAGGGAGCTCCTGGGGCTCCTGCTCTGAACACTACAGATACCCGCAGTGGGGTGAGTTCAAAGCCCGTCCCACCAGCTGCTGGTGTCAAATGTCTCTGCCGCCCCCCCCCCCCGTTGCTGCGGTTGTCACCTCAGTGCAGGGGGCTGGGAGCTCAGTTCCCCCATGGCTAGTGGGTGAGTGCGGGGAGGAGCTTTGGGTCTGTTGGTACGTGCACAGGCTGCTGCACCATCCCCTCCTGTAACCGGTTCCTAGCACTCCAGGGCTCTGGAAATGAATAAAGCTACAACTGTTAAACCCAGCTTGGTCCAGTGAGGTTATTCTGCGCTCCGCCCGCTGGGCCCACGGCCAGGGCTGGAATTGCCAGGCTCGCCCTGGCCTGTGCTGCCGGCTGCCTGCAGCCTCGTGCTAGACGAGCTCGTAGGAACCATGTCACAGCTTCCTGAGCCGCTCAGCCCTGGAGGGGATCGTAGGCCCAAAAACGCAGCTTCCAGGAAGTGGCAGACGGGGAGCGACCCTGAGCGTAACGAGAAGGGTTTGTTCCGCCCGTTAGCGGCAGGGGGTCAGTCCGGGGAGCTGGGGCCCTGCCTGGGCGGGCGGGAGGCTGCGGCGAACCCCAAGGGCTCAGTGCGCCCAGACTGGGGCAGCCCCCGCACGCTGCGGGGGGAGGAGGCACCGGGGCTGGGGACAAGAGCCGGCCGAGCGCGAGGCCCTGGGGGGGCGGGGCCCTTCGCTCCCAGAGCTCCCGGCCCGGCGCGGGGCAGGTCCCGTCACCGGAAAAGGGCCACGTGGTGCCCAGCTGTAAACCGCGGGGGGCGGGGCCCGGGAACCAGCCAATCCCGCCGCCCGCAGGCTGGGGCGGGGCCCGGGAACCAGCCAATCCCGCCGCCCCAGGCTGGGGCGGGGCCCGGGAACCAGCCAATCCCGCCGCCCCAGGCTGGGGCGGGGCCCGAGGGGCGGGGGGGCAGCAGGGGGCTCCCGGCTCCAGCCCGGGCGGGACCGGCTCGTGCGCGGGGGGCGGGGCCCGAGACGCGGGAGCTCCAGCGGTTTCACTGAGTGAGACAGGGAGGGCTCTGAGGCCCTCTCGCTACCCCATTGGCGGATGAGGGAAATGGGGCGGGACCTGAGGGCGCGCTCGCTACGCCATTGGCAGATGAGGGAAAGGGACGGGTTCTGATGGCGGTCTCGCTATCCCATTGGCGGATGAGGGAAATGGGGCGGGACCTGAGGGCGCTGTCGTTTCCCATTGGCGGATGAAGGAAAGGGGCGGGTTCTGATGGTGGTCTCGCTATCCCATTGGCGGATGAAGGGAAGGTCGGGCTCTGATTGGCGGAGACGTCGGTTTCCGGTTCCGGCGGGTCTCTCTGCGGCCCCGTTGCGCGGGGAGGCAGCAGGATGGTGAGCGGCCTGCGGGGCCCATCCGAGTCCATCCCCGCGCGGCGGGTCCGGGCCCGGGCAGGCGGGGCTAAGGCTGGACTGGGGCCGCGGGGGTGGTTGGCCGGGCGGGTGCCTGGATGGCTCGGGGCGATGGGAGGCGGAGGCGGGGCCGGGCTGGGAGGACCGGCTTGGGGCGGGAGGGACGGGGGCCCGGGTGGCTCGGGGCGATGGGAGCAGGCCCGGGGTGGGGGGACCGGCTTGGGGCGGGAGGGACGGGGGCCCGGGGGGGCTGGGTGGCTCGGGGCGATGGGAGCAGGCCCGGGGTGGGGGGACCGGCTTGGGGCGGGAGGGACGGGGGCCCGGGGGGGCTGGGTGGCTCGGGGCGATGGGAGCAGGCCCGGGGTGAGGGGACCGGCTTGGGGCGGGAGGGACGGGGGCCCGGGGGGCCCGTCCCGCGGCTCTGACGCTCCCTCTTGCAGGTGCTGCTGCACGTGCTGTTCGAGCACGCGGCCGGCTACGCGCTCTTCGTCGTGCGGGAGGTGGAGGAGATCAGCCTGCTGCTGCCCCAGGTGCGGGGCCGGGTCTCCTGCTGCCCCGGCTCGGTCACCTTAGGCCCCGGGGTTGGGGGTGCTGGAGCCACTCGTGGTTCCCCCCGGAGCAGGGCCAGTGTGTGCCCACGTGCGCAGCGGGGCCCGGCCCTCAGCTGGATGGGCCCTGGGAGGTCTCGGGGTCTCCTTGGGGAGCCCCATCCTGGTCCTAGGCTTGTCACTGCGTACGGGGAACGTGCTCCCTGAGCTGACCTCGGTGCCTGGCCCAACGGGGGCTTCCCCATCTGTTCCTGGCCTTTCCAGGGGTGGGTGCGGGGAGGGAAAGCAGCGAGATGGGTCCTGGCAGGGGGGCCGAGGTGCATGGAGGGGGGTTGCTGGGAGGGGGATTGTCCCATGGCGGTAGGACCCGGCCTCCATTAGGAAGGTGGGCTGCATGGGAACCGAGCCAATGGGGCTGAGCCTCTGTTCAGGCAGGCTCAGCTGAGTGCTGTGATGAACAACCCAGATCTGTCAATCCGCTGAAAGCTGTGATGTCTCGCTGTGTCTGAGCACTCGGTCCGGCCGGGGGGGGAGGTATTTGCAGCTACGCGGCTCCCAAGGTGCTGACAGGGTGCTTGTGAGTCGAGCTGGTGCTGTGTTCCAGCCAGGTGTCCCCGAGGGATCTCAGCAGCTTCCTGCTCTTACAGAGAAGCCGTGTGTGTTGGGGCTGCAATCTGCAGCCTTTGCTTTAGCTGCATTACTCATGGGGGCTTTGTGCTCAGTCAGTATATGTGCTGCTGGCCCCTCTGTGGGTTGGGGCCCCAGGTTGCCCTGTGGGATGCTCACCCGCTGCCCTGTGGCCCCTTCCAGGTGGAGGAGAGCATCCTGAACTTTGGCAAGTTCCACAGCATCGTCAGACTGCTGGCCTTCTTCCCATTCAAATCTGCCCAGAGTGCCTTGGAGAATGTCAATGCCATCTCGGAAGGTGAGGCTGGGCTCGCGGCTGCTGCCCTTTGGGCCGGCAACGGCCTTGGAGACTTGCTGCCCTGTAGCTGCACAGCCCATTAACGTCTCCCCTTCCCGGGGCAGGGATTCTCCATGAGGACCTCAGGCTGTTCCTGGAGACCAACCTGCCAGCCAAGAAGAAGAAAACGTTGCTGGGAGTCAGCGACGCCAAGATTGGGGCTGCCATCCAGGAGGAGCTGGGTTACCAGTGCCAGACTGGAGGGGTCGTGGCAGAAATCACGCGAGGTGAGAGGAGACGGGGGGCTCTAGTAAGGCCTGGAGATGCCAGCCGGCCCCCTGGGGAGTGATACGCCTGGGTCTGTCCCCCAGTGCCCTGCATGTGTGTGGGGTGTCCCTGTTTGCATTGGAGGGGAGGTGCTGGGATAATAAGGGGACCCCAATGCTCACTCCAGGCTGCCCTCACTCCTAGGCTTGTCCTGGGGCGGGCAGGGCTCGGTGCTCCTCCAGGCTGCCTCACTCCTTGGCTTGTCCCTGGGCGGGCGGGCAGAGACTCAGTGCTCACTCCAGGTTGCCCTCACTCCTAGGCTTGTCCTGGGGCGGGCAGGGCTCGGTGCTCCTCCAGGCTGCCTCACTCCTTGGCTTGTCCCTGGGCGGGCGGGCAGAGACTCAGTGCTCACTCCAGGTTGCCCTCACTCCTAGGCTTGTCCTGGGGGCGGGCGGGCGGGCAGGGACTCAGTGCTCACTCCAGGCTGCCCTCGATGCATGGCTTGTCCCAGGGGAGGGCGGGCGGGAGCTCGGTGCTCACTCCAGGCTGCCCTCGATGCATGGCTTGTCCCAGGGGAGGGCGGGCGGGAGCTCGGTGCTCACTCCAGGCTGCTCTCGCTCCATGACTTGTCCCTGGGGCCCGCGGGCAGGGGCTCGGTGCTCACCAGAAGTTCTGTGCCCGCAGGGATCCGCCTGCACTTCCACACCCTGGTGAAGGGCCTCACTGCCCAGTCGGCCTCCAAGGCGCAGCTGGGCCTGGGGCACAGCTACTCACGTGCCAAAGTGAAATTCAACGTCAACAGAGTTGACAACATGATCATCCAGTCCATCAGCCTGCTGGACCAGCTGGACAAGGACATCAACACCTTCTCCATGCGTGTCAGGTGAGGGCTCTCTGAGCCGCGGGGTCGAGGGCAGTGCTGTGTGCAGAGAACACTTCTGCCCTGGATGGCGTGGGGGTTAGTGTGGCGCCTGGGCGTCATCCCCTCCCCGTGCTTACCGCAGGCAGCGCAACACCCACCGCTGACTGCATAGAAAGGGGAGGAAGAGCATCAGCCCTGCATACACCCCAGCCAGGGAGCCTGTGACCTGGGCTGTCTTGTTAGCTGGGAGACACGTCTGCTGCGGGGGAGGACACGGCAGGTCCATCATCTCCCCTCCCTGACTGCTCTCCTCTGGCCTCCCGCAGAGAGTGGTACGGGTATCACTTCCCAGAGCTCATCAAGATTGTGAGTGACAACTACACCTACTGCCGCCTGGCCAAGTGCATCGGGAACCGCAAGGAGCTGAGCGAGGAGAGGCTGGAGGCGCTGGAGGAGATTGTGATGGATAGCGCCAAGGCCCAGGCTATTCTGGATGCTTCTCGGTCATCCATGGGTTAGCTGCACTTCTAAAACTATCCTGAGGGCTGGAGGGTGGGTCTCTAGAGCTGGCACTGGGGTCTCTGCACCGGGGTCTGAGGCTCATGGGGTGGGGGAGGGACAGGTCAGGAGTGCTGGTCCTGGGGTCTGAGGCTCATGGGGTGGGGGAGGGACAGGTCAGAAGTGCTGGTCCTGGGGTCTGAGGGCTCATGGGGTGGGGGAGGGACAGGTCAGGAGTGCTGGCCCTGGGGTCTGAGGGCTCATGGGGTGGGGGGAGGGACAGGTCAGGAGTGCTGGCCCTGGGGTCTGAGGGCTCATGGGGTGGGGGGAGGGACAGGTCAGGAGTGCTGGCCCTGGGGTTTCTGCACTGGGGTCTGAGGGCTCATGGGGTGGGGGGAAGGACAGGTCAGGAGTGCTGGCCCTGGGGTTTCTGCACTGGGGTCTGAGGGCTCATGGGGTGGGGGGAGGGACAGGTCAGGAGTGCTGGCCCTGGGGTCTGAGGGCTCATGGGGTGGGGGGAGGGACAGGTCAGGAGTGCTGGCCCTGGGGTCTGAGGGCTCATGGGGTGGGGGAGGGACAGGTCAGGAGTGCTGGTCCTGGGGTCAGAGGGCCCAATATGTTGCACATGGCTCGGGGTGTGTGTAGGTGGGGGCAGAGCTGCTATGGGCTCCCCATATCATCTTGCCTGTTCCTTCTTGATCAGGATATCCACTGAGCAGAGGCTGATGGGGAGGGGCAGGGGGTCAGGGGAGGAATTCTCTCCCCACCCCCATTGGCTAGTACTGGCTGTGGTTGGCGGAGAGGCTCAGGACTCTGACCTGCTGCTTCTCTTGGGGGTGGCGGTTCCTGGGTTGCAGCGCCCTGCAGGGGTCGCCCTGGCCCAGGGGCAGTTCTTGTCATGCGCTGACATCTGCTCTCTGTAGGGATGGACATCTCCCCCATTGACCTCATCAACATCGAGAGCTTCTCCAGCCGGGTGATCTCGCTGTCCGAGTACCGCAAGGGCCTGCAGGAGTATCTGCGCTCCAAGATGGGCCAGGTGGCTCCCAGTCTCTCCGCCCTCATCGGAGAAGTGGTAAGTGGCTGGGGGCAGGGGTGGTCTGTGCTCCCCCAGGCCACAGAAATGATGTTCTAGTGTGAATCTGTCAATCCACTGAGCTCTGTGCTGAGACACGGTCACTGCTGATCCATGCCCTGGGGAGCTGTGGCACCGAATGCAGCATTGCATGCTGGGGCCTGTAGTCATCTCGGCTCTCTCACCATCCTGCTTGTCTCCTTGGCGTCTCTGCAGGTGGGCGCCCGTCTGATCTCCCATGCCGGCAGCCTGACGAACCTGGCCAAGTACCCGGCCTCAACGGTGCAGATCCTGGGGGCAGAGAAGGCCCTCTTCAGGTACAGCTGCAGGGTGGTCGTGGTGATGGCAGGCTCCTGGGCCGCTGGGCTTGACACGTTGGCCAGACACGGCTGCATGCGCCAGTGATAAACCAGCCCCAGTCTCTGAGCGACCACCGAGGCTTTTCCTTCACTCTTGCTGAGCATTTGGGTCCGGGTGCTGGGTCTGTCATGGAAACCCTGCAGCAGGTTAGCTATTCTGATTGCTGGGCAGGGGGAGTGACAGGCAGAGAGAGAGAGACTAGTACCAGCCATGCATGGCAAGCTGGGAAGTGTCCAGCACCTGGCCTGGATTTCAGGCCTGGCTGTCACATGTATCTGACTCCTGGGAAGGAGATGGGGCCAGGCAGCTTCTGCTGCAGCTGGGATGTTGGGTACTGGTGGACCATGGCTCCCGCAGGCTCCATAGTCAGTGCTGCTCCAGGGTGACTGCCAGCTGCCTTCTGGTCACAGGGAAGGCTGCTCTTGTTGCTTCCTGTCATCTGCCAGGCTGTGTGAGGACTGTGACGCCTTCTGGCTCTCAGCGTCTGGCATAGCTAGTGCCTTAGCCGTGGTTGTGCTGCTTTCTAGGGGTGCAGGAAGGAGCAGAACTGGGTGGTTTTGGGGGGGGAGGGTGGGCCTTCAGACCCGCAGTACGGCTGCAGTCACCTAGGTGCGTTCACCCCCCTGAGCACTGGGCTGCTGCATCATACCAGGCCAAGCAGGTTGGATTGGGTTGGCAGTCTCTGGCCACAGGCCGCTCGCCAGCCCCAGCAGGATCAGGGCTCCAGAGCGACCTTCATTCCCATCCTTGTTCCAGGGCCTTGAAGACTCGTGGCAACACCCCGAAGTACGGGCTGATATTCCACTCCACCTTCATCGGGCGAGCGGCTACCCGCAACAAGGGGCGCATCTCCCGCTACCTGGCCAACAAGTGCACCATCGCCTCCAGGATAGACTGCTTCTCAGGTGCTGCTTTCACCGAGCCCCTGCCACGCCCGGCTGGGGGAGGGTCCTGCCTGGGCGCTGTCCCTCCAGTGGCACGAGATGCCGAGCTGGAGGCCAGTGGAGTGTCAGTCACACAAATCCCAGCGGCTTCTGCAGTGATGGGAATATTTTTCGTCAACAGCATTTCACGTGGTGAATGGTGACACCTGTTTTCTGAGCAAAGCCGGCTCAGGGGCTGGGAAACGGGGGGCTGCCTGCTGGATGGCAGGGGCTGGCGGTTGATGGGGTGTGGGCAGCTGGCTGTGAATGGGGTGGGTTGGCTTTGCTGCAGCTAGCAGCCTGTCATTCACGCTGCCCCCTCTCTGCAGATGTCCCGACGAGCGTCTTTGGGGACAAGCTCCGGGAGCAGGTCGAGGAGCGCCTGGCCTTCTACGAGACAGGAGAGCCTCCCCGCAAGAATCTGGATGTCATGAAGGAGGCCATGGTGGAGGTGAGGGGCTGGGAGGGGCCTGAGGTGCTGCGGGACTCCTGGGCGGGTGCCGGACATGATGTGAAATCTCCTGCCTGACCAACTGCTGGAGGCAAAAGCTGATTTAATGAGGCTGATCCGACACCTCGGGAGTGGGGAGCCTGGCCTGCCCGTCACGATGGGCTCAGTGCTGATGGAGCCTCCGTTGTCCCTTTGCCAGGCTACCGAGGTGGCTGCCGAAATCAAGAAGAAAGAGAAGAGAAAGAAGAAGCGGGAGAAGAAGCGGCTGGAAGCCTTAGCAGTGGCAGCAGCTGCTGAGGAAGCTGAGAACTCTGTGCTGGAGACAACCATGGAGGCAGAGGTAAAGAACCAGGAATGCGCCCTAGGGCCTAGGCTGGCTGCAGAGGCCCTCACGCTGTTCTCTGATGGGGAGGCCTGGACCCGGTATTTCCATCACGACTTGTGTGCTCCAGACAGGTCCTGTCCAAAGTCTCACCCAGCAGAGGGAGAGGATGGGGGCTTGGGTCCATCGCCTGCCCAGGGAGCTCGGAACGAGGCAGTTTCCTGGCTTCTCATTTCTGCCCCTTCGTACAGCAGCGAAAGGCAGCAGCTGGGGGCAGAGGCAGGTGGCTCTGGGAATTGCTGAGCGGTGCAGTGGGGCCTGGACCTCAGCTCCACTGAGTGTCTGTCAGCCTGCAGCTCAGACAGATACTCTGAGCCCCCACGACACCCAGGGCAATGCCTCCGATTGCACAGATCTGGCCTGCATGCTTTAATCAGTGCAAGGGCTGACCGGTCAATGGGCGTAATGTGGGAATATAGCTCCTACATTATTATTCCCAGCTGCCTGCAGACTCAGGCTGACAACGCTGTTAATTGGCCTGCCCTATAGGGTTGCAAAGGAAGAGTTTGAGGATGAGGACGAGGGAGAATGCAGCTGGAGCCCCAGTGAGCTCGCACAGCCTGCTCATGGGTCCGTATCCTGCCTTCACAGGGAATGTGCCTGAGGTGCACATCTCCCTCAATGACTGGAGCTCCTGGAGGCCCCAAGCCCTGGCTGCAGGGGATGATGTCCCAGAGCCCAGACGCTCTGGGGCTGATGCGCTGGGCAATCCTGTGATTGAATGGCAGGTGCAGTGTGGGAGCAGCCACTGGCTGCCAGGTTTCAGATCCTCAGGCAGGGCAGCCAGCACATGGCAGGGAGTGAGGAGAAAGCAAAGGGAACAGTGGACTGGGACCACTAGACCTTGCTTGGGCTGCCTGATGTGTGGCCGCTATCCTGGGCTGTGTGAAATGGGCTGGTCCTAGTCCTGGCCAGCCTCCTCTCACTGCTGCTCTCCATGTTGGGCTGTGGTTCTGAGGGGACTTGCTAGGGGATGTGGCCTAGAAACCCACGTGTCCACGCAGCGCAGGCATCAACCAATGCCAGCCTCTGCAGAGCACTGCACATTAGCCCGTGTAATGCCTGAGCTGCTCCTGTTCCAGCACCAGCAGGGCATGGGCCTGAGTGCTACACCCCAGGGGGTTCACAGGGCACCTGTAATCCCCCCTCTCTGCTCCAGGAAAACGACACAGAGCCCAAGAAGAAGAAAAAGAGGAAGCACCAGGAGACCTCACTGGACGAGAACGGGCTGGCAGAGGAGCTCTTGCCCAAAAAGCAGAAGAAACTGGCCCAGGAAGAGCCCCCCCAGTCAGACAAGAAGAAGAAGAAGAAAAAGGTCCAGGAAGAGGATTAGCGAGGGCGTTACCAGGCCGTGCCGGGGGACCTGTGCTGCAGCAGCACAGGCTGCCCAGCACGCAGACACTTAACTTTCCCGGCTCTCGAAACCTGTTGCTTCTTGTCCAGCATTTCAAGGCAGCTGTGTGTCCTAGAATGTACCCAGCCGGAGCAGCCTGCCTGAAATGCGTTCTGGTCTCTGGCATCTCCCATGAGTCTGGGCAGAACTTGCAGTGCTGGGCTCGATTCATGGCACGTCAGGCTGTGCCTAGCCACTGGTTTGACGTGGTCGAGACAGTTATTCCTTGGAGCGCGTCTGGCCTGGGACCGTGGAGCCTGCACCTCTGGAGCTGCCTGCGTTGGGCTGTTCCGTTCTTGGGCTTCCGCAGCAGAGCGTGCTCCCACCGGACAGTGCCGCCTCCCCTCCGCACTGCAGCAGTGTCCAGAGGCCAGCTGGGCCGTGGGAGGGATTGCTGGGCCAGGAACCAGTGCTTGTGTTTCTGTTCAAGCCGTGAGCTCTGTCCTCTGCACAGGGTGTTACTGCGGAAGCAGAGGGAGTGGAACAACCTCCTGGCCCTACCTGTGACTGAAAACAAACTACCACTAACAATAAATGTCTCGAGCTTTTCACGCCTCTGTTTGTTTTTAAGAGAGACACTTCCCTGTACTGCCCCAGCTCGGCCTGGCCTTTGGCTTCTAGCTCTGCAGGTTTGCAGCTGCCTAGAGCATGAGCCGGGGGAAGACAATTGCTCAAGGCCAGAGGGTTTTAATTTCTTGGGTAAAGATTTCAAATAGGGTGTTGGGTCCAGTTGTGAGTCCCTCCTTCAGACTGCCCCACTGAGCCCGTGTCGTGGGCAGGACCCCAGCAATGGTGTGCACTGTGATGCTGGGGGTGTTCCCCCGTAATTGTCATAGCTAAGCCCCCCAGCACTGTACATTTGCCTACGATAACGGTTGTGTCCTCTCGGTGAGGGGACTGGCCTGGCTCTGCCCCTCCATGTGCTAGATTACCCAACGGGGCCCTTTACAACCTGTCCTAAAACCCAAGGGGGAAGAGGATAAAACCTCAGTAGCATTGGCGGGCGGGATTCAGAGATGACCAGAAGCTGGAAATGAGCAGTTCAGTTTTGCTCATGTTTGTTGACAGCAGACACAGGTCCCTTTGCTTAACTCTTCAATTCTCCTCCCTGTGGCTGCAGCGGTGCTCCCTGCCGGAGCCAGGAGGGCAGAAGATGGCCTGCTTTCTCCCTAGCAGGGAGGGTGAGCAGGTGTTAAGAGCTATTGCACCCAGTTTGAGACAGCACATCCCCAGCCTCAGGGCCAACGAGCAGGCCTGGCCTTCCTGTTTTTTCCCCATTTTCTCCATCTGGGTTCTAGCCACTGCTGCCTAGAACGCCCTCCAAAATGGTGGAATTGCTCAGAAGTGGCATCCAGCACTGTCTGTGTTAGACAAATGCTACGGAGGTGAGCAGGTTTTCAAACACCTCTATCCCCTGCAATGGCTGGGATCTCAGGCCCTGGTTGCACCTCAGTCTCTGCCTGACCCCAGAACAGTCTAAGTACCTGAGAACCAAACTAAAATCACTGGGTTGAGCAGCAGGGAGCCAGGTCCTGGTTAATAGTGTGAAAGCAGGAGCACAGGCTGGCTGAGCTCAGGGGCCCTTTTGGCCTTACCTGCTGCCAGGCGTGTGTAGTTTTATAGTCGTCGTCACTGCCTGCTGGTTTCCCATCTGAATCTCCCTGGCTTGGGCCTGTGTCATGTGTGATCAGAGCTAACTGGGTAACTGCTGCTCAAAGATGGCACAGCAAAAAGCAGGGGCCAGAGGGCTGAAGGGGGGTGGGGGATCAGACAGCAGCTGTGACTCAAGGCTCTGGGGCCCTACATTCGTTTCAGTTCTTAGTTTTGAGCCAGGGCTGGGGGTGTTTTGACAAAATGCAGAACAGACGTTACAAACAGTGCTGCTGAGAGCTCCTGGCTGGCTGCCTGAGCTCTGCTCCCCAGGGGGAAGGTGGCAAGGGCCTGGAAAGAGCCCTGGGTTGGGTGAGTAGGGTCCCTGTGGCAGCAGCTGTAGGCTGCTGAGTCCATGCCAGCAGGGGTGGCAGCCCCCCTGCACCTCGCACTACTGGAGTGACCCTTTTTAACAACTAGCAGCTAGGGAGTGAGGTCCATTCTGTGCCCCCACCCAGCTGGGCCTCTGCTGAAGCGGGGATGGGGGGTGCACTCTCCCAAGAAGTGGTTAAAGCCCCTCCTACATTTTCCCCCCACTCTGGGGGAAGAGGGGGCTGTATGCCCAGGGCCTCTATCTCCCCACATCTGGCACCCAGTGTCTGCCCTGGGCTCCACCACAGGCCCAGGTGCAGGGAGAGCTGAGACCAAGCAGCCCCCCCTCCTGACAGGAACCCCCACAGCAAGAGGTGTGGCCTGCAGGCTGCTTTATTGTGCATGACACAGACAGGCCTGTGCAGGGGGATGCTCCCCCTTGAAGGCTACAAATTACCAGGCAGCTGGATTCAAAGCAGTGAGGATTAGCAAGCAGGAGCACGGGAGGAACAGCAGCTTCTGTGGGGCCTAGTCAGCCAGGGCTGCCATCACAGCCTGGGTGAAGTCAATGGATGTGGCGTATCCACCCATGTCTCCCGTGCGCACCTGCAAAGAGAGGTGTGGGACCTGTTAGCATGGCACAGACAGGTACATGCAGGAGCCCTCATGCATTCTGCACTGTGTGCCGAGGCCAGGCCTTTTGACACAGGAACAGCTGAGGGCTGGGCCCCAGCCGGCTCCACTGGCTTTCCCCCATGCTAGCGGCTGCTAGGAGATAGCTGTTCCTCCTGCCAGCTGCAGACCCACTGCCAGCAGCACAGGGCTGGCCCAAGGCTACCCACGGGGCGGGGGGTGTGGGTGTGTGGACGGACACATCCCCTGCTTTGACTGGCAGTAGCCCTGGTCCCCCTGAGTCTGAAAACGCCCATTGTGACCCCCCGCCCCACCCTGGGCGAAGCTGCTGCATGGGCAGCAGGCCTGGAGCACAGGACACCTGGGTCCCTCTGGCTGATGCAGCCTCTGCAGCGGGCTCCCTGACCTAGGGCAGACTGTGCGTGTATGGGGGGGGTTGGGGCTTTTCTCCTGCTCCTGCCTCATCTCTCCTCCCTGCTGATGCCATCTGCTGTCCACCCAGCGCCACCCTCTCAGCCTTCCTCTCCCAGTCCCACCCCAGCTCACGCTCTCTGCCAGGCCCTTCTCTCCAGCATGCCCTCTTGCCCCACCTCGACCCATGCACTGCTGCTGGGGCTCATTTTCCTAGGCTGCCGTACACCTCCCCTGGCTCCTCTGGCACATCAAGGCCCTTCTCAGCCTGTCCTCACCTGACCTATCAGCCCATGAGCTCAGCATCCATCACCCAATGCTACATTTTCAAAGGAGCCCTAGGCTGCTGTCTCTTCTGCTGCCCTCCCCCTTAGGAGATCCCTGTAAACAGCCACAAAACCACCTCATCCTCCACCTCTCTCCTTTGCTGGGACACCAGCAAAAGAACTCCTGTGACGCTGGTTAGGCTGCTGGGGCGCTGATACCACGGCCTATCGATACTCTCTCATTGGTTTCTTGCATTCTCCACCTGCCTGGTCTTAAATGCACAGGAACTATTTTTTTGTTCTGTGTACAGCACCAGGCAGGCTGGGGCTCTGGTCTGTAACCAGGGTCCTAGGCATGTGTTCGACACCTGCACACACACTGCACACTTGCTAAATGACAGGCACAGACCTCCAGGGATGGAGCGTACCAGGCTCTCCTGCTCCCAAGGCACCGGACTCCCCCCAACTCTCAGCAGGAATCACTACATCTAGCAGAGGTATTGGGCCAATCCCTACAACCCACACAGAGACCCAGGCCTACTCCACCCTTGGCCGGCTCCCAGAGGCACTGCTTTCACTTCCACAGCTCCAGCCAACAGGAAAAGAGCACCGCTGAGGAGCTGCTCTCCTGCTGGGGCCCACTCCCTCCCTCCCTCAGGGCTCAGCACAGCTGGTTCTCACTCTGCAGCAATCTGGCTCCTGCTCTGGTCTACCAGAGCAGGGCCGAGGGTGCCTCTTGCCAGGCCCAGTAACATGCTGGGGAGAGCCCTGCGTGCAGGGCTGGAACTAGAACTCACAGAGACACGCAGCACCTGAGAAGAGGCAGGCAGGGAGGGAGGGGCGAGTTTGACAGTTTATTCATGAGCATTACTACAAAGCCCAATAAATACATCCTGCATGTCCTGAAGTGAGTTCCCAGCCCGCATGGCAGCAGCCCAGCACCGCATAGGGGCCAGAGAGAAGTGTATGCCTGGCACAGCCCCGCTTGCCTAATCCATCACCTACAAGCTACCTGCAGCCTTGCTGTTTGGGTCTCCCACCACAGCCAGACCCCACCCTGGCCCAGCTGGAATTCTACCCAGGGAAGAAGTCTTGGTCCCTTACCCCTTCAAAGCCAGACCTCCTGGTTAGGACCAGTGTTTCAGAAGCTCCCACTAGTGCACGTGCACTCATGAGTGTGTTTTCTGAGCACGACTGCCTGCACAGGGAGGTGCTGGCATCCAGCATCAATGACACCAGTGCACGCCCTGCATGCAAAGCAGCAAGTGCATCATTCACACATTTTAAATGTGCGGCCCAGGAAACCCCTCCCTTCTGATGCATGCAGCCTGGCCTCTTCTTCCTTAGAGGTCTGGCTAGAGCAGCTGTTTTGGGGAATGCGACAAGTCACTGCAGGGCCCCATGCTCTTCATGACCCCCCGCCTCTCCCAGGTGCACCCCACAGCTTAGCCCCATCTGAATGCAAGGGGACAGGCTGCCCAGCACGCGCTGAGTTGCAGTGAATGATGCTGGGCGGCAGCGTGCATGACAGGCAGGACGATGCTACAGTAATTGGGACTGCATTCTGCTCTGAAGCACACCAGATGGGGGCACGTGAACTGGCCTAGAGCACTGCCCAGCAGCCAGCCTGAGGAAGGGCCTGAGCTTCGTCAGGGAGGCTGGTTGGCAGGACAGCAGACTGGAGGTACAGACCCAGCCCCAAGGATGGTCTGCGTCAGCTGGGAAAATCAATGTCTCCTGGAGTGCCAGCCTGCCTGGCGGGTGCCATTCTGAGCTGGGAAGAGCGGGCCAGGCCTGCTGCCCTTTAGTTCTGCTCAGTGCCTAAGACTTCTGTCCAGGGCCAGGGCTGAATTTTATTGCTAACCGAGTAGGGAAAGCATCTTCCCTTGAGAGGGGGATGAAGTTAGAAGGACATAAAGCTTTCCCCCCGCACCCCACACACACGAAGAGACGGAAATTTCCTACTTTTCCACTGTTCAGATTAATAGGGATAAAATTCTGCTTCCCTCCAAGCCAATACTAGACTTCATTTGTCACTTTGTGGACAGGGGTCTCCACCCTGGGTGGTCCTAAGCTACGGCCCCTCTGGAGTTTGCTGCTGCAGGAGCATCTGCCATCACGGACAAGACGAGACCACCTGGACGTGACAACCCCAGTCAGCCAAACTGCAGGGGGGCCTTAGCTGGAGCAGCAGTGGAATATTTAGGCTTTGTCCTCTCTCAGCTGCAAAGTATGGTACAAATGTGAACTAGCTGACCCTGAACTCCCATGCACGGTCCCTACTGCACAGAGAGGGAAGCTGAGAGAGGTGAACTGGATTGGCCCAGGCTGCACAATGAACCAGTGGGACAGCCAGGATCAGACCCCAGGCATTCAGACCATGTCTCTTTGTGGTGACCATCTGACCATGATTGAGGTTGGTAACAGATAACTAGGCTGGGGGAGAGGCAAGTCCCTTCCCTCTTTGGGTTGCGGTTTCAGGCAGGCAGGTTGGCTTCGGCAGCCTAAGAGCGGGTGACATGATTCAGGTTCTCCCCTAGGGGTGGGAGCAGGGTGAGAAAGGTCCATTCGGTTTGTACACTAGAAATGGGTGCTGGAGAACAAAGTGAAGTCCAAGGAACTCCCACACTCAGGTGGGGACCTAGACACCATAGTGTGGGTGCAGGTTGTCAGTCACAGACTTGATGAAGTCCGAGGTGGTGGAGTAACCGCCCATGTCCCGCGTCCGAACCTAAAAATCCAACACAGGGAGGGGGAGAAACAAAAAGGGAGAAATGTGGATGTGAACCCAGGGAAACGAACACAAGATGGGAAAGGAAACATGGTGACAGCAAAGCAGCTTCCCCCAGCTCCTGATCCTCCTCCTGCACTCCCCGCACAGCCCTGCTGCAAACTGGAATAGATGCTAAAGCACACCAAGCCCCCCACAACCAGCAGGGAGCGAGACACTAAACAGCAGCCTCTACAAACTGCGTCCTGTTCTACAAACACGGACAGCTCTGATAACCTGGCCATGGAGATGGTGAGACAGTGACCTCTGCCTGGGGATCGATCTGATTTCTCCTGAGGAGAGAGAACTCTACCCAAGAACTCCTTGGGGAGGGGCCCAAACATCTCCACCGTCGTCACAACAGGAACTCAATCTGGTGCAGGTAACAATGACCCAGAGACAAGCGTGACAGGGCCTGCAAATCAGTCTGCTCTGGTGCAGTAAGGCCCCCCCCGCTACGCAAGGCCAGTCCCGGGCTAAGGAATCCCCCTACAGACTCAACCCAGTGCGCTGCTCCCCCTCTCCCTGGGGACGGGAGCCAGAGAGAAGTCCCAGCCAGCAGGCTCCAGAAACGAAGCAGATACTCCAGGAGATCTGGACCAGGACAGGCAAGAGGTAAGGGCTCAGGCTGCCCGGTACTCACTTTACCGACTTTAATCACCCTCTTCACCGCATCGGAGATCACATTGGAGTGATATTCCAAGCTAGCAAAAAGAACGAATATTTCAGCTCCAGCCCTGTGTATGCCAGTGGAATTCGCCCCCGCGGCTTGCACACCCACAGGCCGGCATGCCCCCCAAACCTGCACACGTGTAATGCAGCATGCGCACACATCTAAGAACAAGCACCTACTTGAGATGCCGCAGCATGTTGGCGGCAGAGAGCAGCATGGCAGTGGGATTGGCAATGTTCCTGCCCACGGCCTGGGCAAAGGGATGGCGGGCGCCCTGCATGAAGAGAACCACAATCAGACCATGTTCTATACTGCTGCCATGGGGGGGAGGGGGGTGTCCAGCCCCATCCTGGGCAGGGCTCTCTGGATCTGCCGGCCCTGTGGCAGGAGACAGGGAAGATGACAGAAGCTAGGGTACAAAGCTGCTGTGTGACGGAGAGGGGATGAACAGGGGAAGTCACCCAAGTGGAACACTGAAGCCGTGGCACAGCTGGGTCCCTTACCATCTCAAACACTGCATACTCAGCACTGTAACTCTCTCCGGGAACCACGCCGGCGCCTCCCACCAAGCCAGCAGCCAGGTTATCAATGATGTTTCCATACAGGTTTGGCATGACCAGGACATCGAACTGGTGGGGGTTCTGCACCAGCTAGGCAGAGGGGACAGAAGTGGATGCGCATGAGACCATTCCCTCCCCTCTACAAATCAGCATGGGCTAGTACACTCTGCAGCACTTCAGGGCACCCTAGTGCTGATGAGGTCACCCCAAAGGGCAGATCTCACCATGCCCTAGACTGGCCAACAAGTGGCCCAAGCAATGACATTCACAGATTAGCACCTAGGCATTAACAGGCAAACCATCTTCTTGGGACACACCCAGGTTCAGCAGCCGCACTGGGCCGAGAGAACTGAGATGACAATGTAGCTGCCTCAAGAGTTCCCAGGATAGAAGCGAGATGGGTGGCTGCGCCCAGAGCCCCAGCAGCTGAGGACCAAGAGGCACTGGGAATATTACTGACATAAAGCCACCCACCCATACGTCCACCGCCAGGGCTCAGATCCTACGCGCTCTCAGACAGAAAATCAGAGAAACCTGGCAAAATTGTCACTGTGAAGTACCAGTCTGGAAACCCTGGGTATCACTAACCTTTCCTGGGGGGACTGATGGTGAAACAGAGAATTTACTCATCTGTCAGGATAGCTCCTGCAGGAAGCCAAATTCTGCAAGACGGGGCTGATTACCAGAGGTGCTGGGCACCTACAGCTCCTGGCATAGCCCTGAAAGGAAGGCGCTGCGTGTCCATGTGCACGACACAGGACACGATACAAAGTGATGCGACAGCCCAGTTAACACTGCGTCCCTCACAAAGCAGGTCATGGACAGCATTCCAGGCGCACCTGAGCTTGCTGGCTACCAAGCTAGGTTCTTTACAGATCATCAGCACCAGAGGGGTGAACTGGGGGACAGGACTGCAAGCCATTCTCACCTGCATGCAGCAATTGTCAATTATCATGGTGTCGAATTTGATCTTGGGATACAATTCTGCCACCTCTTCACAGCACTGGAGGAAGAGCCCATCCCCCAGCTTCCTGAGAAAAAGAAAGTGACAGACATTCATTTTAACAGACTCCGCGCTGCCCCAGCATCCCCTGCAGGGAGAGCAAGGGCATGACAGTGGACTCAGTCACCCAACAAGCTTTCTGACCGTTCCTTTCAAAATGCTCTCCGTCTGAACTGAACCCAGAACAGCTCAGAGACGCACCAAGGTAGATGTACGTATGACAGATAGGTGAAGTCAGTGGGAGTTCTGCCACTGAATTCAATGAGGCCAGAATTTCACCCAGAGCGCGAACAAGCATCTCACTCTCCTCGTCAACACCCTGCAGACACACGGTCAGGCCCAACTGTCTCACACTGCTGGGCTTTCAGTTACTCCCATGCTGTTGTTTTAAGCACATGCAAAGAGCACTAACGCCAAGGAAGTGTGACCACCACTCAACTCCGGGTTCCACTGAAAGGCTCTTCCAGGAGACAGAGGGGACTTCAAAGACCTACGCCCAGGGCACTGGGTGGCAGCTGCTGCGTATCCCATAACTGCTAGACACCCCACTTTGATCCCTGTGCTATCTGAGCTGTCTCATCGCACTCACATGATGTTGGCTTTGTGCACTGCTGTGACCTTTGAACGCCCTTTCTTGGTGGCGTAGTCGAAGGCGAATTTGGCGATGCGCTGCGACTTGTCCCGGGTGATGATCTTCAGGCACTCAATGACTCCCTTCACGCTCTGAACATTGACGGAAGCACAATAGCGGCTCTGGCTGTGCTCGACCAGGTCCCACACAACCCCGTGCTCTGCCACAGCTGGCAGTGCACACCCAACAAGGAGATCCCACTCAGCCCCACTGGGCTGCAGCTGTCGCCCCTGGACTGACACTGGGCTCAGGCTCCAAGGGAAGTGGAGTTTAACTCCCCAAAGTAGAGGAAGAGATGTAGTGCACCCCCTGGAGCAAACATGGGACACCACAGGGAGAGGCCCCCCAGGGACTCAAGACAGCCCATCTCCTCAAGCATCACTACGGAATTGGCCCCGAAAGTCATTTCTCCAGGGCTCTGACCAGACTAGTATGTCCCCAAAGCACCACTTCTCCTTGGGAGACCATTCTCCAGCCAAACGCTGGCAGGAAGCTTCTCCCAGTCCCTGGCCTTCTTCCTTTCCTTGGAGTCATGCCACCACGCCTGGTTACAGCTCCTGTCCCACACTGATCCCGCTTCCGTCTTGGGCTTTACACGCTTCCAGTCTTCGTAGATAGTTCTAGTCCCTCTTCAGCCCCTTGGCTGTCACACAGTCTAGTTACAAGCACCTTCTCCTCTTCAGCCCATCCCTCCGAACACCCACATCACCCAGCATGACTCTTCCCATATCCCCATGCTCCTACTGCCACCACTCAAGAAGGGTGTGAGGCAAACTCTGTGAGGACAAGGCCATAAGGGCAGCAACACTCACCACGGTCCAATGCAGGGAAGTACTAGATACAAGGCCCAGAACTGGCCTCCCCATATGGCACAGAAAGGGATGGGGTGCAGGACAGAGGCTTCCCTACCTCATGTTCCAGAGAGCTGTACTCCCCCTCTGTCTGCTCCCGGATGATCACAAGATCCAAGTTGTTGTGTCGTGTTTTAAAACCAGGTAAACTGTTCACATGGACAACATTGGCGAACAGGTCTAACTTGCGCCTGTGAGGGGAACATCGGGATCAGGAGAGTTCTTCCCACCTCCAGGCCAGCAATAAACCCCGTCTGATGGTACAGACCCGTCCTGATCAGAATTTTAAAGACAGACTCTTCCATACAAGCCTAGCCCCCCTTGCTAATTCCATTTTCCTTCTCCAGTGAGGCCTCTTGGGCCCTCTGTGAGACATGTTCATAAACCGTCATCCCAAACCCCACCTACCAACTTTTCCTGGAGGATCTCCAAGACATGGCAGGAAGCAGAGTCAATAGATCATGAGTAAGAAAAACAAAGTGTCTGGCCAGTGAAGATTTTGCTGATGCCTTTTTGTGCTCTGATAACCCATGAGCTTCACCCCTGCCCTGGGCTTAGTTCCTAAATGTCATTCATAAATGAAGTGTTCAGAACACCCTGAATAGCTCATTGTGGTAGGAGATTTCTTACTGACTTCTGTTGACGTGCAGGGGCTTTGAACATGCAAGGCAGAAACATACCGGAGCCTCATGTCATAGGAAGCCAGTTCTCCTTTGTACTCCATGGGCGTGTGGATCTTTCCTGTGATGACAGAAATGTCAGCAGAACTAGTAGAAAGCACACGTACAAAATCAACTACCAGCTACTAGAAACCCTCGGAACCCCACAGCATGGGACACGGGGGGAAGAAAGGGGATTTTGTTTCTACCCCTGCATAAGGAGCTTACAGTGCTGCACATGTACAGAGCTCACTGGAGTCCGGCCCCTTGGTACCTCTGGGCCACATATTACGTGAGCCAGTCTCACAGCAGAATCTGAACTTATGCCTGGTCAGGATAACATAAGAATGGCCAGACTGGGTCAGACCAAAGGTCCATCCAGCCCAGTGTCCTGTCTGCCGACAGTGGCCAGCACCAAGTGCCCCAGAGGGAATGAACAGAACAGGGAATCATCCAGTGATTCATCCCCTGTCACTCAGTCACAGTTTCCGGCAAACAGAGACTAGGGACACCATCCCTGCCCATCCTGGCTAATAGCTATTAATGGACCTATCCCTCCATGAATGTATCTAGTTCTTTTTTTAACCCTGTTATACTCTTGGCCTTCACATCATCCACTGGCAAAGAGTTCCATGGGATATTTAGAAGCTGAATCTATTTAAATTTACTGAAGACAAGATTAAGAGGCAAATTTAATAATTTTTAATAATTTTTTTTGATTGATCTCCGTCTATAAGTACTTATACATGGAGAAGACATCAGACACTAGCGGGCTCTTTATCTAGCAAACAAAGGTAGAACAAGATCTAATGCTTGGAAGTTGGAACTAAACAAATTCAAGCTGAAAATAAGATGCAGTTTTTTCACAGTCAGAGTAATTACCCTTTGGAACAGCTCACCAATGGATGTGGTAAATCCTCCATCACTTGAAGTCCTTATATAGAGATTGGCTCTCATTCTAAAAGGTTTGTGTTTAAAGCTGAGCCCTAAGGTGCTCTATGTAAGAATCACTGGGTGAAGGTTTTTGCCCAGCATCATGAAAGAGCCAATGTAAATCATCTTAATGGTCCTGTTGGGCCTTAAAATCTAGGGCTCTAGGATGACACTAGGAGTGCTGGCTGGAGGAGACAAGACTACCCAGACTACTACAACTACTGCCCAGCTACGGCAACGTCTGGGAAGAAGACTGAAATCCCCAGGCACTTTTGTAAGAATCTGGCACAATTCCACTGTCCTGACCGATACTCCCTCAGCCATCAGCAGGTTCTAACATACCAAGCTGCAGTGCCCTTGTATTAGATTTGCACGCCAGCGTGGGCTCCAGATTGTATAGAAGATACTGTGTAAGATAAAGTGGTCCTGAACTGTATGAGCCACTGCTAAGTGCATTATGGCTGCTGAGTCTGCTTTACACAGACATTGGGCAAAGTGCGTTGGGATCCCTGGTGTATGAAACATCAGAGCAGAGAAAGCTAAAAGCTCTTCGACTCCTTCCCATCTTGACACGTGACAGCAGCATGACCCACGCCCCCTTGTGTGGGAAGCCAGTAAGATTACCCTAGAAGAACCTCATCTTCCTGCACCAAAGTGTCACAAACCCTCAGTGCCCCCTTTTTATTACTGAACATGCCAAACACTTTCCATCCAAGGGTCAGAAAGGTCATAAGACTCCCTAGCTGGTCAGATAAGTACCAGTCTCATTTTACAGATGAGAAACTGAGGCACAGAAGTTAAGTGAGCCTCTCCAGGTCACAGAGCAACTCAGTGACAGAGCTGGGGATAGAAATCAGGAAAACTGGCTCCAAGTTTCCTTCTCCAATTGTCAGCCCACAAGAAGCCTCGCAGTCTGAAAGTGCGGTCTGGAGGCTAGGGGAGATTCTGTAGCATGGAGTGGGCAAAGATCCGTGTACACCTGAGAGATGCAGTCAGTGAGCTGCCACCATCCCATACCTATAATGGCCACTTTACTCTCCTTCATAGAGTCGACAACCTCATCCAGTTTTTCCTCCGATGCCATGTTCTGCACTTCGCTCAGGTGGTGCTCGTCAAACTCCACAGGGACACCAGCAGCCTGCCCAATACAGACACAGATGTAAAGACAGTGCTTTGCTGGGTCAGAGTTCAGAGGCTGTTCATTAAATCACTTTATATGTACTAGCCAAAATGAGCTTGGTGACTTGGTGGATCAAGAGATTGGGATACGGATCCCAATGACTTTCACTGTCAAGTCTCTGGTTCCCCTCCGAGCATAGGCTGAAGGTAGTGTGTATTGGGAGGAGGAAGAGGAGACTGGATGGTTTTAGGGATTAGGAATGGGATCAGAGCCTCTGTTCTCTAGGTCACTTATTCAATCCAGCTCCAGATTCATAGTGAAATGCTGTTGTTTTTGAAACTACGTCTTTGTTTAGGAAGTTAACAGATTTACAAATCCTAGGCATGTAACTATAGGAGACAGACGATCATCACACCACTGAACTTTGGTTTAGATAAACATTATACTGAAATACAAACAATGGGTCTCTGTAACAGAGTGTTACAGTGTTAGAGAGAGCATCTGGACACTACTCGGGACTTGTCATTTTATTAAATTGAGTGAATTCTCTGATTACATATATTTAACAAACCAGTCATGCCTATCAAATATTAACATTCAAAAAAATTGGAGAGGTGTGCTGGTTTTTTAGAAAGCGAATGTATTTTGAGTATTTAATAAATGGTAACCAAATGCCAAAGTATCTATTTGTCCTCTGGCTAGTTTTCTGGGTACATAACTGGTGTATTAATTTTTCCAAACAACCACCTCCTATATTTTTGAGCCATTCCTCTGGAGTTGGATCCTTTTTCCAAAGGGCAGTGATCAGTACCTAACAGCTACTATGAGAGATTAAGTCATTTCCTTTTGTGTGTCCAATCATGAAATATTTTAAATTATTTTTCCGAATGAAAGTTTCTGCCATCTGATGACTACTTGGGTCCCAGAGCTCAGTCCAGTCTCGTATAAAGTCTCATCTGAACTATACTAAAACTACCTCCATGTCAGGAGATTCATTGACAACAGTTGCCCCTGCCATGGTTAAAAGCAGGTTTGTCTTGTAACAAAGCCAGTGTCTAACTGTTCTAAATTTGTCCCCAACCTGTGCTACTCCCTTGGTCAGGGCAGGACTGTAGTATGGTTAAAACACAGTTAAGAGGGTTCTAAACATCTGAGCAACAACAGCATTGTAACCCCTAACACAACTGGTGTAGATGACTCAAGCACTCACATCAGACCCACCGCCACAGCAGGTACGAGATTTTGTCGGCAGTCACATCAGAGACACAAGGATTGACTGGGACACAGAAACTGAACTCATCTTCTCACTCTTTGAAATGGGCCCTTGTAGGTCAGGGTCAGTGCACACTGGGGTACATGTGGGAAGCTTGGCATGGTTGCTACCCATGTTGAACTTGTTCTGAGGAGAACAGGGGATATCATCCTCCAGCATTCTCAGTCTAGAACCCTACCTCAGCACGAAAGAGAAGAAGTGAGTTGAGCTTCAATTAACTTACAGAAAAGGGTTTAAGAACTAAAATGGCTTTATCCACCCACAACTGTCTGTGAGCAAGGGGAAGATAACAGTCCCGCCTGGATATGGCGGGAGTCACATACACAATCCAACTGCCTTGCAAGACAACTCCTGCCATTATGTCATTTCTCCATCTTCCCCTCAGTCTCAATGAGGAGTAAGTGGCTATTACCTTGAACACCTCTTTGACAGAATGCATGAGCTCTGGGCCAACTCCATCTCCAGGCAGCATGGTGACCTTGAACAGCCCTTCATGTTTCTCTGTCTGGAACAGGAAACAGAGAGAGGTTAATTCTCCTGCCACCATCCTACACAATATCAGTCAACGAGAGTGGGACAGTGCATTCCCTATCTGCCATACTGCACCCACCTCTTCTGAGAGAGCAAACCCAGTCAGAGGTGGCTCTCACGCTACTGCCAGAAACTGGAAGATGAGAACTGCCATTCTCAAAATGTTGGGGGTAATCAATGCCTTTACCTACTTCTCTGAATCTCACGGGTATGTGCAAGGACAAGCCCCTTGGCGGAGCTGGTACCAGGATTTGAGTCTTTACGACTTTCAAAGGGTGAATGGGAGGCGCTAAGACCCTCTCTGTTGCTCAATGTCTCTGGGAAACACCTGGCCTCTGATGCAGGAGAATACAGGAATCTTCCAGAAGAAACTGATCCAAGACAGTCTGTAGCAACATTCAGTTCCTCCATGAAACTCTCTCTGATGGATTAAATCAGGTAAGACCCAATGCGCAGGGCAAAGCTTGCTACCTGAAAGTAGCACAGAGGGTCAGAGGTTGCATGGTATTTGTTCCCTGTACCCAGGAGACAGCTTTACCTTTAATTTAAACTACAGGACATTGACCCATATAAAAAATTAATGAGTGTCTTTATATACAACAGTTACAGTTAATGTCAGTCAACAGGCATCACAAGCAAAAGAGTCAGAGAACAAGCACTTGAGATGGAGATTTTGCATAAACTTTTCCTCAGCCCACGATGGAGACAGACAAAGACTACCAGGGCACCCATATTTAACACAGGAGACCATTAGTCCATCCACTCCTACGCTGGCCAACACCTGATGCTTTAAAGGAAGATGAAAAATCTTAGCACACCTGGCCACTGTTGTATATAGGACAAAATATCCCTTCCTAATAACTGTAGTGATCAACTGAGATCCTGAAGCATGGGATTTTTACTCCATTTCAGCACAAACTTCTATAGAATGGTCTTAGTCGCAAGCTTAGCCAGCCCTTTGAAAAATGACCTTAGTATCGGACCTTGACCCTGTGCGTCTATAAATTATTTAGCCATGTTCTGTATAAACAATTTCTTTTTAGTTGTTCTAGATTCACCTGTCATTAATATTCAGTGACCCACGAGACAAAGCTAAAAAAAAAAAGGCACTAACCAACTTCCACAAGAAGTCATAAAATCCCATCAGTCGAGTCCCTATAGGTCTTCTCCTTCCTAGGCTAAACAGACCTAGCTTTTGCAATCTCTCCCTATATGTAAACTCCACCTCAGGACTTGTAATTATCCTCTCTAAACTTCTATACTGCCAACTCCAAGCATTCAAAAGCCCAGGGCAAAGCTCCAAAAAGTCATGGGTTAAAAAAAATAGGTCTTTTTACATTTAAATAATAACATAGGGTTCTTTCTTTGCCTTCTGGATTCTGAGCATTTTGTGTTCACAATTTTAAGTTCTTCTCTGCATCATGAGAACTGCTAACATTTGACATCGGGTGCTGGGGCTTTAAGAAAAACACCAGGTACTATCAGAATCACAATACAACCATGAGTTAGCAACACTAGTACCTTCACAATCACAGCTCTATCCTCAAGATGCAGTCACCAATGGCTACTCTTCATTGCACAGAGCAGCCACTAAATGGTTCTCTCAGCCCCTGCCTCATCGTTCTCCAGATGAGTCCACTTTATCCCACACACTGTTTTCCGTGTTACTTCCTGCGGCTTCTTAATGCATCCTCAGCACTTCCTTTCTTTCTCTGCATCTTTGCTCCTTGAATAGAGAAAAATATCCATCTACCCGCTACCCTCCCCATCTGACTCTGCTGGAGAAAGACTCAGACCCCTGAAAACCAAATCCACGGAAGAGCCCATGCACTAGCTGCTGGGAGATCAAACACCACATGCTGGACATGTGAGCACCATCTCTCCGTGAGTGACTGGGAGGCACTTAGCTACTAAGGTGATGAGCACGGAGCAGGGCCCTAAATAGGATAAGAACAGAATAGCCAGGAACCAGACTTGGCAGCAGAGCTGCAGTGAATCTGATAAACCCCCCCCCAAGCAGTGCCTGGCCCGGCCCTGCTCCCCTGAGACAGGGACTGTGTCTCCCTGGTGCCTGCTCCCACAGCTTCCCCAGGGGAGCGGGGAAGGATGGGAGGCTTCATCTCCCCGAGGGGGTCTCTCACCTGGCTTCGTAGTGTCTGCTGGGGGGCAGCGGAGGCACTGAGGGTCCTCCAGGCCCCGCGACCCTGGGCGCGCAGAAGAGCCTGTAAGGGAAGGAGGCAGAGAATGAGAAACTCACAGCTCCCAGCCTCCCCTTCCCCCCCTCCCGCCACCCAGCCTCACTCCCCTGCCCACCCCTCCCCCCAGCCCGACCCCAGTCCCTGACCCCTCCCGCCACCCAGCCTCATTCCCCTGCCCACCCCTCCCCCAGTCCCCTTCCCTCCCTCCCCGCCACCCAGCCCCATTCCCCAGCCCTCCCCCAGTCCCTGACCCCTCCCGCCACCCAGCCTCATTCCCCTGCCCACCCCTCCCCCAGTCCCCTTCCCTCCCTCCCCGCCACCCAGCCCCATTCCCCAGCCCTCCCCCAGTCCCTGACCCCTCCCGCCACCCAGCCTCATTCCCCTGCCCACCCCTCCCCCAGTCCCCTTCCCTCCCTCCCCGCCACCCAGCCCCATTCCCCAGCCCTCCCCCAGTCCCTGACCCCTCCCGCCACCCAGCCTCACTCCCCTGCCCGACCCCAGTCCCTGACCCCTCCCGCCACCCAGCCTCACTCCCCAGCCCGACCCCAGTCCCTGACCCCTCCCGCCACCCAGCCTCATTCCCCTGCCCACCCCTCCCCCCCAGTCCCCTGACCCCTCCCTCCCCGCCACCCAGCCTCACTCCTCAGCCCGACCCCAGTCCCTGACCCCTCCCGCCACCCAGCCCGACCTCCCCAAGCCCGACCCCCGCCTCAGAAGGGGCCGGGACCCGGGCCCGTCCCGCCAGCCCCCGCGCGGGTCTCACTCCGGCAACTGCCCTGACGCTTCTGATCGCCGCCATCTTACAATCCCCCAAGGCCAAGCCGCTCCGGAAATGACGACACCATGGGCCCAGCACATATACCTCACTTCCGATTGACGTCTCCGCCGAGGCAGTAGCGCCGAGGGGGCGGGGCTACACAGGGAGGAGCCCGGGGCGGGGCGGGGCTCCCTCGCTGGCCACGTGCTTGTGCCCCTCCCCCCCGCCAGTTTGTGCCCCCGGGCCCGGCCGCGGGGGGGGCGGCTCCAGGCGGGGCTCGGTCCGGGGCCAGGTGAGAGGAGCGCGGCAGGGAGCCCCGCCCGGGGGGCAGAGCCTCGTGGGCACTGGGCAGTCGGGCTGGGTTCCCCCCACCCTCCCGTGGGCCATGCCAGGAGCGAGGAGGAGGAGGGGCAACTAGCCCCCCTCCAGGGCTTGGCCCCAATGCCAGGAAACGGGACGGCCACCGTCCCACTTAGCTCTGCAAGGGGGAGACAGTGCTGCCCCCCAGCACCTCCCCACCCTGCCCCAGAGGAAACTCCCCACGGAGCCTGGCTGCAGCTTGCCCTGCCCAGCTCCTGGGGGGGCTGCAAGCAGGGCAGCGCTCGCTGCCTGGCACTGTGGCAGGAAGAGGCATCCTGCCCCCCTGGACCGGTGGCAGCTGAGGGCCACATGCCCTAGCAAATCCCAGCTTCTCCCCCTGGGGCAGCCGCAGTCAGACACAGCAGGGGGGAGGAGGATCTCAGCCGTTTATTTACCCTAGTGAAGGTTACAGCGTGACACGCCGTCTACCCTTCCGCAACGTGAACCCAGACACCAGAGGCTCCAACACGACAGTCACTCAGCTTCAGATGTTACTGTCCCCTCCTCCCCCACACCAGCCCCACTAGGCACCACAACCCCTCCCTTGCTCACCCAGCTGAGCCGACCTCCCCGCACCCCCAGGTTAGGGGATGCTGGGCCTGCTGGAACTGCAGTTATGCTGGAGAGGAGGCTGCTTCTGCCAAAGGCCCCAGTGCTACCTGAACAGTGGCTCCTTCGACAGCTTTTGGGCTGAGAAAAGGAAGCTGCTGCAGGGAGAAGGGTGGTGCTGGCAGAGGGAGAGGCAGAACTGCTGGGGAGAGGGGGGCCTCAGGAGGCAGATGGTACATGCACCTGCGCAGGACAGGGATAAAGCTTCCTCCAGGGGGTGAAGCAGGGTGGGCTGTCACTCGTGAGCAGGGATGCAGCAGGGCGGCCAGCTGCAGCATAACATAGCAGGCGAGTTCTTCTCCCACCTCCCGCCAAGCACCCCGAACTCCAGCGGGCAGGAGTCCACCACACCCCAGGTACAGGGATCGCTGCCACCTAAGATTCCCCAATACAAGGCCCAAGGTCATGCTAGTGGGCCCCTGGACTGGATCTGCACGTGTGAGAAGCTCCAGGCCTCCTGTCCTTATAACACCAGCACCAAGACTATGTCCCCTACCCCCCACCCCAACACCCTGGGAATATACAGAAGACTAGCTTCCAGCAGACTGCTGTGAGGGGCCAGGCGCAGGGCGGGAGGGATTATTTTTTCAGGGTCTGAGCTTTGGCACGGTTGATCTTCTCCACGACCGAGGAGTCGGTGGCCGCGGTGCACTTGGACAGGACGAGGTTCATCTCGTTCTCATTCTTGTGCTCGATGGCAGCATCGGCAGCTTGGTCCAACTCTCTGCCGGTAAACAATGGGAGAGTCAGCGTCATGCAGGGGCAGAGTCAGGTTCCATCTCCCCCTGGTTCCCTCTGCTATAGGACCACCCCATCCCACCCACCACCACCACCACCACCCTGCCTTAGCTGGCAATCTCACAGCTGGTTCAGGGATGCCTGGCACCCCCCACTCCCATAGGGCACACGTTGCTGCGGGTATGTGCACCCCCCACGCCCCTGCCGAGGTGCATGCTGCTGTGGGTATGCAACTGCCACCAGGGACACACACAGGCCCATGCAGCACACACACAAGAGGCTGAGCACTCAGAGAGGAAACTCCTTCCTTGCAGGCAGGCAGGCGCATGCCCCACCTCCTGGCTGTGTGCAGATAGTGTCAGGATTGTTCTTTGTGTGAAGGAAAATTTATAGAGGGCCTCAGGCTTTGGTCAAGCTAGTAGGCCTGAAGTATAAGCTGAGCTTGCTTGTGTGTGTGTAAGGGGCATGAAGAGGCAAAAGTGGGATGGAAAGTCCCCAAAACAGAACAATGGCCTTCTGTGTACAGGGGGCACGAGGCGGCGAAGTGGGAAGTCCCCAAACACAATTTGCCATAGCCAAGCTTGTTTTTCCTATAGCCACAATGGAAGCGTTAGAAAAGTCAAACCACAGAAGAGCTAGAGAGGGGGGAACAACAACGGGAAAAGCCAAGTAAGGGAGATGATTATTTCTTTCTGCTTTGGACCTTTATTACATTTTGCAGTTGTATTCCAAATAAGGTAATTGACATGAAATGTATGTGTAATTTGTCGGTGGTTTTAAGCTTTAAAAGGCTTGTGTGTTTCTTGAATCGGGGGGCAGCTCCTGAGAGCCATTACCTCCCTGCGCTTGTAATCAATAAAGGAGCCTCAGGCTGATCTGATCCAAACTCAACATGTGGTTAAATTTTCCACTACACTTGTAGTGCACAGGACAGTGCGAGGGAAGATGAGCAGATGTGCCCCACTGCCCGTTAGTGCGCAGAAGCAGAATGACTCACCCTGGAGTTAATAGCTCGCTGAGTCTCTGTTAGCTCTGGGGGTAGGGCCCTGCTATAATCATGGCAGCACAGGACCTGGTACACACTGACCACACACAGACCTCGGTGCTCCAAGTGCAGGAGAGGGCAGCCCCACCTCCTCTGCAAGGGCTGGGTATTTCCCTGCTCATAAAACCCTGTCACCCCGGCTTAACTGCCCACCTGCTCCCCATCTTCCTGTGACATTCCTCCCATGCTGGGGTGGGGGACCCTGAACCCCAACCCTCTCTCTGAACCACAGGACGAGGTGTTAGTCGCAGTACAGAGCCAGATGCCAGTGCATCGAAAGGAGCTCCTCCCCTGCAGAGAGCAATCCCCCCTTCCCTGAGAGGGGTCATGGCATTTGACAGAATGGGGCACAGACAGGGGCCTAGACAAATTAGAGGACTGGGCCAAAAGAAATCTGATGAGGTTCAACAAGAACAAGTGCAGAGTCCTGCACTTAGGATGGAAGAATCCCATGCACTGCTACAGACTAGGGACTGACTAGGGGCTAGGCAGCAGTTCTGCAGAAAAAGGACCTGGAGGCTACAGTGGACGAGAGGCTGGATATAAGTCAGCAGTGTTGGTTGCCAAGGAGACTAACAGCAATTTGGGCTGTACAAGTAGGGGCATTGCCAGCAGATCGAGGGACGTGATCATTCCCCTCTATTCGACATTGGTGAGGCCTCATCTGGAGTACTGTGTCCAGTTTTGGGCCCCACACTACAAGAAGGATGTGGAAAAAGTCCAGGGGAGGGCAACAAAAATGACTAGGGGGCTAGAGCACATGACTTATGAGGAGAGGCTGAGGGAACTGGGACTGTTTAGTCTGCAGAAGAGAAGAGTGAGGGGGGATGTGATAGCTGCTTTCAGCTACCTGAAAGGGGGTTCCAAAGAGGATGGAGCTTGGCTGTTCTCAGTGGTGGCAGATGACAGAACAAGGAGCAATGGTCTCAAGTTGCAGTGGGGGAGGTTTAGGTTGGATATTAGGAAACACTATTTCACTAGGAGGGTGGTGAAGCACTGGAATGGGTTCCCTAGGGAGGTGGTGGAATCTCCATCCTTAGAGGTTTTTAAGGTCAGGCTTGACAAAGCCCTGGCTGGGATGATTTAGTTGGGGTTGGTCCTGCCTTGAGCAGGGGGCTGGACTAGATACCGCCTGAGGTCCCTTCCAACCCTGATATTCTGTGATTCACACAGGGAATGCCCATCTGCAACCCACCCTACACTCAAAACCCAGCCGACCCCCTCCCACCCCCACCTGCGCGCTCAGACACGCTGCCCATGCAGGGTCTCCTGGGGAGCTGGAGCACTCTGCTCTGCCTTAGCAGGGGGCTGCTCCCCGTGAACTCTTCAGCAGACGTACCTCACCAGGATGTGGGCCTTGACCCTCTGCTCCGGGGTCACGCGGGTGGCATACTTCTTGGCTTCGTGGCGGTTGTGATGTTTCATGCAGATTTCGACAAAGGGCTGGTATGGAGAACAAGGGAGACGGGAATCAGTGCAGGTGGCAGGCTTGGCTCATGGGACTGCTCTTCTGGCTTGCTGCCACCAACCTCGTTCATCTCAACCCTCGAGCCGCCACCCGCTACACCTGCCTGTGCCCTTGGCTTTGGGGGTGGTTCTTTAGTGCCCGAGTGCCTGGAACCTCACACTCCGCCCCTTGGGCTGGTGGAATTCTACTGGGAGCTGGAGAAGAGGTGAGCTTCCAGGGTCCCACACTGGGACAACCTGAGACCCCATCAGGGATCTGCCAGTGCTGCGTCTGAGCTGGCCAGAGGGGGCTGCGTCCCTAGGCCCACGTTCCCTGCCAGCAGTCTGAGTTCAGCACTCAGCTCCCCCTTCCCGGCCAGGGGAAACCAAAGGTCTGGTGCCCTTTCTGTGGGACCCATACCAAAGGCAGACAGCTGGGAGCAAGCCGGGGCAGGATGCTCCCAGCCAGGGGGTCTCTTATGGTGAGGAGAATCTCTTACCAGGTAGCCAATGGGCGACTTCTTACTCTTGGAAAACTTCTCCATCTCCTCCCAGTCCTCCCGCTCGGCCAGGGCGCTGATCTTCAGCCACCAGAACCTGGGGAGCACACACCTCGCGGCTGTTACTGTGGCTATCAGATCAACTAGTTTAACACTCCCCCCCCGCCCCAACGCCCAGCCCCTGAGGACTGCTGGGTCCAATTCCCAAGGGGCTGGCAGTACATCAATCACCAGCCCAGCCCCATATCCACCCAAAGCAAACCCCACCCTGCCTTGCCAGCAATGCTGGGCAGTGCCACACCCAACACTGACGTTCAGGAGTGAGGGGAGAAAGGCCCCAACAACAGAGGGTGACAATGGGACAGGCAGCCTAGGGCTCTGCATGCATCCAGCCTGCCATCTCATCTAGATGGCTCTGCGCCCTACGCAAACAGGTGCCTGTCATATGTGACCAATGGGGTTTAATTGTTTCCCTGTACCCGCCCCCTTTCTGCAGCCGCCTGTCATCTTCCACTTTGGTTGGAAGCCCGGAGGGGCTGTCTTGTTGTTCTGTGTTTGTGCAGTGCCCCGGGCACTGTGGCAATACAGATAAACAACAACAGGTCCAATTGCCCGTCCGTCCCCTCCCGCACCCCTCACCCCGCCCCCCCCCCCCCCCCCACACACACACACTGGTATTTACTCCCTGGGGCTGGTCAGGGCACCAAGGGCTGCAGGGGCCAGAGGACGGAGAAGTGCTGCTCCCCAAGCCGGGTGTGAGAGCAGCAGCGGAAGCCCATCACATGTACATGCTCTCCCACAGCTGCTGTCCGCACCGCAGGGATGGTGATAACCAAAGGCCACCAGTCTCCAGGGCTGACAACCCAGCACCCTGGCCTAGCCCTGGTTCCTGCCCCAGCCTCTGACCAAGAGCCTTGTGGATATGAGCGGCGTGTACTTGGAACGGCTCATCTGGTGGCAAAAGGCCTCCTGGGAGCAGCGTCTGCCCACCCGCCCCGCGCCCCCCGCACTGACCTCTTGTCAGGGATTGGGAAGTCGCGGTACAGCTGTTCCGCCCCGCGCCCCCCGCACTGACCTCTTGTCAGGGATTGGGAAGTCGCGGTACAGCTGTTCCGCCCCGCGCCCCCCGCACTGACCTCTTGTCAGGGATTCGGAAGTCGCGGTATAGCTGTTCCGCCCGCTTGTGGTTGCCATCCAGGATGAGGCTGTAGACGGTGTCGTGCAGGGAGTAATCTACGTAGGGTTTGTCCAGCTCGTCCTGCAAGCGGCGCTGCATCCGCAGCAGTTTGATCTGATCCTCTGTGGCCTGTGAAGCAGACACCAGGACTGGGCTCTCCCCTGGGGCATCCATCTCCACGAGCAAGGCTACCCCGCCCGTGGCGTTCCCCACCCCAGGGCGTCCCCGGAGACATGAAGGCTCGGGCTGTCTGGAAGAGGGCTGTGCTTTACGCAGCTCAGCACCAAGGGAAGTTCCTCCCGCTGTCCTATTCCAGGGCCCCCTCAGCCCCATGGGCTGTCAGGAGCAGAGCACGCTCCTTCCACAGCTCCTGCTGCCCGGGTCCCCACCTGGCAGCGCTGAGCACTGCTCCCAGCCGGGCTCCAAGCCCCTAACTACAGCAGGAAGGCCCTCTGCAGGCAGGCCCGGCCGGAGGCAGCACCAGCTGGCCCCTGCTGGCTCATCCAGAGCCCCCAGCCATGCTCACCTTGGCAGCAAACTCGTTCTTGGCCTTGTAGTATTCGTCCACTGCGTTCTGCAGCGCCCCTACGCGCCCCTCGATCCGCTGGAAGGGACACAGCAACCGCCGGGCTAGTCACAGCCTCCCCCACACACTAGGTGGGGCAGCCACGCGAGTCAGCCAGCGCTTCTGGGCGCATGTGCCTGTGGGTCAGGACTTGGGACAAACGGATGAGGGAAGGTCCCATCCCTGCAGGACTCGCCCACAAGACAGGAACGGGGGCAGCTGGCTACCCAGGAACGGTTCCAACTAGCGATGGCCGATGGGTGGGAGCTGTAGCCTGGGCTCTGGGACCTGGGCTCCTCCTGCTATGCATTCAATGACCAGGAAGCTCCTTATTGTCCAGTATCCGTGGGCAGCTAATTCTCCCTCCCCCTAGGAGGCTGAACAGACCTGTGGGGTGGGCGGGCAGTTACACCCACCCCACATGCACTTCACCAGGCTCAAAGCAGCAGGCAGAGATCACTGCAGAGGCACGAGGCAGCCCGACAGAACCCCAGTCCCAAGGGATTCACCCACCCAGCCCAGTTCTCTCCCCAAGTGCCCCCGTCTTTGCCCAGCCTGCACCAAGGGAAGAGGGGGCCAGGCTGCTCCCGTGCACCCCTCCCCAGGGAACGGAGGCCTTCCCAGGGAACGGAGAGGAGGGACCTGCTCCCTGTGCAGGGAACCCACAGGCCAAGCACTCGGGCTCTGTGCCAGGCAGGGCACACCCGTGCCCAGCTGTGCCTGCCCTAAAGGGCTGGGGCCAGCCAGGCTGAGCCTGTCCAGCCTCGGGGGAAGGACAACCCCACATCGCACATCAGGAGCCACCCAACCCCCGGCATGGCGCCCCAAGGCTGGGGATTTAAGGAGAAAGCACTTTCCAATCTTCCCACAATCCTTCTGTTTCCTCATGTGAGTAGCCTTCTCCCCCCTCTCCCCGGACCCACACTGCAGGGAGGGCAGCGTCCCCTTAGTGTCAGGCCCCAAGACCCCTCCCCACCCCATACCACAGGGAGGGCAGCGCCCCCTTAGTGTCAGGCCCCAAGACCCCTCCCCACCCCATACCACAGGGAGGGCAGCGCCCCCTTAGTGTCAGGCCCCAAGTCCCCCCACACCACAAGGAGGCCAGCGCCCCCTTAGTGTCGGGCCCCGAGTCCGTCCGTCCCCCGTACCACAGGGAGGCCAGCACCCACTTAGTGTCAGGCCTCAAGTCCCCCCCATACCACAGGGAGGCCAGCGTCCCTTAGTGTTGGGCCCCGAGTCCCCTGCCCCATACTACAGTGAGGCCAGCGTCCCCTTGGTGTCAGGCCCTGAGTCCCCTGCCCCGTACCACAGGGAGGCCAGCACCACAGAGGCATCTCCCGTCTCAGCACATCTTTATCCCTCTGCACCAGATTATCTGGCCCTCCTCAGAGGCTGGTAACCCCCGTCTCAGATGGGTGAATCCTCCAGCCAAGGGTCTGGCAGCCCCCTCCCTCCACCCTGCAAGGCCCCATCAGCTCCGAGGAGACCTACCTTCTCACTGGAGTAGCTGGAGTGGACGTGGAAGTTCCCGAGCTCCTGGTGATCGTCATCCTGGTTGTACAGATCCTTGAGTGTCTCCAGCTCCTGGTGCTTGCAGAACTGGGACATGATACACAAGGTTACAGCTGACACCCCCACCCCCATGAGAGTCGACGGGCTTGTTACAGAGACACAGTCACAGGAAGCCCCCCTCGCTCAGCCCCCTGGCCCAGCATGGCACCGGTCACCTCTCACACCACCAGTGGGGGGTGACAGCGGGCAGCACAGCCCTGAAGTGCCCTGGCAGCTTAACATGCCCATGAGCCCCACTCGCTTACGGGCACAGAGGGGGTGGCCGGCCTCTCACCTGGCGGTAGAGACTCAGAGCCACTGGCTGCTTCTGCAGAGTCATGAAGAAAGTGCCACGATTCAGTTCGTTCTTCAGGTGCAACACGACAGTGTAAACTGGGCAGAGACAGCGCGTTAGAAGGGCTACGGGTGCAGAGAGACCTTCCCCCCCCCACCCCCCTGCTCCCAGTGGCCAGGGCACTGAGCAACATACAGCAATCAGGGGAGGTCCAGCCAGCCAGCTCTCAGTGGGGTCCAGAATGGGGGTGCAAAAGGCTTGGTGGGAGGGCTTGCTGAATTCAGAGAGGTTGGGGGGACAGGGGAGAAGCTTCCCCACCGCCCAGAGGCTGGCAGGCACCATCACTTGGCAGCTCGTAGAGCTCAGCCTGGCCCTGAGCTGGTCTAGGGGGAGCCTGCCTCCCGCCAGCAGGGATTCCTCGGGGCAGGGCAGGTCATGGGGGGAGGGCGCAGCTCTGGCCCATTCAGTTCTTGGCCACAGGAGGCCCTGATCCTGCTGGTTTGGGGTGCACATGGGTTCGAGACCCAATCTCATTCCCCAGAGACTGCTGGAGCCAGCCCAGAATGGCTCAGACACCAGAGACCTGGGCCTGTTGAGAGCCAGGGCCTGGAGTGGAAAGGCTCCAGCATATCCTGGCCGCTGGAGCCCCTGGGAGCCTTCCCCGCACAGCCGTACCTAGGTCTGTGTCTCCGCTCTCAATGGCTTTGTTCAGGGCCAGCTGGCTCTTTTTCATCTTCAGCAGCAGCGGGACCTGCTCCCCGGACCTGGGTTCGTACTCCAGCAACTGCCCCCAAGAGAGAAGCTCCTTCACTGCACAGGCCTCCGACATCAGCATGAAGCCAGAGCCCCGGCTCCATGTGCTGGGTAGGGGTGCTGGGCAGGCGGGCTCCGTTTCTTCAGCAGGGCCGTTCCCTGGACAAGCTAGCACTGCTGGGAGAGGTACCCGTGTGCTGCTCTAGCACTGCGAGCAGAGTTAAACGGGCACAGTGGGCCAGGGGGTATCACCAACCACCCTGCCAAATGCCATGTGCTTCGGATCCCTGTCAGTGCCCCCCAGTCTCCCCACCCCCACCCCCCACACACCTTAATGGCCAGCTCCGTCCGGCCACAGTCATATGCCCGGGCAGCGATCTCCGAGTACGAAATGCCAGGGGTGTCTCCCAGCTTCTGATTGATGGCGTGTGCAACCTCCTCATCAGACTTGTCCTTCTGTTGCACCTGGAGGGGCGGGAGGGGAGGTCTGGGCCCAGCTCTTGGCACCCAAGGGGAGTGCTCCAAGAACTGCCCCTGCTCTGGCTTCCCCGCCTACCTTATAGCAGGCCCAGTGAGCCAGAATCCTGCTGACGCCCTGGAACTCCGACAGACGCAGGTACTCGCAGATTTTGATGGCGAGGGGGTACAGCCTCCGCAGAACTAACCTGAGACACGGGCAAAGGGAACATCAACCACCCCTGGACGAGAACACCAGCAGCTCTGCAAGCACATCCGGGAACCCAGCCAGCTCCCCAGAGCCCTCGGAGCTCCTCAGAACGGCCCTTCCCCGCCATGCCCCTGTGACAAACTGGGAATGTTCTTAATGTTTTCTCTGAATACTGTGTTGGTGCCTCAGTGTCCCCATGGCAGTTCTTAAGTATCTGGCAGAGCAAAGGGCCAGTGCACCTAAATGCCTGACACTCTGTCTCCTAGCAACTGATGGCCTGGGCCCCCCCTCTGCAAAGGTGCCAACTGAAGGTGTTGGAGACAAAGAGATCAGGTGACCTCCTGGCCCGGGAAAGGAGCTGAGCAGAGAAGAGGGCTGGAGGGGGTGGTTAGTCTGGAGCTGGCTGGGGACGAGGAGTGAAGTGCAGACGTGGGGGTCTGGTTCACTGCCCCCCAGAATGGACCCGGCCGAGGGGTCTGGTTCGCTGTATCTACAAGCTCTGTTTTAGCCCCTGTTCCTGTCATCGAATAAACCTCTGTTTTACTGGTTGGCTGAGAGTCACATCTGACTGCGAAGTGGGGGTGCAGGACCTTGTGGCTTCCCCAGGACCCCGCCTGGGCGGGCTCGCTGTGGGAAGCGCACGGAGGGGCAGAGGATGCTGAATGCTCCATGGAAAGACCCAGGAGGTGAAGCCGTGTGAGCTTCTTGCCCTGAACAAGTCTGCTCCAAGGGAGAGGAGGCTCCCCAAAGTCCTGACTGGCTCTGTGGGGAGCTGTTCCAGAGCATCGCCTGGGGACTCCGTGACAGCCCCATCCCCCTCTGCTAGGCATAGGCCAGGGCAGCACATAAAGGGCCATGATGGGGGTGACACTAGTTCCCACTTCCCCGCAGTGGACAGGGAGAAATATTTAGGGCCGTGCCCCTGCAAGAGGGCCCAGCTGTAACGCTCGGGGTGAAAAGTCCCTGGCAGCTGACCTGGCGAGGCGGGTAAGAGAGCACTCGCTGCCAGGGAGAAGGGCAGCAGCCCAGGGGAGCGAACGGGACGGGGGTAAATGCAGTGAGGAAGCCCAGGGAATGGGGGTCGAACGCCAACAGAAACCTGGGGCGGCTTGTGGGTTTAATTGTATTTATTGTTAAGCAGCTGTTAGTGATGCACAGGGCCCACCCCTGAACAGAGCAGGCGGGGTCATACAGCCGACCCTGCAGGGACCAGCCAGAGACATCTCCCATGGCGCCCAACAGGGAGTCGGGGGGGGCTTCCACCTGCACATGCCTGGCCCAGAGCCAGGCCGGCCGGGCGCTCAGTCGCCTCCACCCAGTGACTGTTCGATGGCCTCTGTGGAACAAGGCCAGTTCCTTCCTGGTGGGCAAGTGACTGTAGCAGGATGCCATGACACCTGGCCCCGTGGTCCCAGCTACTGCAGGGACAGGGCTGGAACGAGCCAGGGTGACTGAAGCAAGGTCCAGCCCTAAGAGGGGGCTGCCTGCCGGGCACCACACCGGCAGAGGTTGGTGCGTGTCGTGGAGGTTTGTCGAGAGACCCCTGGCTGCTGGACGCTGCAGACAGCAACGCTCCCCACACTTCTATGAGACGGTGCAGAGAGGATGGATGGGGACAGGGAGGGGGCTGAGTAACCAGGCAGGGCCAGTCCGAGCCGAATGTCAGGGGCTCCTGATGCAGTAACACAAGTGACCGTGGCCCTGGCCAGAGGGGATATTTGGGATGCAATGGTCCCATGCGCAGCCAGGAGGGGGCAGTTACCTGTCCAGCAGGACTTCAATGGTGAGCTGTTTGTACCTACAGCAGCTGTTAAGGAGCAGCAGGGTGAAGGAACGGCGGGGGCTGAGCTGTGCTGGCAAGTTCCAGCTCCCACCACGAGGAACAATCCTAGAATATCTGGTTGGAAGGGACCTCAGGAGGTCACCTAGTCCAACTCCCTGCTCAAAGCAGGGCCAATCCCCAACTAAATCCCCAAATGGTCGCCTCAAGGATTGAACTCACAACCCTGGGTTTAGCAGGCCAATGCTCAAACCACTGAGCTAGCCAATCCCATGACCTGAGCAGTCATGGCATCTCTCCCCTCGGCTTGCAAGTTCTTCTCACAGTGCAAGGCCAGAAGGGACCCCCAGATCCCCTAGTCTGACCTCCTGCACAGCATAGGCCACCCCCTCACTCCCCCGATAGCTGGGACTAGGCCAAGGTCTCACCACCCACAGGAGACTGGACAGAGAACAGGAGGGACCGAGGGACACCAGTGCCCAAAGCTGAGGAGGTGAGACATGCCCAGATGCTCCTGGCAAGTGACCCGTGGCCCAGCTGCAGTGCAAGGTGACACCCCCCCAGTGTCTCTGCCAACCTGAGCTCCCCGACTGGCACCTGGCGATCAGTTAGACCCTGAGCACATGAGCAGGAATCAGCCAGCCACGCCCCCATGTTTCCTTATCTAAGGGAGGCTCCTCACCCCATTTCACACAGGGAACAGGTGACCTGCCCGGGCTCACATGGCCAGTCAGTGGAATGAAACCCAGGAGTCCTGATTCCCAGGGCCAAACTCATCTGTGGTGTAACTGCCGATTTCAGTGAAGTTACACTGGGGTGGGGCCTTTGGGCCCCTGTCCCTGCACTAGCTCCAGACACCAGCGGATCCAGCGTGATCCACCTGCAGTGCCACCCCTCGGCCAGCAGAGGATACTGGGCGAAGGTCAGGGGGATGCCGATCTGGTAGTCCCGGATGGCATTCAGCACACGCAGGTCCCGGCACGTCCACACAAAGCTCTCCGGGGGGAACTTGTCGAGGAAGCACTTCCCGAACGAGGCGGCCTGTGGACAGAGATGTGCCGGCGCTCAGGGAGGGAATGGGTGCCGAGACGCCCCCCACCCCAGATCCTCCCCCACTTACCCGGAGCAGAGACTTCTGGGTTTCCGGCTCATGCTCGTAGCCAGCTGCCTCGATGCACTGCCGCACCGCCTCCGCGAGCAGATTCTGGTCCTTGATCTCCCGCAGGTACTCGTCCGCCTTCTGGCTCTGTTTCTGGGAGGGGATGAGAGAACCTTTCGGTCAGGCCAGGGACGTCCTGAGCTCCAGGACCCGTCTCTGCCTCAGCAACCTTCGCCCAGAGGGGAGAAGAGCCATGACCAGCGTGGGTTTGCAGAGCAGCCAGCGTGGCTGGAACCCACCAGGTTCTGCTGGGCTCTTGTCACTGGCACGGCCTCTGCCTCCAGACTGTTTGCAGAGCAGGTTGTTAGAGCCAGAGCGACCACTGACGAGGGGACAGGCCCCACCCGGGGCTCAAAGCACCGTCGCTAAGGGGTCTCCTGTTCCCTCCCGGCCCCAGCAACACGCAGTAAACCCAGACCATGCTCTGGGGGGTCAGGCACTGGGTGCAGGGTGGAGGCAGCCCCTTTTCTCTGGGATCTTTCAGGGCCAAGGGGGCAGACACAGGGATTCCCCGCTGGGGACGCTGCCTGGTTGGGAAGAGCTGAGCGTGGGACCTGAGCCTGAGCAGAACTCAGGAGCCCCGGTGCTTCCCATGTACCCAGCACGGTGGAGTCAGGTTGGGAATCCACCTCCCCGTGCAGCTCAAGGTGTCAGGTTACAAAGAAAAGGGGGGCGGGGGCTGGGTTTTCAGCACCCCCAAGGGCCCATGTTGAACCGAGTGGAGGCTGTTCCAATGTGTCACCCAGCCTCCCTCAAGCCGGTGCCTCACACTGCCATCACGAGGCCGTCTCGGAGCCACCTACTCCAGAGCAAGGGCTGGGCCCCTCTGCCCCGCACTGGTTAAGAAGTGGCTCAGGCACATCACCAGGCATTGCTGGGGGGCGGAGAGCGAGATTTGTGCCAACAGCTTGCTCTGAAATCCCATTCAGGGCACAAAGCTGGCTCCCTCGAGCTCTGAATTCCACACTCGGAGGCCTTCCCTCGAGAACACCCTGAACGCGAACCACCTCGGTGTCTCCACGGATGGGGCCGCAGGGACTGCAGAGCAAGCCCGGCCCCCGCATCTCGGAGCAGGGCAGGAGCAGAAGGAGTGAGGGTGGAGCAAGGAGCATGAGACATGCGGCTCCGTCTCTGCGCAGCCCCTTCACAGAGGTCAGCTGTAGGCCCCTTGGCTTAATAGCTAAGAAAAGGCCAACCCCCAATGAGCTTTCCGCATCACTTGCAATAAGAGGTGTAACCGTTTGTGAGAGTGGAAAGGTTAGTTGCTCGGTATAATATCCTGTTTATCATAACCCCCAATACACTGACCCCAGTAGCATGGGACATCCGGAGAGTGCCACATGCTTGGAAATTTGCAACATGTAACAGACAAAAGGGAACATGTGCAACTGCCACGTGTGTACGAAAGGCAGCCATGGCTATCGATAAAAATGCAGTGCTGAGTTACTGGGCGAACCAGGCAGGCCTGGGCTCAGCCAGCCATCGGCACAGGGACTGGGTACTGTATTTCCATTCTTCGTATGCGCTGTTCTTGAGTAACAAAGGCAACTTTATTAATAAAGGCAATCAAGCTTCACTGCTCCTGTCTTCCTATTTTATTGTTACTGGCTAAGATCAAACCACTAATGATCTATAGATTTAGCTGTACCCGAGAGATCCCTAAGAGAAGGGCCCACACTGTCTGGAGCCAGACGCCCCTCTGGCTTGGCCATTGGTCCCTGCAAGTTACTGGGCTATGGAGGGGCTGGGATAGCTCTGGATGGGGTTTCCGTGGGACCCATCGGCTGCTGTGACCCTCCCTGACCCCTCCGTTGAATCACTGGCTGTCCCTTTGCCCCTGCTGATTTCAAAGAGGAAGGCTGGGACGAGAGACTTCTGCGATGGCATCCTGCGCTTACCTCATACTCTCTCTGTGCTTCCAGCAGGAGAGCCCCAGGCGCCATGGAAGCGATTTTAAAGATCTCCTCGCTGGCCTCTGAAACAAGGATGAAACATCCTCAGACGCTGCCCCAGACCAGGGGTGAGCCACCCGCCATTGGGTAAGCCCACCCCCACATGCACCTTCTTCCACAGACCTTTCCACACACACGCAGCTCTAAAGGGGAACGTGGGTGCCAACAGCCCCATTTCACAGATAGGGAAACTGAGGCACAGACCAGGGAAGTGACTTGGCCAAGGCTACCCCGCAAGTCCATGGCAGAGCTGGGACCCAGACCCTGGTGTGCTGACTTCCAGCCCAGGCTCTTCTCCACTGCAGCTGCTGCAGTGAGCTGGGAAAGAGGCAATTCCCTCGCCCTGCTGTGTTCCACAGGCCGCGATCGTTGGGAAGGGAGAGCCCCGTGGGGAGCTCAGCGGAGATACAGAGCTCCCCAAATCCCCTAGCACAGGGAAGTGAGGAGTGGGCCTGGCTTCTGGCCTTGGCTTCACACCACCAGAGAGGAAACAAGGGCTCTCCTAGGGGCACTGCAGGTTAGCATGACCTGTCTGACAGGTGCCATCTGGGTCTCAGACCAACCTCCAGGAGAAATTTCCCGCATGGCCAAGCCACCAGGACACCTAGCTACAGCTGCTCAGGAGAGGAAGAAGGTGCTGCTGAGCCAGGCAGGGCTTCAGCCGCAACTTCTGCTGCTCAGGAGCCCAGGGCACCAGCAGCAGAGGGAGAAGGGCTCAAGCTTGAAAGAGCTGGGGTGCTGCGGGTCAGGAGTGAGGGGCATGGCCAGGGCTCGGTGTGGAATGTGCACCAGGTCTGGAATGGCTGGGGGGGGGGGGGGGGGGGGGCGGGGGACGGACAACTGAGGGGCATGGGCAGGGCTGTGTAGGGAAGGGGCACCAGGCCTGGAATGGGGGGGGGGGGGGGGAGGGTGGGACTGAGAGGCATGGGCAGGGCTGGGTGGGGAAGGGGCGCCAGGCCTGGAATGGGGAATTGGGGGGTTGGGACTGAGAGGTATGGGCAGGGCTGGGTGGCGAAGGGGCACCAGGCCTAGAATTGGGGGGTGGGACTGAGGGGCATGGGCAGGGCCGTACAGAAGCCCAAGACTGGAGTAGCCAGGAACCGGGGTTGCTGCACATATGCGGGGGGGGGGGGGGGGGGGGAGGAGGAAGGGAGTTTTTCGACATTCTACCCCAGGTTATCAGCTCCCTTGCCTCCAGGGCCAGCACTGGCTGCCGGCTGCTAAGGACGACAAGGCCATGCAATCTGGCATCCAACAGAGCCTGTGTCGTTCAGGCTGCCTCCCCCTCCCTCCCTGGACCTCAATCAGGTTTGGAAATTCGGAAATCCGTGTCCAACAACAACCAAATCCCCACCCCCGCAGGCTCACCAGGGATTTCGTGCAGGAACTCGTGTGTGGTACAAGAGAAGATCCTCACCCCGTCCAGCTCCGGCACCAGGTAGGAATCCTCGTCCAGAACAAACCTACGCTCTCCACTAAGGATCCACAGCTGTGCAACACATCTCCAGGAGCCCCTCCCAGCTAGGTGATCCCGCTGAGCCAGCCCTGTCACAAGGCTGGGGTGCTAGCCCTGCTCGGGAGAGGGGCAAAGCAGGGCCCAGTGGAGAGACCGAGTCTCTCCAGAGTGATAATTGCTAATGCGAACATGCTGGGACAGGAGATCAAGCTGCTGCTCATAGGACTCAGCTGATCTCCACCTACTAGGGATCAGGAGGAGACTTTCATGGGGGCCTGATTACACCCCACCCCCCATTGGCTACGGCAGGATTTATACCTTCCTCTGGGATAGCTGGTGGGGCCGCATCAGGCCCCGGGGCTGAGCCCATCCGGCAGCTCTTACGTTCTGACAAGCCCCAGTCGGTGGCAGAGGCAGGCACAAATCCAGGTCTCCTGGCTCGCAATCCTACGCTCTAACCGCCCAAGTGCTACTCCCCGGGGGTCCCTCGAGTCACGTCTCTGACTCGAACAAGCACTGCAGTTCAGAAATGACTAAGCATTAGAAAAGGTTCAGAGAAGGGCAACTAAAATGATTAGGGGTTTGGAATGGGTCCCATATGAGGAGAGAAAAGATGGTGAGAAAGGAGCCTCTGCCATCACACCCAGCTAGGCTGACCAGGGATCAAGAGGATATAATGCCATCTAGCAGCTTTGAGGAGATAAATGCTGCACCAGAGCGGGGCCTATGCTGGGCAAGGCAAGAGGCTAGATGTAGGGGTAGGAGGAATGGAAGTAACAGGATGATCAGGCTCCTGATGGCAGGGGAGCAGCACCAGAGGGAAATGGCAAAGCACTGAAAACATAACAGAGGCAACCGTCCCACAGTGGCCTCCGGGGAAACGGGCTGAGGCCCCAAAGTGCTTCTCAATCATCAGATCCCAGCCCCCCCCCAAGCACTTCCTGCCTCGACACCCCAGGATCTGCCCTGCTGCCCCGCTCCAAAGGATACTGAATACACTCCTTGGAGTTCCCAGCCACCAGGAGCCGACGATCCCACGCCACCACCACTGCCCGCTGCTTGCTCCGGGGACGCGTGCACCTGTCGCAATGAGAAGTCTGTTCTGTTAGGACACAATGGAGTGAGGCTGTGCCCAGCGTCACAGCCTCTCAGCCAAACTCCCTGGCCTGCTGCAGCCCACTCCCGCCGCTCCGCAGACATTCCCAAACCGCCCTGCCAGCCAGCCTCCCTCTCTCGGCCAAACTCCCCAGCCTGCTGCAGCCCGGTCCTGCCGCTCCGTGGATATTCCCAAACCTCCTCACCAGCCAGCCTCCCTCCGCACAGCCCCTCAGCCAAACTCCCCAGCCTGCTGCAGCCCAGTCCTGCCGCTCCGTGGATATTCCTAAACCTCCTCACCAGCCAGCCTCCCTCTGCACAGCCCTTCTCTGCCAAACTCCCTGGCCTGCTGCAGCCCACTCTTGCCGCTCCGCAGACCTTCCCAAACCGCCCTGCCAGCCAGCCTCCCTCTCTCGGCCAAACTCCCCAGCCTGCTGCAGCCCGGTCCTGCCGCTCCGTGGATATTCCTAAACCTCCTCACCAGCCAGCCTCCCTCTGCACAGCCCTTCTCTGCCAAACTCCCTGGCCTGCTGCAGCCCACTCTCGCCGCTTCGCAGACCTTCCCAAACCGCCCTGCCAGCCAGTCTCCCTCTTTCAGCCAAACTCCCCGGCCTCCTGCAGCCCGTTCCTGCCACTCCGCAGACGTTCCCAAACCGCCCTGCCAGCCTCCCTCCGGACAGCCCCTCTTGGCTAAATTCCCCAGCCTGCTGCAGCCCACTCCCACCACTCTGAAGACCTTCCCAAACCTCCCCACCAGCCAGCCTCCCTCCACACAGCCCCTCAGCCAAACTCCCCAGCCTGCTGCAGCCTGCTCCCGCCACTCCGCAGACGTTCCCAAACCTCCCCGCCAGCCAACCAGCCTCCGTACAGTCCCTCAGCCAAACTCCCTGGCCTGCTTGCAGCCTGCTCCCAAACCGCCCCGCCAGCCTCCCAGAGTCACTCTCAGCCCACAGCAGTATCTGCACCATCCTGGAGCCACACAGACACTGGCAAGGTACCTGCTCCAGGCCAGCACCCCAGAGGAGGATGGGGGCCCAGACAGCTCGAGGGGGGAGATGCCACATTCCAGAACAAAACAAGAGCCCCACTTACCAAACCATCTGTCTGGGCGGAGCTCGGAAATCGCAGCTGAATTCACCCAGTTTCTCCTGCAGGGGAAGAGACGTGATTTACAGGGAGATACGGCTGGGGGGTAAGAGGAGTGCAGGCTCTGCTCAGATGGGGACATCGGGATCCTCTGCCAGGGCAGCTGTAGGAACCTCCCTGGCAGCACGTGCCGCTCTGAGCTGGTCACTAGCACCCCGGTGCTGTCTGCGCCCCCAGGAACACCAGCGCCATGTCCACATGGAGATCAGGGTATGGCTCTGCTCCATTTGCCCTGGCCAAGAGGCCAAAGCTAGACAATCCCCAGCCAGCACTGCACCACTGGATATGAGTCAACAGTGTGCCCTTGTTGCCAAGAAGGCTAACTGCATTGTGGACTGTATAAGTAGGGGCATTGGCTGCAGATCGAGGGATGTGATCATTCCCCTCTATTCGACGTTGGTGAGGCCTCATCTGGAGTACTGTGTCCAGTTTTGGGCCCCACACTACAAGAAGGATGTGGAAAAATTGGAAAGAGTCCAGCAGAGGGCAACAAAAATGATTAGGGGGCTGGAGCACATGACATATGAGGAGAGGCTGAGGGAACTGGGATTGTTTAGTCTGCAGAAGAGAAGAGTGAGGGGGGATTTGATAGCTGCTTTCAGCTACCTGAAGGGGGGTTCCAAAGAGGATGGAGCTTGGCTGTTCTCAGTGGTGGCAGATGATAGAACAAGGAGTAATGGTCTCAAGTTGCAGTGGGGATCTAGGTTGGATATTAGGAAACACTATTTCACTAGGAGGGTGGTGAAGCACTGGAATGGGTTACCTAGGGAGGTGGTGGAATCTCCTTCCTTAGAGGTTTTTAAGGCCTGGCTTGACAAAGCTCTGGCTGGGATGATTTAGTTGGGGGTTGGTCCTGCTTTGAGCTGGGGGTTCGACTAGATGCCTCCTGAGGTCCCTTCCAACCCAGATATTCTAGGATTCACTGAGGCTGTCTCAGATCCAGCTGCCTGCACCACAGGCTCCGGGGACTCAGGAGAGCAGACTGCAGCCCTGGCCAGCAGGTGACAGACAGGCAGCGCCCTAGGGGCAGCACTCACCTTCAGGGAGGACGTCCCCATCCAGATAGAGCCCGTGTCGGTGAACAGGGCAAGGTAGCGGTAGTTGAAGGACACTGCCATCTGCACGTAAGCACCAGCGTGGGGGCTGATTCCAGGTGGAGTCTACAATGCAGGGAGAACAAGACAGAGGTGATAAAGGGATAGACCGACACAGCAGCAGCTCAGCAGGGTGCATGCTGGGGGGGATTGGCACTGGACGCACCACTAGTGCTTGTGAAAGGCCAGAGCCCAGAGAGCGATGTTCTCTCTCCAGCCTGCTAGCAGAGGCAGGGCCACCCCAGGGATACAAGGGGAGGGTGCCGCATTGCTGGAGCTGTGCAGGGAGGTACAGGTCTTTGGTCTCCAGGTCTGGATCTGACCCCTCCCACCAGTTTCCCCGTCGCTCACTCACCACCACAGAGCAGGACGTGTTGTCCAGGAGGTACAGGTCCTGGCCAACAGCTAACAAGATGATGGTCACTCTGTCTTGGGACAGGACAGCCCAGCAGGAGGGGAGCTTCTGCAGACCTGCCGGAGGGCAGACACAGGTGGTCAGGCCCTCTGCCCAGGCCCAAAGGAAAGGGCGGGGATGGGGGTAGCGTACCTGGTACCTCTGGCATCCTGCGCAGCTTGAGGTCGTCGATGTTGGTGGTGAGGGAGAAGCGGTGCGCTCCAGTGAGGATGGCCACGCCTGTGCCGTACTCTGTGTGGAAAACCTTCGCTTCCCGCACGTGGTTCTGCAGGACCTCCTGAGCCACGAGACAGAGACAGAGGTATGGCCCAGAGACTGCCACGGAGACTGGGGAAAGCTCAGCGCCAGGGAGACAATGCGATCACCAGCGGGGGGGCCAGAGAACGAGACCCTGAACTATGGACACAGCCAGATGAGGGACTGGGTCAGCCCCTTCTTGCTCTAACACGTGGCTCCGCGTCACAGCCACGCGCAGCACTGCCACTAGCTAGCTCTCACTCCGACCAGCCTGTTAGAGGTGGGTGAGCTGGCGGTACAGGCCTCAGGCCTCTTAGCCGCGGTTGTCAGCTAAGCCCCCGGTACTGCAGGTCACAGTGCCAGAGGCAGGGAGAGCCCAGCGCCCGGGTGAGATCCCGGCACCAGCAGGAACCCTGGTCTCCTGGCACTGGCAGGGCTCCTGAGAAGCACGGCAGAGATGCCATTTACACAATCGCATTTCCAGCTCGTACCATGAGCACAGCTCCATCCTGTCTCCTCAGGAAAGGCTCAGCGGGAGCTCTGCCCAAGGGACACCTGCCATCCCAGCCAACCTGAAATAGCGCACAGCTCACGCCTCAATTCAAAGGATGTTCTGAGATGAGCGGGGCCCTAACCTGCTGACAGCTCCTCCAGGGTCCTCAGGCCAGTTTGCAGCCCTAGTGACAGCTGTGCCCAGCTTCCTGGCCGCCCCCTCTCAGGGCCCAGGCCGTGACTCATGCATGGATCCAGGCCAAAGATGGATTTGGGAGCCTGACCGTCCCCAGCGCAGTCAAAGACTTATAACGTGCCATTTTGATGGCAAGTGGAACACAGTACTCTCCCCTCTGCCCCCGCCAGCGCCTTTCGGGGGTCAAAGCACGGTACACACTGTGACTGAGTCAGCCTCATATCATCCTGTGGGAGGCAGGCTAGGCCCGGGACATCACTCCTCAGCTCCAAAAAGGAGAACGAAGTCCCAAGTGGAACTAATTTATTCCAGGTCATGCAACAATTAATGGCAGATAAAGAAACAACCCAGGAGTCCTGGCTCATGGCTCTATGGTCTAACCGCAAGATTACACAGCCCTTCTCACAGATGGGAATAGAACCCAGGAGTCCTAGGATCCCAGAATCCCCCCCTCCCAGCCCCAACTCCCTTCTAGAGCAGAGAACAGAACCCAGGAGTCCTGATTCTCACTTTCTTGATCCAAATATCAGCCCAGCCTCCCTCCGCTGACACAGCAACCCAGCTCGCACCATCCGCACTCACATTGCCCATGCTGAAGTGTCGCTTGAATTCACAGAAGAGGTTGTAGATGAGGACGGTGCCATCCTCCTGGATGCAGAGCAGGTCCTCGCTGGCAGTCCAACCCAGCTGCACCACCTGGCCACTCTTCCACTGTGGGGAAGGACAGAACCACGCTCTGCACATCAGTCCCGCTGCCAGGAGGGGTCACTTTCATACAGTGACGGAAAACCCCTATAACTACACTGCTGAATTCACATCAGCCAGCACAGCAGAGCTGGAGTCACAAGACACCTCTCTGGGCCTCCAACCCCAGCCATCAGGCCCTTCTCCTTGGCACCTGGCTGTCCTTGGCCTTTCACGACTCCACACTGCCCTGGTTCTCCTCCTTCCACTCCAGCTGATCCCCATCTCCATGGGGTCCCACGGGCCCCCTCCTTTTCTCCCCATATTCCCCCTTATGCAGCTTCAAGTGCGTCCTTCTGCTGCAGACCCACTGATCTGCCCCTCCCTTCCCAGCCTCTCTGCCTCCGCCTCAGTCTGTCTCCTCCAGGAGGTCAACATCCCATGGCCAGGCCCTCTCCACATCACCACTTCTGGTACCACCACCCCACTCGCTTCCCACACCCGGACCCTGGGCACTAGCTCTGGCTCCCCCAGGCTGTAGTATTCATTGTTACAGACGTAGACCGAGCTGAGACTGGGGACCTACCGTGCACATAGTCAGAGACAGCCCCTGACCCAGAGCGTTAAAATCAATATGGACCAGACAGATGGGGGAGTGAGGCACTGAGACGCTAAATGACTAGCCCAAGGTCTCACAGGAAGGCAGTGGCAGAGACATGATCTTGTAAGTCCTAGTCCACCCCGGCTGCAAGCTCCTGGGGGCAGGGCCCGAGCCTGCCTTTAGGTCTGTTCGGTATGGAGTGCATTGTGGGCTTCACTGGAAATAAATAATAGCTACAATTTGGATAATCCACCCTCCTGCTTCAGGACCTCTCCTGACTGCTGCCAGGGTTAGCGGGCTGTCTCCAGCCCCTCCTCCCATACACCACTGTCAGACTGGCATCTGAAGCACCGGACCTTGCCCACTGCTGGAGGCAGGATACCACCACACACGTCACTGCTTCCATTCAGCTTAGGCAGCCCTGTGCTCCAGATTTCCCACCCAGATGCAGGCCAATCAGTTCTAAGCTCCTGAAGACACCTTGGAGACACACACGGGAAGGAACTAAAAGTAAATTACTTGGGGATTGGTCCTGCTCTGAGCAGGGGTTGGACTAGATACCTCCTGACGTCCCTTCCAACCCTGATATTTTATGATTCTATGAACATGGTGGAGCTAAAAGGATATCGCTTGTGTCCAGGTGCTACCAGTAGGACAGGCCCACAAGGAGTTGGCACTAGCTAGGCACTCACCAGAACGCTGGCCAGGGGAACTCCCGAGGACGAGTAGATCTCCAGTAGTGGTCGGGACCCGGGTGACTTCTCTTTCCGGAAGTTATTCTTCAGCAAAGCTGCAAGAGACAATCTGCAGTGAAACACCAACAGGGAATCCAAACCCAAACCACCCTGTTCTCAGGAGACTGTCAAAAGGCCCCACGCTCCCCAGTGGGACAAGGCTCAGCGTCCTCTCCTGCATCGCAGGTGAGCAGCTCACCATTTCCCACACCTAATTTACATAATCCTTCCTTGCCCCTCAGTTCCGCTCAGATTGTGGCCCTAGTCTGGTCAGTTTCCCTTCGGGGTTCTCCCCATTAGATCCTGTGCTGCGGGGTTTGGCTGCAGAGGAAGATGTGAGAAGTCTAGCTGAGACGCACTCTGCACAAAGGCTGGCATAGAATAACCTCTTCCTGACCGAGACTCACTTTAAAGCAGGATTGGGGGGGGGGGGGGGGAACAATGATTTTCTTTTAAAAAAATTTAATGCAGGTTTATTTTTAAAAGTCCAACAGTGACCAATGCAGGTGCCCCAGAGGGAATGAACAGAACAGGGAATCATCCAGTGATCCCCTGTCATCCAGTCCCAGCTTCTGGCAAACAGATGCTATGGACACCGTCCCTATTATTGTTTAATAAATCACGTTTAAATGCAAAATGTGTTTTGATAAACTTTGATACTCTTTTCTTATGTATCAAGCACATTTAAGGTATTTTTACTTACTTAAATAAAAATTAAAATGTTGGTTTTGTGCATTTTAATTGAATTTCCATCCAAATAAAGCTTGAGCCAAATCACAATAAAAAATTAACCATCTAGTAAATAAGAAATGCATCATTCACTATTTTCCATCATCATAAAAAATGTAAAAATTAATATGAAAAAATATAATTGCTTAATTAAATGCATATAGGTATAGTGTACCCTCTTGGTTAGCAACAAAAAGCATGAAGTTTAGGGTAAAGGCTAAACTTGGTTGGAAACCTACATATTTAAATAGCGACCAACCAATGAGAATCAACCTTTATTTAGTGATAAAGAAAAATAACCCCAGGCCCAAAAGCCAGGTCTTGATGCTGCCAAAAATTAAATCAAGACAATAGGCCTCAATCATACTAACATATAGCAAAGTAAGAAAAGTTGATTTTCCACTAACCCTCCTGAGGCTCACTCTCTGATCTCTCTATACACTACTATTATAACACTATTATGCTACTAAAATGCTGCTAAACAATTAAAATGCTGCCTTTAAGAAACTAAACTAACATAAAGTCCCTTGTATAACCCATCCATTAGTACCGGAATAGACTGGCAACTGCTAGGTCACTATAGTTTATTAAGAAGCTTGTGCACGCATAAAAATAACCCCAAGTAACTTGGCCAAAGGAACAAACATGTATTTTTAAACCCAAGTTCCTCAAAATTTTGCTTGGGAACACAGCTGCTGAAACCGCAAGTAGGTGGACACCAGGTGTCAAGATCCTGACAAACAACAACCCGTAAAAAGGGGAAGTTGCAAAGAGCAAGCTTGCAAATTAGCTCATTCTCTATATATTTTTAGTAAATGGTGTCATTGTATTAACCAAATATGGTATCTTCGGATGCATGAGTTCATATGCTAATGTGCGGTTTTTGGCTATATAAACCCAGGTACCACTGCTGTAAGGTAGAGCGACTTTCCCAGTCGTCTCTCCCTGCATATATGCTTGTATTCACTGATTAATCAATAAAGGAGCCTCAGGCTGTCTGATCAACTCAACTCGTAGTGGTCCTTTTCCACGACAATTTGGTGCATTGGCCGGGAACCCACAAGAGGACTTCTCCTGGATCGGAGGACCGCAGGCAGTCCCCTTCCAACCCCCGGGCCCAAATTAAAAGGTAAGAGACCTTTTGAAATCTCTATGGGGTTTGGCAGAGGACTGGTCTGTAGGCTCCGGTCTGGGTAAGTCACAAGCTGGGTTCGAACTTTTAGCCATCAGACAGACCAGATGCCCTTTTTCTAAGGTTTCCGAGATTCTGAGGTTTCAGAGCCTTTCTAGAGGCTCCGCTCCCGAGGTTTCAAAGGTACCGCCGATAACCCACGGACCACGCTCCTTTTGGTCCGGAGAGTCCTGATCCGGGCGTGGATCAGGGGTCCCCTTCCTACCAGGTCTGATGGGGATCCGGGTTTAACGTTTCGTGGTTTCGCCTTGACGACTGTGTCAAGAAAGTGCCTGTGTCTGTGTGTGAGAGGGCCAAGCGGCCAGTGTGAATGCAGCTGTGGGAAGACGCCCCGAGCCTCCTGCGAAGCGAAAGCTCGTGACCGGGAGTGTCTCGAAAGCAAGCCCCACAGCTGAGCTTCTGTGTGTGAAGTGTTTGTATAAAGCTTCCCAGCTGGCAGGCCTTGGTAAGTGGCTAACCTGTTGGGTGCTTGTGTGTTTCCCCGTCCCTTTTCCCTTCCCTTCCACGACCTATGACCCTGTGACCGCTCCTCGAGCACTGTCCTTTCAGGACCGCAGAGTCCCTATTCTGCCCATTGGAGCCATAAGCTCCCTTCCCTTCTCGGAGAGGAGGGAAGCCCCCAGGAAAACCGTACCGCTAAGTCCGTAGCTTCAGAAGCATCGTTGGCTTAAGGCTGGTGCTCTGGGCTGACGACAGGCGTGCGGGGACCGCGGGTTCTCCGGAAGGGAGCCCGTCCCATCCTTTACCTCCTTCCTGTAGGTACCTGCTGTTTCAAGGCAGGTCAGTGAAAGCCTACTCCCATTTCCCCTGCCCAGGGCAGGTAAAGACGCCATCGGTGTTAGAACCGTGGTAATCCTGATCAGCGTTCCCCTGTGTGAGTGGCTTGGGTGAGAGAAGGCTGAAGTAAAAATGGAGTCTGGTTCAAAAGGCACTCCTGCTGCTTATATGTATGTGCACCGTGGCCCGTCGACATGTAAATATTTGCAAAAGTGGAGCTGGTACACTAGAAATGACCCAAAACTGCAATTTCCTGTAGAGGGCAGTTTTGATCTTGACAGGATCGTGCACCTTCGGGGTGCCCTTCTTGCCAATTCTGTGGGACGAGGACAGTTTAATGCTTATTTTGAATGGTGTGATGAATCCCAAGCGAGGGATCTAAAAAGTACCCAAGAAAAGTTAAAAACTCAGTTTACAGCACGGGAAGAATTCAAAAAGGAAGCCCATCTCTCTTTGGTAAACGAGACTTCCCTCAGCCCATCCAAAACGTGCCTGAAACCGACTGCCCCGGAAAAGATTTACCCTTCGCCGTCTTCTAATGAACCAATCGAACTGTTCACAGAAGATCGGCAATGGCTCGATACTCCTAATCCTACTCCTATCCCTCCTCCCTATGGTCTAAGTAATCAGGATGGTTTTCCTTGGGAAAAGTCTCCAACCACAAATTCCACAACCAGTCTTGAAAATGAAGGAACCCTTCAGGGTCCTGCCTCCAGACTATCTTCCCCGGGTCCTAATAGACCGGCCCCTTCCCTGACCCCTTCTAGTGAAGCCTCATCACACTCGACTTTGTCACTAAAGTCGGTGGATGCCCTTGGGGCTATAACAACAACAGGGGAGCTGTTAATAACCAAGTGGCAACTTGAGGCAAGTAAAGAAGGCGTAGAATGGGAAGAAGGGGATATAAATTGGGAAAGGGTGTCTCCAGACTCCTCGCTGCGGCGGTTGTCAAGTACCATCGCCGAAATAATGCAGCTTATAACATCATCAGAATATAAATCCATTCTAGAAAATCCCACTCCCAGCCGTAATCTTGCAACCCTTTACACTCGCAGTAGTGCTTTATTGCGTAAAGCGGCATACATCAAACCACCGCCAGAGACCGTTAATAACGTTTCCCTTCGCCAATTGCCAGGCCAAGGAGGGTTAGTAACGGTACAAGCCCCCTGGTCACCCGGTGATCTTTACAACCTTGTTAAAGGGTTTCCAAAAATCAGGGAAGATCCCGTTAAATTCCAAGAGCAATTAAAAATGATAATTAACTGTTACAACCCCTCATATGCTGCTATACACCAACTGTTATCAGCTATTGTCCCCGAAGGGACCCTCACCCGCCTCTATGCGAAGGCAAATTGGCCGGTTGACCTCGGTCAGATGTCTGAGGCCGATTTTGCCCAAAAAAGAAATAACCTAATTACTGAAGTTCTCAATGTATGCCCAAGAAAAATGGACTGTACAAATGCAAAATATGATTCAAATGAATGATTTAAATCAAGGTTTCCAGCTGGCTGATTTAAACCATGATTACAATCAGTGATTTAAACCCCTTTGATTGAAATCAATGCATCCTGCTTTAAAGCTCTAGCCCAGGAGAGAGAAAGAGACACGTGTGGTCAGGGAGACAAACTGGCACCTCAGGATCCAAATGGACCTGCTGCAAAACTGGGCACCCATCCTGGCCTGGAGCAGAGCTCGCAGCTTTTGGAGAATGAGAACATCCAAAGGTCACACAACCCACACCACAACCCTCTCTCCATTAGGAGAGGTTACTTGTCCCCCCCGTACCAATGGGGCCCCCATAAGGTGCAGCAGCCACCAGGCAATCCCGCAGATCCTCCTTCAGGTTCCATGCCATGCTGTACAATTCAAACTTCCTGCAGCAAAGCAAACAAACGAGAGGAGAAGTTAGGGACCTGAGAGTTATCACTCATTCTTCCTTCTCAGTCAGCTCCAGAGCCTTTCCTTCGGCAAGGCCCAACCCTGCTCCACAGGATGACAGGCCGGGAGGGTAACTAAAAATGGAGGCAGATGGGGGTTCCACAGAGCAGCACCTTGCCTTCAGCGGGTTCACGCAACACTCAGGATTCAAATCGTTACCCTGGTATCCGTTATTTACCAGCTGCTCTGCCAGGGATGGTATTTCCCAGTTGGAACCAGGCCTCTCTGATCTCTTTCCTCTCATCCCAGCAAAGAGTAAACAGCTTCCAGGGCTTGAGTGAGGAGACAGAGGGATCTCAGGAAGCGGCTCTCCAGGCTGCCTCACTGATCTGATGATGCAAGTCTGTTCAGTGGCTGAGAACTCTTCCCTTGGCCCCTTCTAGGCATAACCTGAAACTTCAGTGCCAGGAGACCTCCCTCCTTTTCTGTCTCAGCTGACAACTGTGATTACTGCCTGTCACGGAGTCCCCGGGCGATGCTCTGGAACTGCTCCCCACCAAGCCAGGCAGGACTTTGGGGAGCCTCCTCTCCCTTGGAGCAGACTTGTTCAGGGCAAGAAGCTCACACGGCTTCACCTCCTGGGTCTCTCCTTGGAGCATTCAGCATCCTCCGCCCCTCCGTGCGCTTCCCACAGCAAGCCCGCCCAGGCGGGGTCCTGGGGAAGCCACAGGGTCCTGCACCCCCACTTTGCACTGAGACGTGACTCTCAGCCAGCAACACAGAGGTTTATTCGATGACAGGAACAGGGTCTAAAACAGAGCTTGTAGGTACCGCAAACAGGACCCCTCGGCCGGGTCCATTCTGGGGGGCCGAGAGCCAGACCCCCACATATGCCCTCAGCCAGCTCCAGATTAACAACCCCCTCCAGCCCCTCATCTCTGCTCAGCTCTTTTCCCGGGCCAGGAGGTCACCTGATCTTTGTCTCCAACACCTTCAGTTGGCACCTTCGCAGAGGAGGGGCCCAGGCCATCAGTTGCTAGGAGACAGAGTGCCAGGCATTTAGGCGCACTGGCCCTTTGCTCTGCAGCAATCACACACCCTGATTCCACCACCTCGATATTAAGAACTACCTAGGGGACACTGAGGCACCAACACAGTATTCAGAGCAATATTAAGAACATTCCCAGTTCATCACACTGCTATAATTAAAGTACCTTATTGATCAGCTGCAGACAAACTATCCAAGGAAAATCCAACCTCTGATGTGAAAGGGTTAAGACTCAGTGTTATGATTAAATTCCAGTCTGGGTAACTTCATTCAGCCTCCCTCAATCCCTCTGAAGTTTGAACAAGCTATGGGATTGTGTTCACTCCTGGCTCTGAGCTACTCTGCAGCATTACTCAGGGCTGTTAATCAGCTGTCACGTTCCCTCTCAGAGGCAGCTGCATTTCACTGATGGTAAAATAAGTCCCATGTACATACTGTTATAAAATCCTGTTATAAAATCCTGACTGCAACAGGGGAAGGTTGGAGATTACAAAGACATGGGCCTTAAGTTTTAAAATCTATGGATCTATTATTATTGTAGTCCTCAGAGATTCCCAAGAGACCACCAGAGATCATATTATTTTGACCCCATAAGTGTCTCCCTGAAGCTAAAAGCAAAAAAAAAAAAAATCCTTTTGCAAAGCAAAAACAATTCCGTGTCACTACTTGGAACCACTTAAATCCCACTTTCTGTATTTAATAAAATCACTTTTTACTTTTAATTAACCCAGAGTATGTATTAATACCTGGGGGGGGCCCCACAAACAGCAGTGTCTCTCTCTATCTATTGGGGGGGGAAGAGGTGTTCAGGGATACGCGGCTCCTTTATGCAGCTTTTATTGACCCTGCACTAGTATGAGGGTTGGACACATTTCCTGGCCCTGCTGCCACAGAAGGTGGGTACACCTGGAACCAAATGGCAGGTGTGACTGGAGACAGAGAGAGCTGCACACAAACACACCCAGAGACACTGCTGCCCAGCCTCGCTCCCAGGGGCGCAGGCATTGCCAGATGGACCTGTGGGCCAACCATTCCAGAATCCTGGCTCCACCAGTGACTGGTGCAGAAAAGGGGCAGCACCAGCAACAGCATCTTCGGGGCTCACGGCTCAGCAATGCAGGGTGTTTAGGGAACAACTGAGGGCCATGCTGGGAAGGAGGAAGTGTGGGGTAGGGTGTGGCTGGGGAGGTCTCACAAAGGGCCATTTAGGGTGGAGAGGATAAAATCTATACAGTACTGATCCCATCCCCCTGCCTGGGAGCAGAGGGGGTTGGCGGGCTTGTGTTAAAGGGATGGAGAGTTTTAGGAGAGGAAGCTGGGCTGGGCGAGGGTATGGGGTTTGAGAGGGAAGAGGCACACTGTAGGGAAGGAAGGAAGCACTTTGGGGGTACTTCAGAGGACGGTTGGGGTGGGCAAGGGGATGATGGCTCAAGCTGGGTTTGCAGAGAGACATGGGGCACCCAGGAGGGGAGGGGGCAGGAGAAGGAAGGTGGGGGAGCTAGGGGGCCCCCTAAGACAGAGTGGGGATCTGAGGGTGGAAGCAGAAGCCTGGGACAAGGGGGAGGGCGCTGGGAACAGGAAGGGGAGGCCGGGGGGAGGGGAAGGAGGCAATAGGAAAACCCTAGGGTGATGGGATGCCGAGGGGAACGGTGATGTGGAGCTCAGAGTGCAGCCTGGGACGATGGGGTTCGGGGGCACGGGAGGGGGCACAGAGAAAGGGGCCTGGGGTGGGGGGGCATGGAGGGGGACAGGGGGCAGTGAGGGGTATATGAAGAATTGGCGGGGTTCGGGATGGGACAGAGGAGGGGTCTGGGGGGGTTCGGGGGGCACAGAGGAGGCAGACTGGGGTGGGGGTATGTGAAGCGATAGTAGGTTTCGGGGTGGGGCGGAGGAGGGAGCCTGGGGTGGCGGGGTTCGGGGGGGCACAGAGGAGGGGGCCTGTGGCAATGGTGAGTTCAGGGGCGAGGGGCACGGAAGAGCGGTCTGGGGGGTTCAGGGGGGCACGGAGGAGGGGGTCTGAGGCGGGGGGGTTCGGGGGGCACAGAGGAGGGGGCCTGGAGCAATGGTGAGTTCAGGGGCAGGGGACACGGAAGAGGGCTTCGGAGGGCACGGAGAAGGGGGTCTGGGGCAGGGGAGTTGGGGGCACTGAAGAGGGGGCCTGGGGTGGCACGAAGGAGGGGCCTGGAGCGGGGGTGGCACAGAGGAGGGGGGTCTGGAGGGTTCGGGGGGGCACGGAGAGGGGCCTGGGGCAATGGTGAGTTCAGGGGCGGGGGGCACGGAGGAGGAGATCTGAGGCGGGGGGGTTCGGGGGGGCACAGAGAGGGGGTCTGGGGCGGGGGAGTTGGGGGTGGGGGGTACGGAGGAGGAGGGGGTCTGGGGGGTTCAGGGGGGCACGGAGAGGGGGCGTGGGGCAATGGTGAGTTCAGGGGCGGGGGGCACGGAGGAGGAGGTCTGAGGCGGGGGGGTTCGGGGGGGCACAGAGAGGGGGTCTGGGGGAGTTGGCGGCGGGGGGCACGGAGGAGGAGGGGGGCGGGGGGCTCGGGGGGGCACGGAGGAGGGGGGGGGCGGGCCCGGGCCGCTGCCCGCCGCGGCACTGACCGGTAAAACGCCTCCTCCCCCAGCGGGTCCCAGTTCGCCGTGTAACAGGCCATGGCCCCGCTCCCCGCGCAGCTGGGCCCGGCCGCTCCGCTTTCCGCCCTCAGCGCCCCGCGCCTGAGGCCGCCGCGGCCGCCGCCATCTTGACTGAGGGCAGCGCGCGCGGCCCCGCCCCCCGGGAAGGGGAAGGCGCAGGGGCGTTGGGGGCGGGGCCAAGGTGGGGCGGGGCCATAGGGGCCGAGCCAAGGTCCTGGCAGGGGCAGGGGGCTTGGTGGGGGCTCGGCCGCGGGGGGTGGGGGATTGGGGCTGGGGCTGAGCCAGGGGTCAGGGCAAGGGCTGGGGGGGAGGGGATTGGGGGCAGGGCTGGGCCAGGGGGGGAGGGGATTGGGGGCAGGGCTGCGGGGGAGGGGATTGGGGGCAGGGCTGGGCCAGGTTGGGAGGGGATTGGGGTCAGGGCTGGGGCTGCGGGGGAGGGGATTGGGGGCAGGGCTGGGCCAGGTTGAGAGGGGATTGGGGTCAGGGCTGGGCCAGGTTGGGAGGGGATTGGGGGCAGGGCCGGGGCTGCGGGGGAGGGGATTGGGGTCAGGGCTGGGCCAGGTTGGGAGGGGCAGGGCTGGGCCAGGTTGGGAGGGGATTGGGGTCAGGGCCGGGGCTGTGGGGGAGGGGATTGGGGTCAGGGCTGGGCCAGGTTGGGAGGGGATTGGGGTCGGGGCAGGGATTGGGCTTGGGGCAGGAGCCAGGGGACCTGATGCAGGGCAGAGGGACGGCTGCTGGCAGAAGCTGGGCCATGTGCACTGAGGGAGCAGCAGGGTTTGCCAGGCCTGGCACCTGTGGGTGCTGAGCTGCTCTCCAGGCTGACAGTGGCCAGCAGGAAGAAAGACGGTGCTGTCCCTGGGGAAGCAGCCTTGGGGTCCCACTGGTGCTTCCGATATTTGATTAGGACTGAGTTTGGTCGTCGGACGTCATGGAGCTCCCCCAGGCTGCAGCAGAGCCCCCACTGGAAAGCTGGTGCTGTTAGCGAATGCACCGGGGGTCCAATAAAGACGAAAGAAAAGTTCAAACTATAACGTTGGGCGATCGGTGTAACAGACAGGTATCCCTCAACAACAGGAAACTGCCCCCAGGGCTCGGCTGCCCCTCAGCACGGCCAGGTGGGGACTGCCTACACTGCCACTTAGATGGGGATAATTTATGCTGCTCAGAGGTGTAAAAAAACCACCCCCCTGAGCAGGGGCGTCTCAAGGTATTTTGCCGCCCCAAGCACGGCAGGCAGGCAGGCTGCCTTCGGCGGCTTGTCTCCCGGAGGTCCCCGGTCCCACGGATTCGGCGGCAGCCTGCAGGAGGTCTTCCATAGCCGTGGGACCAGTGGACCCTCCGCAAGCATGCCGCCAAAGGCAACCTGGCTGCCACCCTCCCGGCGACCTGCAGAGTGCCCCCCGTCGCTTGCCGCCCCAGGCACGCACTTGGCGTGCTGGTGCCTGGAGCTGCCCCTGCCCCAAGCAAGGTGAGTTACACTGATACAAGCGGCAATGCTGACAGCACTGTGTCAGCAAGAGAGCTGCTCCCATCGACATAGCCACCACCACTCGTTGGGGGTGGAGTAATTATGTCAATGGGGGAGCGGGTGCGTTGGCTTCTGTGAGCTCACGCGGGAGACACCAGCACAAGATGAGCAGCCGTGCCAGAGGTGTGCAGTGTCAAAAGCCTTACTAACATCGTGTCTGCTGCTCCCCCTGCATTAGGCCAGTAACCCTGGCAAAGAAGGAAATTAGCTTGGTTTATCACAGTTTATTCTTGACAAATGCACATTGGCTGTTACTTATTATCCTGCTTACAAATTGGTTGCTTAATAATTTGTTCCAGTATCTTTCCAGGTATCAAAGTTGGGCTGACTGGTCTATAATTCCCTGGGTCCTCTTTGTTCCCCATTGGGACCAGTTCTTTTCTGCCACCCAGAACGCCTGGGTTCACAGACACACTCTTGAGCTGAAGAAAGATTTTATGTGCTGCTTCAGCAAGTGATGAGTCTGCCAAAATGGGGCCCAGCACAGGGCTAAATGCGAGTGCACCCCCACGTTTGGTGCACGCCTTAAATACACGCACAGGGTTATTCATTATATTGGATAAACACTTTTTTCTGCCTGGCACTAAGGTTGGTTTGCTGAGCCAGTTGTTCACCTGTCAGATTGCTGGCTCAGCTTTTACCTGGCTGCTCTCTTTCCTTGCCGTACAACCAGGCATCCTTTCAGCTGTCCCAACACCTCAAACATACATTTCACAGCCTCTACACTCGTTTTAAAGATAGGTGCAATGTTTGCCCTTCTCAATCCTCCAGGACCTCAACCTTCGTCCATGAGTTCTCAGAGACAGACGACCATGAGGGGGGCAGAGAGAATTTCCCACCACTCTATGAAGGGAGGGAACTAGAGCACAGGCCTGGCACACTTGTGGTTGCCCTTGGGTATTTTGGGGATGAGGCTTCTGTAAATGGTTGTTGGATTCAGTTCCAAAGACGCAGCAAATTAAACAGCAGCAGGATTGTAGGACTGATGGGTCCCCAGAGAAGCAGATGGAAGGGAGTATTTCTGGAGTATTGTTCCTCTCTGGGAAGCAGGGTCTGTACAAACTGGCCAATGTCTGCTTGGCGTGCCTGGCTCTCTGTCTCTTGGGTATCAGGCTCTGGGGCTGGCTGGGAGGGCTGTATGAAGAAATAGGAATATTTGTATGAGTCCTGTGTGTGCCTCAGTTTCCCCTGTGTGCTCCATGGTTAGCCAGCGTGTGGAAGGGGGTGGTTGTGCTAACTGCAGGCTGGGAGACACAGGTGCGGGTGTCAACGAGCTGTTTTGCACCGCTGTAGCACTTCAGTGAAGTCCACCTAGGAGGTAATCTGCCTCCTGGAGAGGCAGCAGCTTCTCCTGGCAGTTTAGCACTAACTCTAGAGGGTTAGGTCAGTTTAATTGCATCACTATGTGTGTGGATTTCACACCCCTAAGGAACAGTTTTACTGACCTAATTTGCTACTGTAGACCAGGCCTGAGTCTCCATCTCAATGCAGCGTCTGCTAAGACAATGGCAAATCCAATCACCAGGCCATTGACACCTAGCAACCAACACTCCAGAGGGACTTGGTCTTCCTGGCCTCTCCCAGGCAGGCTGGGCAGCATTTCCTCAGCTGGAGATCCAAGGGGGGTGGGGAGGGGAGAGAGAAGGGCGGCTGCTGGCAGGAGTCAGGCTCTCACCTGGAGTCTGACAAAGCAAGTCAGACAGAGCTTGCACCAAGGGGTCACTGCAGCCTGGCTGGGCTCTGGGCTGACCAGGATGGACTGTGCTGGAAGCTACAGTTCTCTAGATTACCCGAAGGCTCCCTGTGCCATGTGCCAGTTAGCGAATAAACACTGTGTGTTGCTGAGGAGGACTAAGGGTCCAGTTTTCAACTGGAACACTGGGTTCAAAAGGGACTCTGCGGCTCCGGTCAGCACTGCCGATCAGGCCCTCTAAAGCCCAGTCGGCGGTGCTGCAGCTTTAAGGCAGGCTAGTCCCTACCTGTCCTGGCACCACGCTGCGCCCCAGAAGTGGGCAGCAGGTCCAGCTCCTAGGCAGGGGGACCACAGGGATCCCCCAACCCGAACACCAGCTCCACACTCCCATTAGCCAGGAACCCCAGCCAATGGGAGCTGCGGGGCGATGCTTGTGGCTAAAAGCAGTGTGCAGAACTGCCTGCTGCGCTTCCGCCTAGGAGCCAGACCTGCTGCTGGCTGCTTCCGGGGCACGGCATGGACCATAGTGCCAGGAAGCCTGGCTTAGCCCCCACACTGCACCGCTGACCAGGAGCCACTGGAGGTAAGCCTGTGCCCTAACCCCCTGCCCCAGCCCAGTGAAAGTGAGGGAGGGTGGGGGAATGTAGTGAATGGGGGGCAGGGCCTTGGGTGTTTGGTTTTGTGGGATTACAAAGTTGGCAGCCCTAGTGCTGAGCGAGGGGCATTCATCCCTGCAGAGCATACTTGTCTCCACCAGGGCCCGTCTCCGTGGGACTCGCTGAGCGGCGCTCACGCTATGGAGCTGGGATGCAGGCCTACAGGTCCAGCAGAGAGGCTGTGAAGCCGTGCAGCTCACCCTGCAGGGTGAGACCCCCTTGGGGCTCCGGCCCACTGACTAGTTCCTCCTGGCAAAGCTGTGGCCATAGCACCGATCCGGTGGGCCCACGCCAGGCTTTAAGGCAGGCGCTAAAAGGGCGATTCAGTGAAGGGGCAGGTCTCAGGAAAGAAACAGAGAATGGGGGAAGTCACAACACGGGAGAGGTACTCAGAGTCGCGAGCCCCACCTCCCGGGGGGCTGGTTATCATGCCCAGAGAGACAGGGCTGGCTGGCTGAAGCAGGACACCTGGTTTCTTGTCTCTGCACCCTTAGGAGAATCACTTCTCTGTGCCCGCTGGGCGAACCCTGCCCTGCCCTGCCAGCCCAGGGGCTGCGAGGATGCTCACTGCAAGTCTCTTGACCCCCACAGTCTGCATTAATTATCCTGGCCACAAGAGGGCAGATTTCCTACACTGAGGAATGGCTATTCAGTGACTCAGGCCAGGTCTAGGCTGGGGGTGAGGGGTGGCATTGATGTAAGATACAAAACTTCAGCTATGGGAACACCGTAGCGGAAGTTGACGTATCTTATTCCGACTTACCTCCCGTCCTCACGGCGCGGGATCGACAGCCGTGGCTCCCCCGTCGACTCCGCTACCGCCTCTCGCCCTGATGCAGTTCCGGAGTCGATGGGAGCGCGTTCGGGGATTGCAATACATCGATTCCCGATAAATCAATTGCTACCCACCGATACGGCAGGTAGTCTGGACATACCCTGAGATTAAGTGTCAGGTTTCAGAGTAGCAGCCGTGTTAGTCTGTATCAGCAAAAAGAACAGAAGGACTTGTGGCACCTTAGAGACTAACACATTTATTTGAGCATGATTTATTCTAGCCCACGAAAACTTATGCTCAAATAAATGTGTTAGTCTCTAAGGTGACACAAGGACTCCTGTTCTTTTTGAGACTAAGTGATGTGCAAGGCCGTGTGCTAGCCCCAGCTGTGGTTAAACTTCTTCACTCAGTGAGAGCAGCAGGAAATAGCACAATCCCCACAGGCTGTGCCTTTGCCTTACCCGCCAGGTGCAGCCTTTTATTTTTATTTCAAGCAGTTGTCTGATTTTAGGAGATTAACAACATTGTTTAGATAACACGGGTCATAGGCTTGCCAATGAATCTGCTCAGAAGAGACTAAGGTTCTTGTCCCAGAATCAGGCTATGTGGCGTTTGCAAGGACCCTCACACTGAGACAAACGTAGCCTTAAAGTCCTTTATTGAGAAAATGGAATAGTAATCAAAGGATAAACTAATCCATTACAAAGGCAATAATATTATTCTAGAGGAGCGTGTCAATATACCCACCCCCTTCCTTGATAACCTGGTGGTAAGAGACACCGGACCAGCCTCACTTCTGGTGCGCCAGGAGAGTAAATGAAGCATGAAGAAGCCTCCTTGTCTGGTGCGTCACCCCCTCTTACAGACCTTTAACACCTGAGCCCTCCTTCTCTGGCTAAACTTCATTTCCTCACCCACGAAGTGTCAGAGTAGGTTTGTATGCACTGATGAAGCTACCTCATTCTCACAGTTATTTCTGGCCTACCTGGTTCTTTCCAAGTTCTTTGCGGTGCACCTGTTAAGGTGGGTATGAGGTTAGGTAGCTCCCCTGTACGAACCTGCTCCCACGCATCCTTTATCTGACGCTGTTAAAGGTCCCAACCATATATGGACTTCATGCTTTAGCTCATCACCACTGTCTAGGTGAAAGGTGCCAGACGTGTGTCTGCTGACTGTGCCTTAGCTCAGCACACAGGATGTGGCCTGTAGGGCCCTTGCAGAAATACTCTAATATAAATCTATAAACCTAGGGTACAAAAACAAAGGATCAAACCCAGAAGATGTGTGTACAAGCTAGCAGGCCAGCCCTATAGGCTACAAAGTGACTGTAGTGATGTATTCAGGGGCAGATCAGTTACTGGGCCAATGGGGCCCCTACCCCTACCTGGGGGCTCCAGAAAAAAATCCACCACTGGGCAGTGGAAGCCCAGACCCCTGGCTGCCAGGGTGGGAGAAGACCCAGCACCATGACCCTAGTCCCCTGCAGAAGCACAGGGGAGACAGAGTCTCAGCACCTCGCTGCAGCCCTGGGACTGGAGGAGCTCTCACTCCCTGCTGCTCCATGGGGCCATGGAGGCTGAGGGGAGCTTCTCTGGGCTTGGGCTGCAGTGGGTGTGTCATAACATATTTCCCAGATTTGGACCATAGCGTCCAAAATATGGGGGTTAGCATGAAAACCTCCAAGCTTAGTTACCAGCTTGGACCTGGTAAAGCTGCCACCACCCAAAAAATTAGAGTGTTTTGGGGCACTCTGGTCCCCCCTAAAACCTTCCCTGGGGACCCCAAGACCCAAATTCCTTGAGTCTTACCACAAAGGGGAATAAACCATTTCCCTTCCCCCTCCTCCTTCCCAGGTGTTCCCTCCCTGGGTTCCTGGAGAGATACACAGAAGCAAGCTCCGTGAATCTAAACAGAGGGATTCCCCGCTCCCTATTTCCAGTCCTGGAAAACACAAGCACCGAGAGGTCTAACCTCCCACCTCTTCACCCAGAGGGTATGCAAAGTCAGGCTTAGTAAATCTAACACAAAGAGATTTTTCCCCCTGACTTCTTCCTCCCACCAATTCCCTGGTGAGTTGCAAACTCAATTCCCTGGAGCCCCCACCAAAGAAAACTCCAACAGGTCTCAAAAGAAAGCTTTATATAAAAAGAAAGAAAAAAACATAAAAATGGTCTCTCTGTATTAAGGTGACAAATACAGGGTCAATTGCTTAAAAGAAATATGAATAAACAGCCTTATTCAAAAGAACACAATTCAAAACACTCCAGCAACTACACACGTGTAAATACAAAAGAAAAAAAACAATAAACCCTATTGTTTTATGATCTTGGTACTCACAACTTGGAAACAGAAGATTAGAAAGCAGGAGACAGAAAAATCCTTCCCATAGCCGAGAGGGACAGACACAAGACAAAGGACTCACATACAAACTTCCCTCCACCCAGATTTGAAAAAGTCTTGTTTCCTGATTGGTCCTCTGGTCAGGTGTTTCAGGTTACTCCTTTCCAGGTGAAAGAGACATTAACCCTTAGCTATCTGTTTATGACACGCCCCCCAAATTGCAGACAGGGGGGAAGCTCACTGGCGGCGATTTCCTCCTAGAACTTTAAAATAAACAGATTAATACAACACATGCACCTTTACATATACCACTAAGTATATAACTAACAGACTTCTACATTTTAAGAACAGTTTTTAACTACTGGAGTCTGGGAAACTCTCACTGGAGAGTGCATCAGCTACTTTGTTAGAAGCTCCTGAGATGTGCTGAATTTCAAAATCAAAATCTTGGAGAGCTAAACTCCAACGAAGAAGTTTCTTGTTGTTCCCCTTGGCAGTATGAAGCCACTTTAGCGCAGCATGGTCAGTTTGTAGCTGGCACCGCCGTCCCCAAACATATGGGCGTAGCTTTTCCAGAGCGTACACAATGGCATAGCATTCCTTTTCACTGACTAACCAGAGACTTTCCCTCTCAGACAGTTTCTTGCTGAGAAACACGACAGGATGGAAGTTGTGATCCGTTGCTTCCTGCATGAGAACTGCTCCTATACCACGCTCAGATGCATCCGTGGTTACTAGGAATGGCTTGTCAAAGTCCGGGGCCCTGAGCACAGGGTCAGACATGAGCGTTGCCTTAAGTTGGGTAAAGGCCTTTTGACACTCATCAGTCCACTTAACTGCATTTGGCTGGGTCTTTTTGGTCAGGTCGGTCAGTGGGGCAGCGATTTGGCTGTAGTGTGGTACAAATCGCCTGTAGTACCCGGCCAAGCCTAAGAAGGATTGAACTTGTTTCTTTGACTTTGGGACAGGCCACTTTTGTATAGCATCCATCTTGGCCTGTAGGGAGTTTATGGTTCCTCGACCCACCTGGTGCCCCAGGTAAGTCACTCTGTTTTGGCCTATTTGACACTTTTTGGCCTTAACAGTTAGTCCGGCCTGCCTGATGCGCTCAAAGACCTTTTCCAGGTGTAGTAGGTGTTCGAGCCAGGAGTCTGAAAAATGGCCACATCATCGAGGTAGGCAACTGCACATTCGCCCGGTCCTGCTAGTAGACCATCTACCAGCCTTTGGAAGGTGGCGGGTGCATTTCGCAGCCCAAAAGGAAGGACATTAAATTCATACACCCCCGCATGGGTGACGAATGCTGACCTTTCCTTGGCAGGTCCATCCAGCGGTACTTTCCAGTACCCCTTGGTTAAGTCTATTGTAGAGATGAACTGGGCACGTCCCAACTTTTCCAATAGCTCATCAGTGCGTGGCATTGGATAGTTGTCTGGACGAGTTACCGCATTTAGCTTATGGTAGTCCATGCAAAAGCGTATTTCCCCATCTGGTTTGGGTACCAGAACCACTGGAGATGCCCATGCACTGGTAGATGAGCGGATTATACCCATCTATAGCATGTTCTGGATCTCCCGTTCTATAGCAGCTTGGGCGTGAGGAGACACCCGGTAGGGTGGGGTTCTAATTGGGTGAGCATTACCTGTGTCAATGGAGTGGTATGCCCGGTCAGTCCGTCCTGGGGTGGCTGAGAACAATGGGGCGAAGCTAGTGCACAGCTCCTTGATTTGTCGCCGCTGCAGACGTTCCAGGGTGGTTGAGAGGTTCACCTCTTCCACGCTACCGTCTTTTTTCCCTTCGTAGTAGACACGGTCAGGCCACTCAGCATCATCTCCCTGGACTGTAAACTGACAAACCTGTAAGTCTCTGGAATAGGAAGGCTTGAGAGAATTAACATGGTACACTCTGGGCTTTAGTGAGGAATTGGGAAATGCTATGAGGTAGTTCACAGTTCCCAGGCGCTCTTGGACCGCGAATGGCCCTTCCCATGATGCTTTCATCTTATGGGCCTGTTGTGCCTTCAAGACCATAACCTGGTCTCCTACCTTGAAGGAACGTTCTCTGGTATGTTTGTCATACCAGGTCTTTTGCTCTTCCTGAGCATCCTTTAGGTTTTCTTTAGCAAGGGCTAAAGAGTGTCGGAGGGTGCTTTGTAGGTTGCTTACAAAGTCCAGAATGTTAGTTCCTGGAGAAGGCGTAAACCCCTCCCATTGCTGCTTCACCAACTGTAATGGCCCCTTAACCTCGTGACCATACACCAGTTCAAACGGTGAAAACCCTAAACTGGGATGTGGTACAGCCCTGTAGGCAGACAGCAACTGCTGCGACACTAGGTCCCAATTATTGGAGTGTTCGTTGACAAATTTACGTATCATGGCCCCCAAAGTTCCATTAAACCTTTCCACCAGGCCATTGGTTTGATGGTGGTACGGGGTGGCAACCAAGTGGTTCACCCCATGAGTTTCCCACAGTTTTTGCATGGTCCTTGCCAGGAAGTTAGATCCTGAATCTGTAAGGATGTCGGAGGGCCAACCTACCCTGGCAAAAATGTCTGTTAGGGCCAGGCACACAGTGTTAGCCCTGGTGTTGCCTAGAGCTACTGCTTCCGGCCATCGGGTAGCAAAGTCCACGAAAGTCAGTACGTACTGCTTTCCCCTGGGTGTCTTTTTTGGGAAAGGACCCAGAATATCTACAGCTACTCACTGAAATGGGACCTCAGTTATGGGGAGTGGCTGGAGAGGGGCCTTGACCTGGTCTTGGGGTTTTCCCACTCTTTGGCATACCTCACAAGACCAGACATACTTGGCAACATCCTTGCCCATCCCCTCCCAGTGGAAGGACTTCCCCAACCGGTCCTTGATTCTGTTCACCCCAGCATGGCCACTGGGATGATCATGGGCTAAGCTTAAGAGCTTCCCCCGGTACTTAGTTGGAACCACCAACTGTTTTTGCGGCTGCCATTCTTCCCGGTGTCCACCAGAAAGAATCTCCTTGTATAAAAGTCCTTGGTCTATTACAAACCGGGATCGATTAGAAGAGCTGAGAGGCGGTGGGGTGCTCCATGCCACCGCCCAAGCTTTCTGAAGGCTGTCATCTGCTTCCTGCTCAGTCTGGAACTGTTCCCTTGAGGCTGGGGTCACCAGTTCTTCCTCAGACTGTGGACTTGGGCTTGGTCCCTCTGGAAGTGATGTAGGTGATGGGGTTGTTTCCGTTGCTGGTGAACCGCTCTCCGCTGGCGCACCTGAGGGTATTTCAGGCTCTGGCTGAGCCTTTTGGGTATGGCTGTCTGTTGCTTCTGCCAGTTTTGGCTTGCTGGCGCCCTTTGGCGTTGAGTTTGAAGATGTGGTTGCAATTGCTGGTGCTGGTTGCTGTTCCAGTTCCTGTGGCTGTTTCAATGGTTGGCATGGAATCTGGGTCCACTACCTCTGTCTGGGTCTCTGGTAACACAGACGGGGCGCCTGTGGACAGCTCAGGAACAGGAATGGGTCGGGAAGCTTGCCTGGTTTGGCTACGTGTAACCATTCCCACTCTCTTGGCCCGCTTCACCTGGTTGGCCAAGTCTTTCCCCAGTAGCATGGGGATGGAATAATTGTCATAGACTGCAAAAGTCCACATTCCTGACCAGCCTTTGTACTGGACAGGCAGTTTAGCTGTAGGCAAGTCTACAGCTTGTGACATGAAGGGGTAAATTGTCACTTGGGCCTTTGGGTTGATGAATTTGGGGTCTACGAAGGATTGGTGGATAGCTGACACTTGTGCCCCCGTGTCTCTCCACGCAGTAACCTTCTTTCCGCCCACTCTCAAATTTTCCCTTCGCTCCAAGGGTATTTGAGAGGCATCTGGGCCTGGGGATCTTTTGGGTGATGGTGGTGTAATGAACTGCACTCAGTTGGCATTCTTTGGGCAGTTGGCCTTGATATGTCCCAGTTCATTACACTTGAAGCATCTTCCATCTGACTGGTCACTGGGTCGAGGTGGGTTACTGGAGACTGGTGAGGTGGAAGAATAGTGTGTCTGTGGCTTTCCTTGGGTTGTAGGGGGGTCTTTGGTTGTCCTCGGCTGTAGGGTTTATGGTTGGTGTGCCCTCTGGGGTATTCGTTCCCCTTGACAGTAGCTTTCTTGCTTTCTGCCACTTCCATCCATCTGGCTCCAATCTCCCCCGCCTCGGTGAGATTTTTGGGTTTTTCATCTTGTATGTACCGTGTTATGTCCTCAGGAACACCATCCAAGAACTGCTCCATTTGTATGAGGAGGTGCAGTTCTTCCAAGGATTTAACATTGTGTCCTGATATCCAGGCCTCATAATTTTTCCCAACGTAGTAGGCGTGTTTGGGAAATGACATCTGGTTTCCACTGTTGGGTTCTGAAACGCCGACGGGCATGATCCGGGGTTATCCCCATTCTGTATCTGGCCTTGGTTTGAAAAAGTTTATAGTCGTTCATTTGCTCCTTAGGCATTTCAGCCGCCACCTCTGCTAAAGGTCCACTGAGCTGTGGCCTCAATTCTACCATGTACGGGTCTTCAGAGAAGCTGTACCCAAGACAGGCTCTTTCAGAATTTTCCAAGAAGGCCTCGGTGTCATCACCTGCCTTGTAGGTGGGAAATTTCTTGGGATGTGGAACCATAATTGGCGCAGGGTTGTTAGGATTGGCTGGAGCCTGTTGCTTAGCCTTTTCTAATTCCATGGCCTGTCGGTGGGCCTCCCTCTGTTTTTCCAGCTCTCGCTGGTGGGCTGCATTGTTGGCTTCTTCTTGTTTTTGTAGCCTTTCCATCTCTTGTTTGTGAGTTGCCTCTTCTTCTTCTTGTTTCCTTCTGTGGGCTGCCTCTTTGGCTGCTTGTTCTCTTTTGTAGGCTGCCAGTTTGATGTTTTCTTCTCTTTCTTTCAGCTCCACCTCTTTTTCTCTTTGTTCCAGTTGTCGCCTATGTTCTGCTTCTTTGATCTGTCCTTTGGCCTCCATTTTTGTATTGGAAGGCATGGTTCCTGTTTTCTTGTGTTGGGGTGCCCTCTGGTGTTTATTGTCTGAACTGCTGGCACTGTTGCCTCCTGGGGTCTGCCTAGCAACAGTGCCTTTTTCCCTGTCTTCCTCTAGCTAATCTTTTAAATGTAAAGTAAACCAGAAAAAACACTTTATTTGCATGTGTATTGCTGGATACTTGTCTCACAATGGGAGTGCTATTGTGTCACAAAAGACCGTTTTGTCACAGCTTAATGGTTCCTTGCTTAATATGCAAGCTACTGCCAGGAGAGAACAGAAAAAAAAATTCTCTCTGGTTCCTTTTAAAACCAAACCCTCTCTGCTTAAAAGCCCCTAGCAGAGAAAAGAAAAATATAATATTCCTACTGGCTTCTGGATTCTATCTTTCCCACAACGCTGCACACCATGTCATAACATTTTCCCAGATTTGGACCTTAGCGTCCAAAATATGGGTGTTAGCATGAAAATCTCCAAGCTTAGTTACCAGCTTGGACCTGGTAAAGCTGCCACCACCCAAAAAATTAGAGTGTTTTGGGGCACTCTGGTCCCCCCTAAAACCTTCCCTGGGGACCCCAAGACCCAAATTCCTTGAGTCTTACCACAAAGGGGAATAAACCATTTCCCTTCCCCCTCCTCCTTCCCAGGTGTTCCCTCCCTGGGTTCCTGGAGAGATACACAGAAGCAAGCTCCGTGAATCTAAACAGAGGGATTCCCCCCTCCCTATTTCCAGTCCTGGAAAACACAAGCACCGAGAGGTCTAACCTCCCACCTCTTCACCCAGAGGGTATGCAAAGTCAGGCTTAGTAAATCTAACACAAAGAGATTTTTCCCCCTGACTTCTTCCTCCCACCAATTCCCTGGTGAGTTGCAAACTCAATTCCCTGGAGCCCCCACCAAAGAAAACTCCAACAGGTCTCAAAAAGAAAGCTTTATATAAAAAGAAAGAAAAATACATAAAAATGGTCTCTCTGTATTAAGGTGACAAATACAGGGTCAATTGCTTAAAAGAAATATGAATAAACAGCCTTATTCAAAAGAAAACAATTCAAAACACTCCAGCAACTACACACGTGTAAATACAAAAGAAAAAAAACAATAACCCCTATTGTTTTATGATCTTGGTACTCACAACTTGGAAACAGAAGATTAGAAAGCAGAAGACAGAAAAATCCTTCCCATAGCCGAGAGGGACAGACACAAGACAAAGAACCAAGGACTCACACACAAACTTCCCTCCACCCAGATTTGAAAAAGTCTTGTTTCCTGATTGGTCCTCTGGTCAGGTGTTTCAGGTTACTCCTTTCCAGGTGAAAGAGACATTAACCCTTAGCTATCTGTTTATGACAGGGGGAGGGGGCGAGGGAGAAGGGATCAAACAGGCTGTGGGGCTGCAGTGGGGGGGCGGGAACAGGGGACTGGGGTGGAACAGGGACTGACCCAGGGCCCTTTGGGCTATCAGTGGTCTGGCAACCAAGACTGCTTAAGGTTGTCCTCCCTGGGCCACTTCCTCTCATCCTTCCCCCGGGTCAGCTCAGTCCAAGGCTTTCCCCTGGTACGGAAACTCCCACCACAATACATAAGAGGGGGTTACCAAGGTGCACAGGAGACTTCCCTCGCGGTTGTCTTTGAGGGAGGGCCCCTTTGGGCAGCTGTATCAGGCTTCAGCTTCCCTCTGCTGTGCTGGAGCTGTGGGATGCAGGTCTGCTCCCCTCCGGCCCTGCCACCCTAATGAGCTAATTCCCTGCCCTTGAATTCCTCCGGCAGATGGAGCATTTGCTGCAGGTGTGGCAGGGCAGGGCTGGCGGAGCCCAGAATAACCCCTTAACCCCGTGTTGCCCAGGGTGGGGTTTGTACACCCTATGGCACATCCACACAGCATGTGTACCATGGGATCAACACAGATAAGCCAAGACATTAAAATCAGGTGCAGGGCCGGATCAACTTTTTGTGCGCACAGTACCAAACATGTCTGTGGGCCCCCATGGGGCACGGTGCAGGGTGCAGGATGGTCAGTCTCCAGAGTGATGGGCGGGCTGGGGGCAATGGGGCACAGTGTGGGGGGAGCAGCCCTGCTTTGCGCAGCCCAGCTGGACGGCCCTGTTTACAAACCTGCAGCTGCCAGACACACACGGGCCTGCCCAGTCCTGTGCTGCCAGCCTGCCCCTTCCCCTCGGGGGCAGGCCCATGCTACACTGCCCCCCTGCCCAGTGCCCCACCCTTATGCCCAGCGCCCCCTTGCCCAGAGCCTTCCACCACAGAGCTCCATCTCCTCCCCACCCCCTTCCTTCCTCACTGCCTCTTCCCTCTGCCTCCCTTCCCTCTGCCCTCGCTTCCTCATCCCATGCCCCTTCCCCACTGCTCCATCCTTCTGGTCTAACCCTAAGCCTAGTTTGACCTTTGACCCCTGGCTGGCCTTGGAATCTCTGATTCTAGTTTCTCCACTTCCCGGAGGTGGGACAGACGGAGCGGTTCTGATCTCCAGGGGGAGGAGGAATGACACGGATGCCCAGCGAGCAGGCGGAGCTGGGGCTGTGACTAAAAGCAATCAGGCGGATTCACATCGCAGCTCGCTCTGCCTTCCCGTGCACCCATGGAAAGCAACAGGCGCTGAGCTCCAGGCAGGGCCATCCTAACCCATACGCAAAGTATCCAGCTGCGTGGGGCACCAAAATAGCTAGGGACGGCCCTGGCGCCAGGTCCCTTTCCACACGAAGGGGAGAGGAGTAGGGGCAG